>NW_022170596.1:13561810-13828634 GCF_008802855.1 Photinus pyralis
CGGTACCTTCACTTGCAAGTATGTCCTTGAGCGTGATGCTGGATGGCATCATTGGCCTGGATAAACTAAATTTATTCTTTTTAGCGCATTTTTTAACAATTAAAAAAAGTGCTATTGCTTGCGTTTTGTCCGTCCGTCCGTCTTCTGTCGTTTTGAACTACTTCTAGGGGAATAGTCCTAGGGACCTGGAATGTTTTGCAATAGGTAGCCTATACCTTGAAGGTGTATTAGACGTCCATTAAATTTCGCTGTCTTAAGGGGGAGGCCCCCCCATGAATTATTTTCTGAGATGCTGGGGGGGGGGAATTAATTTCTCTTGGTATTCTAATTAAAGGTCTCAACGAAATGATATTTTCCATACTTCAATTATTAAAATTGGATTCAATAGCTACTACAATATTAATTTTATCCTTATGGATAACTGAGTCTTAGTGTATTTTTTCCACCAGTTCACTCATTTGCGTGAGAGACGAAAGCTCGTCACTGGAAAGTCATAGAAAACACTCTAGTGTCTATTTTCACAAATATAGGGTGTACACATGGGAAAAGTTTGAGCACCGCAGCGATTCTGTCAGTGTATCGGCGAAACCCATTGGTTTGCTTTTCCTGTCCTACCTTTTTTTACACACGATACTGTGCAAAGACATCATTTATTCAGCACTCTCAAGTTAGGTTTTCGGAACCAATAGAAGGCTGTATTCTTTAATTGCCAATTATAAGTGACAAGAAACTACTTACGAAAGTATTTCATACCGCAGCAAAAGGTTCCCTTTTGAAATGGAATAAATCAAGATCCTTACGCTTTCTCTGAAAAGAACAACAAACGGCGTAACCTACCATTATGTCCCATAATATCGAAATCGCCGCTGTAAATTGCTGAAATAACATAAGTCGTTCGGTATCATTACGATAAGTGATAAGAATCTTAACGGTCGAAAATGACGACTTATGTACAATTCGTTTGCATAAATTTTGAGAAATAATACAGAAACCTTGCTCGGCGTTCGTTGCGATTAAAAATAACGTGGCTTAGTTGCGAAAGAGGGGTGTGAAATTAAATATTTTTGATCAATATCTTCCCTCCACCAACACACGCCAACCAAATGTTTAAATGAGAAAAGTACTCATAGAGAGAGCTTTGTTACTTATTCTAGCAAGGAGTGCTCGGCAGCGGCTGACAGTACTGTGTCATTATACTTTTGTTGCTGACTGTGTTTCACGGTACTCTTTTTCATTAGGCAGATGTTTATTACTAATCCTGCTCTTTTTTGGAGGACAAATTTAAAAATACATTGTATCTTTCTTACATTGCTTATCGAATATCGTGGGTAAAAAATGTTACAGGGTTGGATACAGACTATTATTCGCATTCCCATAGCAAGATACTGACCCAGCTGGTCAACACGGACTGACTCTAGGGGTCAGCAGTGCTACGGAGACGCTTTTTGTGGTGAAGTGACCAGGACAACTTAATGCAAAAATAGAATTGAGAAAGTTGGACTGCAGGATTTCGTTAATCTGGGGACGTTATTTTTTTAATCTCTACTAACTTTTAGCTGTTCGAACGGTAGAAACATATAACTTTTAATAAGAGGAGAACACTCTTGAACTATCACGGATCTAGCAGCCGCTGCAGGATTTCGTTAATCTGGGGACGTTATTTTTTTAATCTCTACTAACTTTTAGCTGTTCGAACGGTAGAAACATATAACTTTTAATAAGAGGAGAACACTCTTGAACTATCACGGATCTAGCAGCCGCGGAATTTCGTTAGCTCCCATATTTTTAAGGAAACACCGCTTCCATTATAAAAATAATTTTCTTCTTTATGAAATTTCCAATAAATCGCCAATCACGACGAACCCGCTAAATTCCTCACTTCTCTAATATAAAATGCGCAATTCTTCGAAACACGTGGGTTTTCGTTATCAACACAGAAGCACGGGCATTAATTGGATTTGTCCTAACAATAAAGAATGTTAGCGCAAACGACCAGATGTGTCTTACTTTTAACACCTCACGTAATTTTAATACAGAGAGGTAAAATTTAAACAAAAATTAGGGATCTATCAAAATTTCTAAAAGGAAAAACAACACTGAAACACAAATTCAAACGTGCTTATTTCATAAATAATCCCCCATATTTACTTAATGAATTGAAATATTCTCATATACAGGGTGTCCCGTCATTATTTTGGGTGTTTAGATTGAAATATTGTCTACATGACATTGTTTACACAACAATATGCTCAGAAGTTTAAACAGGTATTAGAAGACATAAACGTAGGAGTATTCATTAAATGAACACCAGTGGACGACCTTAAATATGCAGACAATACGATACTCCTAGCGGACGGCAGAGAAGAGTTGCAGGTTTTGGTTGATCCCATCACCCAGTACTGCGAGAGGTATGGGAGTATTGCTTTGAACACAAATAAAATTAGTTACTGTCTACAGCAATTACAACAGCGATATCCCCTGGGTCGTCCGAAGTGCTGATTGTCCACTAGTCTGGTTGAAAAGGAAAATACAGTCGATACAAAATCCTAGGTCTCGTATAATGAATGGCACCTCTGGTTGAAGTTGAAACATAGTCATTCAAAAAATTAGGTAAATCGCCAGTAAGCGTCAATGCCATTCAAGAAATATTATCTGACCATTAACTTTTGAAGTATTACGACAATAAAGGTTTGCTTTCGAGCGTTTAGGTCTTAAGCCGTTGTTTGTACTCACTGATCACCCGCTGTTTCGCAATTTAACTTTAATTAAGGTCACATGATTTTAAATTTTTGTGAGTTAAAACTTCCTCTATTGTACGTATTTATCTTAATAGTTTTGAAACTGTGAATTATCCTTTGTAAATGAAGGTTACCAAACTTTAATTCGCATTGAAAACTGTGCGCGTTTGTTTGTATTCGCCGTAATTGTTTCTAATTCGGAAGTTATCTTTTGAAATTGAAGATCACCAAAGTTTAATTCACATTCAAAACTTCTCCCCGTAGTCACACACAATTTCTCCGAAAGTAATCATTTGTAGTTTGGAGGTAGTTAACTCAACCCTGTTTCACTTCTAGGTGCAAATTTTCTTGGCATTAATAAAACACCCCAGGATAGTATACAGGTGTTTGACCTACCTTCGCTTCTAATACAAATTGAACACCATTTGCGTTAAATTACAAATTGGTTTGCCGCGAAGTCTAATAACACAACATAAAATCCACCCTATGGCAAATTACAGGTGGGTGAAGCAAGCTTTCTCAACCAATAAAAACTAATTTTTTGTACAATCAGATTCCTTGACATCGATAAAACAACGTCGCACCCTCGATAACGAGGACTGCAAAATAAACACAATTTCCCTATTAATCCGAAGCAACCAATCCATATCTCACGGCTCACCGGCGCCACAAGCTTTCGCACGCATTTAACATGTCAAGACCGTATTTAAGGACAAATCAAATAAAATCCGTTAACGGACTCCCGTTAGAAGCGTGAAGAGAAGAAAATTCAATTACTTTACACACAACTCCAAAACAGTGGAAAAGAGAAAGAGCAATAGCAACCTTTAAAATAGCAGCAGGTAGACTATAGTGAGCCGTGATGTCAATAAAGAATAGTCACGATAAGAAGAAGAAATTTGGTTAAAAAATTCCAACGCCTTTTTGGTGTCATAATTTATATCAGAGCTTGACCGGATTGATTGATTGACCCGAAACTTCAGGTAACAATGGGTAATACTGGGCTACCAAATTTGGAAATTTGGCCATTTAACCGAGTATAGAATACCGGTAACTACTCCGTTGATCCGAGTTTCATTTCCAAATCTTTGGGAAGTTTATATAAGGTAACAGAAACCAGATCGTGACCGAACCCGAAAACCGTACCGCTTTTGACCGAAATCATACCGGAACCTCTCACCGTGCCGATTTTAATACCAGTAATACGTAGCCGCTTCGTATCGATAGGGCCGTTAGATTCTCCGATCCAATTTTCACTACCACGAACCAAAGACGTTAGGATACTCCGCAGACCCTAGCCGGAACTGGCCTTTTGCTCGTAGTTTCTTTGAACAGCCCACCCCTACTACTCTTCGAAATTTACCGCATTCCGCCCATGTTACTAGATCTCCAAGTTCCGACGAAGCTTCAGTTTGCTGGAGGTGTGTCTAAACTTGTCACAGTGTCGTAATCAACCAATTCTCTTTTGTTCTCGTTGTGGTAAACAAGGAGTCATGTCCCGCGAATGTTGATGTCCGAACCAAAAGAGTCCGCCTAACCACCCAGTTTGTAATTCTGCCGCGATACCCGTCCGATTATTACAGTTCACATCCATGGCCAACCGTTTACCGCTTTGATTGACACAGTATCCGCGATGTCTTTATGACGTCGCTACTTTAGTTTCCGATACCGTCCGTCCGCCGAAACATAAACAAGCCAACAGCTTTACAAACCAACCTGCAAATATTTATAGCGCTTATATGGCACCAATCATCATCTTGCAAACCGAAATCCCTCATTTGGCCCGTCATGCTTCCGGCCTTGGCTATGAAGTACTCCTGGGCATAGATTTACTTTCCCGAACCGACCTTCATTTCTACATGAAAACGGCAATTTATTTCTTGTCAATTTCTTTGATCCTCGAGTTAGTCCTACTTCTCAACAATGGATTCCTCGTTTCGTTAACCACCGTCGAATTACAACCTTTGAAAAGCTCACTTAATTGAGCATGATCCCCCGCCGATTAATCAGCAATACGGTCCACAAAATCCCCGAATGCAAGCTCTAGTCAACGAAGAAGTGGCTCGCTAGCTCGTCGAAACTATCATCGAGCCATCCGAAAGTTCCTCGATGGTCATGGCCCGAAAGAAAGGTGGCAAGAAGCGGTTCTGTATTGTTTTCCGGAAAGTGAATGAAACTACTGTTAAAGCTGCCTATCCGTTACCGTTCATAAATGGGATTCTGGACCGTCTTCGTCAAGCCCGCTACATTTCGAGCATCGATATGTAGCAAGGTTACTAGCAGACATCGCTGACTAAGGAAAATTCTACACCACCCACTTTTCAATATTCAAACAGCTACCAAAATTACAATATCTCAAAGTTTGTATGACAGTTACCCTGTACATTACATTTGATGAAACTGTTTGACAGTAATTGCGTTTCGTCCTTCTTTTAATGACGAGGTAGATTACATAAAGATGTCCCCTCGTATATGCCAAAAATTAAGAATGATTTTAATATTTTTCACAACCCTGTAATGTGTAGGAATGGCTGGCGCAAATAATAAATGACGTTATCATTGATTGTTCTCCCAATACACTTACATATTGCCTTGCATGATAGAAATAAACTACATGTATTTTATCATCACAATTTGAAATTGAATTTTATTTAGGTTCGGCAGCCTTAAGCAATGGTCGTTCCTTTCAGTCCAAGCACGTCTGCCAATCAATCAAACTGTATTTTCATATCCACTAACTCGCCTTCTTCCACTATATAACCTTTTTATTCTGATTGAAAAACAATAACGCGTTTATATTGGATCTTTTATGAATTATTTTCGCAATAACGGCGGTATCTATGAGCATGTTCCCAGTCCGCACCTTTTTTTTTACAAACCCAATCTACACGAGAAAATAATATAATTATTATTTACAATGCACACAGAACCAATTCGATGTGATTTCCATATTACCCCGAAGGATTTCTAGCAGGAATAACGATGTTTACGAACAAAACAGGGCTATTAGTCCATATTTATTATGTGTATAACGAGGGAGGTCGGCTAACCTGACCATCCGAGCGCATGATGACCAAGTTAGTATAAGGAAAACAGGGAACAACCGGTGGGAATATAACAAATGTCAGACAATAGTGGAACAATTTTCAGCATATAAAATTCAAAGCACAATACGGAGATCAATAAAAGCAAAAGAATTAATTTATAGCCATTAGCTATATTCTAATGGACGGAGAGAAATTGGAAACGGTTGGAAACCGTAGGGCTGAAGGGGGTGAATTTTCTAGGCTTTTAACTTTAAACGTTGCATAAGGCCGAATTTAATCAAAAAACAAATATTTCTCCAACATGTAAAGTTGTAGGACCAAGGGGTTTAAACGCTTAACGAATAAAATAAACAATAAAATTCGAGTAACTCGGAGATTAGAAAACATGCTAATACACATAGTCCACTTCTGCTCGTTAAAACAAAAATGTTCGTTCAAAAGTTGTTTATTTTTAGCATTCAGCGGTCAATTAAGCCGGATCCCTACGAAAGTGAAGCAACTGTCGGCTTAAGTAAATATAACCCATAGAAAAGCTGCCGGGGATGACCATACTCGTTAGATGTACTTAAAATTATACCGCATATTATAATAATAAACAAAAGAATTCCCTCTTTGTTCTCGAATAATGTACCGTTTCTGAAGTCAATTTCTATACTAATTAACTGAAAAGTTGCCCTATTTATTACATGGCTATAAATAATCCAAGCAATTTGATCATGTACATATATAAAGACAGAAAGTATTTGTTGTTTATTTGCATATTTACATTACCTTAGATGAAATTTTTTATAATTGAATTTACTTGCGTTTACCCATGAATCTTAATTTAATTAATAACGTTTTCAATGATTTGTTGACTTACTAGTCTAATCATAAGTGTAACAATAATAGAGATCCTAGAACAAATCCTTTTCTTCTTCATTTTTCGAATGGAATGCGAAGTTTCTTGAAGCTCTCAGCGAGTTTTTTTGTGTCCATTTTAAGTGCGCCTGAATATCGCAAAATGTTTACGACAGAATTTACTGGTTTATTGTAAAAATGAAAGTAATTAAGATTTTTGAATTATTTGTAAGTCGAACGCCTGCGTGCGTGATATGTGCAAAAACCGGCTCAAATTCCTCTTTTTCTTCCAGCGCTTTTGTTTAATTTTTTTTATGTTTGCCAAATAAATTTGTGTTATTGTCGGTTTATTAGCTTTGTGTTTAATCGAACCATTGTGCGACCCAGATAGAGTTTTCATGCCAGATTTTTCTTTTCGTGCCCAACAATTTGTTTAGTTAATTCTTTGGAATTGCCCGCAGCTGAGAGAGGCCACTGTGTCTCCGAAATTTAATAAAATTCAAGTCAGTATGTGGATTTTTCATTATAATGGAAGCCGAATGTGTACGAGGAAAATAATATAACTCAAATTTGATTTGAACTAGCTGGACGGGTGTTTTGTGTGTGGGTCTTTTGGATATACTACCATCTGTTGTAAAGTGGAAAATTAAGTTTTCACTAAGTAAAGTCATTGTCAGGTTTAAATCCTTTATGTTCTAAGTGATTAGTAATTGGAGTTGAAACTGAAAAAGATTCTTCGTTCGGATTATTAATTATTAGTTGCACAACAATGTTGCCCAAGATCCCCTTTCATTTAGCTAGTGTACATCCAGAATTTAAGAAGCAAAACAACGTTCGGGAATATTTTAATTTAGTTGCATGAAACAAAACAGCTGAATTATCTGGCTGCGTGAGTTGCTTGTACTTAATTGCAAGTGAGCAAGTGGTATATGGAAAACCCAGCTCTTTGCTGTATTCAATACGAAAACGAACCAAATTTATTCGGTTTTTAATTAATTACTCTGCCTGCGGTTATCGGAAAAATATGTGATCGCCATCACACTTGTAGCCTCTTTAATCGCGCTTTTTTTGAGCCCACCCTAGACAGTCAGTCGTTAATTAGGCTTATCCCAATTAGGCGCGTTCAAACGTCAATATGCCGCAATCCAATTAACTCCCTGGCCTAATAGGAGTTTTTCCGGCACAACGACTGTTGCCGTTATCTACACACATGCACGCTGCGAGACTGATAAGATGTAAACACCTTGATTTGGAACTCGTTTCTATCCTTACTATTGCAAACTAAAGTGGTTAATAAATTAACGGTGCTGAAATCTCAAAATATTAACTCACCGTCATCTTCACTGGCAAGAGAGTTTTCGGCGGCTGTAAAAACAATTTAAGTATTCCTACCGGAACGGTTGGAAAACTGATAAATTTACTACTTAACTTACGTTATCGTCGCTAGAACAAACAATATTATACAAAATAAAAACACAGAAAACTCACTCCCCGCCTTCTACAGCAAATGAGCCAGTTCCGAAACTGCAATTTTGTAACGAAGCAGCCAGTTTAAAACGCTTCTAGATACCGTGTGTTCAGCAATGCTGGTCGACTTCACATACATACATAATGGTTACAATTTCAAAGAAATATCTCTGTATATATGAAAGTCTGAAACATCTCATTTTTACTAGATGCAATATGTGTGCCTTTACTAGAGGTATCTGTGGTTTAAATTGCAACAAAACATTTTAATAAACAAGAAAGTTGATATTGCGCATCCTGTGCATGCGCGCATTAATCGCCAAGATCTTGTTTGGCTCGGGTGCTAGAGCTATAAGCTACCGAATTAAAAAAGAAAGAACTAAATATATTGAAAACTGTAATAGTTAAGGCCTCGAGCAGACGGACAGACGGGCCGACAGACGGATGAACAGATGACCGAACGGACGGCGGACAGGCGTCCGGGCGGACGGACGGACATAGAAAGTGGCTAATAATGAATTACATCTATGCATTGTTTAATTCGAGATTTAAGGGATAACTTTTCAAAATGTTGTCCGGTAGAAATAACCAACATCAGCCTAGAGCTGTGTTCAATGCGATCACGCAAATTGGTGCTACGAGAGCCTCATACAAGTTACCTAATACCGGAGATTTCTGATCCGCAGTAAAAGCATTCGCCTCTCAATTTCTGATGCTACATCTCGTCTGAAGACTACTGAGCAGAAGATATAAAGATAGACACTAATAATCTCTACATGTTCGAAGGTGGAGAAGAGGATGTTGCTTGACTGCTCTAGGTGAATCTATACATTGATATATTGTTTTCAACATCTAATTCTTCAAGGATATTGCTCTTCCAGCAAAGGGGGTGCCCCGAACGTTAGCAGCTTCAAATAGCTTTCAAAGTGGTATACGGTATCACCAATCTATTGACCTAGAGAGAGAACAAGAACTATCCAAACTTGTAAACGTTCAAGTAACGAGAACAATCGATCCAAAATTTTAGCATTGTCCTTTTTTTTCATTTCACACTTGCGGTCTTGTATTGCAATTGAATGGCATTGCAGGAAATAAAATAATTGTGTGAACTCCAACGCTACTCTATAGCAATAACCACAAATAAAGGAGCCCTTCAAGCCTTTCCCACTTCACTTTGAGCGTAACTAACAATGCAGTCTAGCAATGTCAGATTTGAGCTAAGGGTTGCTTACTTTATTATAATGAACAAAACACAATGGCGACTGCGTTGCAACGCCGATGTTAATTGAAATTACTTTATTAAGATCCCAGCGGTTCTTTCATGAGGCTAATTAACTTTAGTTGTTATTTTAGCGTTCTTTAACAGAGGAGTGAGGTGTTTGTTCAGCGGACATGAAAGACGCGAGGTATCCGCGCGTCCGTATTACGAAAGTCATCCCCCAAGTTGGCAAATTGAGATTTTTTTTTCCGAGTAACAGTTTAAAAATGATCATCGCATAGTTAACAAACGACAACTTTAGTATAACATTTTTAAACGCCGTGTCAGGAAAAATTGTAATTTAAAAAAGTCTGTATAAAATGAACGGTGCAAAACTAATCAACTTTTTACCGACGCTAAATTAATTTTTTATACGGACCCACTCTCACTCTCCCTGTGGCCACGGGCCACCTAACAGTAATTAGCCGAACCTGATATTGAAAAGTTTCATTAACAAAGTACACTTTGGAAGTGCTCTTTTAATTGAAAAATTAATTTTTTTCATTATATCGCCATGTATAATTTCGTTTTTCAACAGTTACGATTTTGTCACTTTATGATGGAATTCGCGTATACACCGTAAACGTATAATGCGATTACGCTTGCACAGAATTTCATTATTAACAATTTCCAATCGAATGGCAAGTGATTTAGTACTAATGGAATGTAATAACATTAAAATTCTACTGATCGATTCTCTACACGTATGTTATAATAAGGTACCTACCGATATATCTACTGGGGGTAATCGATTTTCCATAGATAGTTATAGAATTGATGTAAATCCCTATTTAATGAAACTAATCGTATAAAAAATATCTATTATTTAATTATTTGAAAGTAAACAGATAATATATTTTATCCCTGAACTTATTTTGCAAATTCACTTTGTTTTTGTACAATTTCAAGGCAGTTTTAGAAAAATATTTAAAATTTTAATTTTATTAGAAATTTTTCTTTCAATAAGTTGACGGTTTTGAGGAAACCGTAACAGAATGGCAGAAATTACACAGTAGAATCATTGATACAAAATCACATTGGCTTCGAATTCAAACAATATGATCGAGTCCGTGTTCAATCTCAAATAACAACCACATTTAAACTTGAAAAAACTTGGCATTATACGGGGTGGCCCATGGTGATTATAGGTGCTGATTCCAAAGAAAACGTCCGCATGATGTCGTTTACCAAACAATATACCCAGCAGTGACGAATCGATGCCGAACAATTTTTTTTTTTATTACATGATTTACAGATGTGACGTGACACATCTATCTGAGAATTCGAAAGAGCTATCAGGTTTATCTGGGATTTACAGTTCTACCTTTGAATACCTATGCAGAACTCGGGTTGCTATATCTTTTTGGAAATTTGCAGATCGATTGTTTACCCATCTTTCTGGGAATTTAGACGTCTTTGCCAGAATCTAAAAATCTCTCTGGGAATTTCTAGATCTATCTGAGAAATTATAGACTTTTACAGTAATTTACAAATCATTTTCGGGATTAACAAATCTACGAGTGTCTGGAAATTTATGCATCTATTATAAATCTCTTAGAATGACCTGAAGTTACTTAAATACTGAGACAAACTAAAGAGGAACCGCTCGCATAAATGGATCCATTCTGTAAATCCATAAAAAATGCTATGAAAACTATGATCGTTTATGGGCACTCTAAAATGTTGTCGTTCCGCCAAAACACCAATCGACAATCTAATCCGAAATAAATGTATTGATATTTTTTATTTCAGTTCTGCAAACAGATTCCCTACTCACTAAGCAACCCTAATGCTATAATGGGTTTGAAGGCACATACAACACTGTAATGACCATCAGAGCTACTTTCCAAACTCTATAGAACAATTAGGTAATTTGGCGTCCATTGTACCTTTGGATTTACTCTATAGAACAATAAAAAGCTCTCCAGAGCATTTTAGACGTTTTTTAGTGCTATCAATCTCTTCCTTGCGACAAAGTGGGCTCCCATGCGGTCCCAGAAAAGCATTAGGAAAATTCTAGGAGGGAGCTGGAATTCCCAAGAAAGTCATCTAAGACGTTTCTAGGAAAATCAAGAGTTTGCTAACGCTTGGAATGATATTAAAAGTCTTAAATTGCAATGTATTTTTCTTAGGGTTTTGTACGATCTTTCCAAAATGTTGTAGACAGCGCTTCCTTGACAGAAAGAAGGGCAGTAGTTGGTAGAAAACAGTTCCTATCGTTGAGACCTTTAATTAGAATACAATGAGAGATAGAATTAATTGTTAACCCCCCCCCCCCCTCAGCCCCCTCGCTCACTGATTTCGAAAAAGAGTCGCATAGGAAAGTTATAGTTTGTACAAACCAATTTATTTCGATGAGACCTTTCATCAGAATACCATGAAGGGTAGAACATGTGTTTACCCCCCACCCCTTGGGGGGGGGGCTTTTAGACAGAGAAATTTGATGGCCGTCTGGCACACCTTCAAAGTATAGGGTTACCTACTTCAATAATTTCCAGGACTCTAGGACCATTCCCCTAGAAGTAGTTCGAAACGGCAGAAGTGGGTCCGGACGGACGGACGGACTGACAAAACGCAAACAATAGCACTTTTTTTTAATTCTTAAAAAATGCGATAAAAATGTATATAAAATATAACAAATGGTTTCTAAACGTTACCAATGGTAGTTGAAAATATAAGTCTTACTCAAATTCAAAGTTCAAAAGTACTTTAAAAAAAAACAGGATTAAGTGCAATTAGAAAATAATCATCGAAATATACTTCCGCAGGAATAACGGAGTTAAAATTGTGTTAATGACTGAAATATTACCTTTGAATCCTGGCTACGGCCATCTGAATTCAGAAGGGTGCTCTCTGCCAATAATCTGCAATCAGATAAAAACGCAAAACAAAAGAAAAGGAGCGCGACATATACATGCGAGAATACGATGTATAACTCTTGCCAGGAAAGATTGCCGGTCACAGCACACCTTGTGTCGATCTACAATCTAAGTTTTTCTTAAGATGCGAGCGACTTCCGGAATAGGATGGTGCCAATGTTGAACGAAAAGTCTTTTTGTTTAACATTGAGACGATACTATCCCGGAAGTCGCTCACATCTTTAGAAAAACATAGATTGTAGACCGGGATCAAGTGTTCTATGACCGGCAATCTTTCCTGGCGAGAGGTTTACGTTAAGGAGCAAATGCAAAATTTTCCCTCGGCACTATGCATGACGCAACTTCAAAAACTAATATTTACAATACACAGGTAACTGAATATCTTCGTATAACAAAACTAATCTTGGATTGAAACGTAACTACTGTCTATAAAGGAACGTAACAAAAACTACAGGGACTGTATAAAGACAGTGTGGCCATAATGCTCCATGTCGATCATGTTTTTCTCAGATTATCATTGAGCTGATTGGTTTAACCGAATTAGTAGATTTTGTTTATGGTTACATTAATGTTGTCGCAATTGTGTCCAACAAGATAAATTCATCACCATTGTTCGGTATATAATTAGTTGATTAATGCCTGAAAGACTTCGCTCTACTCTTAATCTGCTTCTATACCAGGTACAGTACTTAATTGGCCAACCCCTTCTTAAGGAAGTGGTAGTCTTCAACAACATACGCGTTTGAAACTCGATCATAACTTAACCGAGATGGCAAAGACGTTACGGAAGTTGTTCCATATGGGGATCGATTTTTAATATTAAATCTCCTCCATGACCCGTTAACCCATTTCACAGCAAAATATCCGTTCGTTATGAGCAGGTGGAAAGATACGTCAAAGGTATGGTAGTATATCCTCACTATAGAATAGGTGAATTCCGTCCAACAATGCTTCGGAATTCCCAAATTTTGAATCCAATCGCCAGAGATCAACATGGATGATGGCAATAAAACTTCCACACTTCAGCTGTTTGTTTAAACGAAGTGTCACTCGATACGGTTTACAACAGAAAGAGGAAAATGAAAGTCGACAACCAAAAATCACGGCAAGGGAAATCTGCGCGGTTAAACGGTAGATGGAACCATCTACTAAATTGCTTTAAAAAGTTACGGAGATCTTCCAACAAGTAATAATCCTTAAACAATACTTGTAATGGAGAAAATAAACCGTTAAAATGCTCTCTGTCTGCCATGTTTTTTCTAAACTTATCTTTGTGTTGATTGGTTTAACTGAAATGGTAGATTTAGCTATTGTTACAATATTATTGCCACAAATTGTTTCCAGCAAGGTGTCTTCATCACCTTGGTTTTCAAGTTCTTCAAATTTCCAGTGTATTTGGTTAAAACATGGCGGAGCGCCCAACTGTCAATAGAAAATAAACCCACTGTACTACCAGTCTATAGACTCACCGTACAAGAAACTACCATCTGCATGACCTTTAGCGGGAAAATACAGAATCGAGAGCACAATGTCGAAAGGAGATACAAAAGGAGAAGTGAAGGTGGATTCCAGACACTTTTGCCTTTCTCCTACGCGGCATTTTTCTTTGGTTGCCGTTCAATTAAAACTCAACCGCAGAATGTTGTCAAGAGAACAAAGTAGAATAAAAAATACGATGCATTTTAGAGAACACATTGTCGAAAGTCGGTACTCGCAAAGGTCTTTACAAAACGCAACTGTTGGCGAAGATATCTTCAGAACGGAAAGTCGGGACCCACAAAGAGAAAATGATAGATCTCACTGAGACTTATCCAACGGTACCATATTAGACTTGATTGTCTCTCTAGTAACGGCGATGTGATGTACACGTTGGAGAAATACGTTAAAAATATGAAAAATATGCTTGGAAGGTTCAAGAACTACGTCTGAAAAAATACGCTTTAGTTAATCGATAGGGCGACCGCTTTGTTACATTTTTTTGCTATCAACAACACAATATAAAAATAATTCGAAAAGTGCGCGAGTGCGAAGAAAACCAGAAGGTTTTGGTTTAATACAACAGATTTTTACGCGACCTAATGAAGCATTCAACGCGCACTTGTGTTTGAACTAGCAGATTAGTTAAATATTGGTATGTTTGTTATTCCCGAATTTGTGCTCGTTTGAGACCTGCTTTGGGTGTATAAATATTATTTCAGTAACAAGTTAATTGGATACGTTTTAATTAGTCGGAATAATTAGAAACTTTAAATAAAGGATGAAAGAAAAGCGCGCACAGTTGTGGGGCAACTGAATTAGAGCTACTCCAAAATTTACAAGTTCTATTATAGCCACATTAATTTAAATTAATCTCCTTAAGTGTACGTTATTTGCATAACGTGTCTATTGAGCAAAGTCGACATTAAAATTACAAAACGAGGGGTAGGCATCAAATCGAGACACAATGTGGAAACTGATTAGGGAAAATATGTCAGAATTGAAAATGCGGTTCATCTCATAGAGCAAAAGCACTCTGCGAAATTATCTCATCTCATAGTAACCGGAGCAAGCGGAGCCCCGAAGTCTGTCCGACACAACTCTTCCAAACCAGGCCAATCATAGTAATGACACATTCCGCCACCTATAGCTACGCTTACGGGGGTTAAGTGTTTTTATAATTAAATCAGGCCGGAGAACTACGCTCCCTATTTTTCGTATTCCTTTATTAATCCAATTATAAAGCCAATATTATAAGTACGGTCCTGAATATTTTATCTAAATTATACATATAGTTACTCTCGCTAATAAGGTCACGTTACATTTATAGCTAAGAACGGTCGCAAACTTCTCCATTACTTTATTGATATGGGAACTGCTTCTAAGGTAAAACACGTGTTTCGTTTCATAAACAAATATCTTTTAACTCGAGTAGGGTGGTACCTCGTTAATTAACAAGTTTTGATTAATCGAACTAAAGCTTCAAGGTGTACCTTACATTAGAAGAGTACCGCGTGCCTTCAAAATCTGCCTATATTAAGAACTCTTGTAAGTTGAGAACTAAATACTGGATAAGGTTAAGTCGAGGATAACAAATCTGTACTACGGTACACTGAGCCTAATGTGAGTTAATTAAACTTAATCGATACATTTGCATATCCGAATGGAAACACGGCAATGTACAACTTTAAAGCTATATCGATTTTTCCATTCGTGGTATAAACGTTTTACTCTCATTACAAAAAATCCTTTCACATTCAATTTCACTAAATGGACTAATTGTCTATTCCATCTTGCTTTAAGACCCATTCTTGCGTTTGGTCGTCCAAGTATTGCCTTTTCAATTAATTATTCTCTCCATTTCTTTACTACTTACTGAAGGGGGGCTATTTCGGATTTTATATTGTTTCTCTTTAATGCATTTCTTCTTCTGTCATTGTTTTTCCGGTAGTGATTCCTCACTATCAAATATAAAAGTAATCGACTGTAATTATTAAAGTTGAATTAATTAAGCGCCTAAATGTGACCTGTTCTGTCTCCTCAGTCATCAATTGCGGGTTCACGTTACACCATTTCCGTAACTAAAGTACGTTAAAATAACGTTCAGGGTTCCTAATTATGCTTGGCGATGTTTTTGAAAGATCTTGATGAAGGAGTGTCTTTAAATACAGGAATCAACGAATGAACGAAGCAGGCTGGTTCGCGACGGTTGGAAAGCGTGTACTATTTTTATTCGGACTGTCCGCCCGAGTTGGTTAGTTATTTTGGAGTAGGACGGACAAGAGATATATTTGTACAGCGGGATATGCAAATATAACGCATGCGAAACGCCGCATCGTTTTGCATACTTGCATATACCGCTGTACAAATATATCCCGCGTCGTCCCGCTCCCGTTTCCGTTCTTGTTCCCGCGGTTACCATTTTATGTTTGGAAAAAGTTTTTCACGTTCAAGCAGTTAGTGCACCGTGAAGCATTCTTTTAAGGTTCTATCTTTTTATAAAAAGTTAAAAGTTTGTACCGTCAGAACAGCCACCCGCAATTCATCATTTTATTTATCAAGTTAATGTTGTTTGTCACCAAGATTTGTGTGTTAAAGAAAAGTTAAGTGCGCCTTGTTTATCGCAAACTTTTGTACAACCAGATTATTAGAAGTATTAAAAGACAAAAGATTAAGATTCATATACTTTAATATAGAGGAGTATAGGTTCCCTCCGGGCCGCTTTTTGGTAATCACTCATTCGGTAACATTAGGGTGGTTGTTGCCCTCGTTTTAAGTCCAGCACTTCTTTCCTGGGTATATCGGGATGTGGGGTCCTCAGGTACAGCTGTTTGCTTTCATCGTCAGAATTGGGCTCTTGACGCTGTATCCTGGTGGTGCTCTAACAATTGCCGTCTCTAACGATCCTTTTTCTGTATTTTAGTAAGATTCCTTAAATTTCCGGTCTACGGTCCTGTCCTTGGTTCGATCCCCCTAATTCTTGAGGCCGACGATCCTGCCCTTGGTCCAAATCAATTCCTTAATCCTTGCCCTTATTTCCTCCCAAGTCAACGCTACGATCCTATCCTTGTCCTTGTCACGGGCGCTTTATATTGTAACCTTGCTACTGTTTATTGATTGCTCCGGTAACTAGCTCAATCGGTTCGCTCTCTTACTTTACCTGTTCATGTAGGTTTACTTCAGGGACCTCCCCCAGCTGAAATAGTTGCTACATTAAGGGTATCTTTGTTTGTATCCAAATTCAATAACGAAATGATTAACTTTTGATATATTGAACAGTAATTTTTTGTAATAAATGACTTGAACCTGAAATTCCTACCTAGCACGGACATTAGTAATTACGTTCCTAAGGAGAAATAGTCATCTCTTTTTTAAATTTAAGCGGAAACCTTCCGAGTTCGACTCCCTTAATATGAAATTTAATTGGAACTCACTTTAATCCCACCAAATAAAAAACCTAATAAGACTGGCTGCAAACTCAGAAATTTTTCCATGAGAATATTAAAAAAAAACAGATACAAACAAGTTTACATAAGTTTTTTAACAATTTTAAAATCCTTCGTTTTCTTAGTAATGGCATTGAATAAGATTACTTATTCAACGTAATGGTTCAAAATTTCCTTTCTTAAATAGATTGAAATAAACAACAATGATACAATTTGGATAACAAACCATATCCGATTTATTTTTTCTTTAATGTGGAGACCAGGTTCAAAACAGTGGGGCAGTTGCCATGGATTTTAAGCTACGTTTAAGCTAAACCTCGCTTAAATTTGTCGGCGCAAACGGGAATTAAACCGGAAATTCCTACCTAGCACGGACATTAGTAATTACTTTCCTAAGGAGAAATGGTCATTTCTTAAATTTAAGTGGAAACCTTCTGACTTCGACTCCCTTAATATGAAATTTAATTGAAATTCCCTTCGATCCCACCAAATAAAAAGCCTAATAAGACTTTTCTATGAGATATATAAAAACAAATTCAAGCAAGTTTACATAAGTTTTTTGACAACTTTAAAATCCTTCGTTTGACTTTAACTATTCTCAGTATTTGTTCAAAATTTCCTTTCTTAAATAGATTGAAATTTACAAAAATCATACAATTTGTAAACGAACCTTGTCCGGTTTATGTTTTCTTTGATGTGGGGACCAGGATAGTTTACAGCTTAGGTGAATGGTTCAATACAGTGGGGCAGTTGACAAGTGATTGTGGGGAATGCATTCTTAACCCGACGGCGCGGCATGGATACGGTTGACTCCGACTATAACTTTCGGAAAGAAACGACCTGGGCGATGATCAATTGGTTTGTAGCTTCGGTTCCTATTAGCCAGTACACGATTTTGGGGTTGAAAATGAGACATGAGCACTAACATAACTCGCTTTTAAATGTTTGTGCTTGACTTATCGGATTAGTGCCTGGGAAATTCCTTTCGCAAACGTTTTCCTTGATTAATTATGATATTAGTGGCACAAAATAAACGTGACTTTTATGTAACTTTGCTGACAATTTTCTCTATTGCAATTTCACTTTATGCGTGATATTAAAGCAAGTTTTTCTATATTTTGTGGCACACTTTGTCTTTACGCTTTACTTTCGCTTGGAATAAAATATTTTTGTTCTTTTTTAATCTCGGTTAATCCCGAACGCTGGATTTAATTATTGGAGCTCTAAAGGCTGCTAAAATGAACACTCTTACTGACCAAAACACTAAGATCTCGCATTGTCCCTTCGGGTGCCGAAAGGAGACTCTCTCTAACACCAGGACTCGGACCAAAATCTTCCTGGATGACTCACCAGACGCGAATGAATAATTTTGTGCAAAGCGTCTGTTTTTACGAATATCTAATCTTTGATAACAATCTAAATCACTTTTACTACTTACTCGCTTAACCAGGCAAATATCGTCAACCATAATATGACTATTTTCAAGCATATGTGCGGCAACGCATCCCAATGGTAATCTTTGTGAGATATGAAACCTTATATTACCTGTTTTTATCACGTAAAACGACACCATAAATGTTACTTCATATTATTACTAGCCAATTTTCTATTGATTTATTTATTAATGCTCAAAACCTTTCGTTGTATAAATAGATGCAAGAAGCAGAAATTAGTTGCTATCATTAATTATACACAATCAATGGTTGCTATTGCTTCTTGTAGTATAGCTTTGTAACCAACTTTTTGTGTCAATTTGTTACAATTCATACGGTATAGAAGGAGCTTGGATCTTTTTAAGATAAATTTTGGGCAAGTCAGTAGTCAATATAAACATTAATTCAAAGTATAGCAGTTGCATTGGCCTCAGTTCTTTGTTAAGAAAAGCAAAATTGACAATTGGGATAACTAATAATGCTTAGATTTTGAAATTAATATTGGTCACGTTCGTTGTATTATTTTTATCGGGAGAGTTACTCGTATTTAGTAACGGTAAATACCTTGAAAGCTAATTGAATTGAATAAGTGATGTTTATCATTTCTCTTTTAATGCACGATTAAAGCAAATCTGGGATGTTGATTTTTTGTAATCCCGATCCGACGATTATGTAAATATCAATAATTGATATCACCAATTATCCTTTAATTCATTAGAGAGACAGCAGTAACGGGCAGATTTATAACCCAGGTAATGGAATTACAGTTGTACAAATGTCATTACATAAGTGTAACCGCACTGACTATTAGCTAATAAAATCGATCCCGGGGTTGTAATCTTCCTAAAACCCGGCCGAGTAATGGAATGTTAGCAGTGGTGGTGGTGGATGGGGGATTGATTTCAGTCCAATTCCAATCTTCTTCTCGAATGTTCTTGTTTGTTAATAAGCTAAAGTGTTTTGACATAAAATATGCTGTTAATTTTTTCCGGTAATTGGAAAGGATACATTATCGAAATGTATTCGGGAATGAACCCTATGCTGAAGATAAATAGCCCATGTCCAGCCGATATAAATACAAAGTTATTAAATAACTTTTACAGATTTACGCGGGAGAAACCAATTTAGTAGATTCGACCTAAAAGGAAGGACGACGGAGTGGAAGAATGTTATTAACGATTGTACTTAGAACTTACGAAAATTAGTTAAATTAGCAACTACTCGAATAGAATTAGCTTCATGGCTCTTGAAGGAAATTGGAGTTTATTTAAAACCAAGAGCTTGAACCTCTCAGTTACTCAATCTACTTCAATTTTTTAATTGCAGCTCGACGCACACTAACTAACGCGGAAATGACTGTGTTTTGTATTTAATTATACTGAAATTAACACAACGCCGGAATGTTAAAGAAAATTACTTTTGCTTTTAAATGAAAAGGCCAGCCAGGGGTTAACTCAGTATTGCTACAAGACAGGGAAATGAGCAGATCCGTACTCGAACTCCGCTCTGTTTTCCAAGTCCCTTGTCACTGGAAACTTAGAGCTTTGACGGATGGGTCGTGAATATTTAAGAGATTTTGGCTATTTATCCTGATTCGAGCGATTGAATTGAAAATTGACAGTTTGCACATTCGGGTCTGTTTCAAACCTAATCCTCGCCTGTGTAACGGCTACTCTCGCGAAACCGGGCAAATGCAATTTCTTCAACTAATTGGAAAGTCAAAACTCTACTATTTTACACGTTATACCCTTGTCGACGTGGACTGCTCTATGAAAACCCATTAATGATAAATCACTACTTCTGTTTTAATCACATCGGAAGTAAGTTCGTTTCCACCTTTATTTTCCAATTCGTTTTATTCAACCTGAGAAATTAGGCAATTATCGACCAAACCATGTCGCGAAAATATTTAATGACAAAAGTGCCGCGAATTTACTGCGCACGAGCGCTTGTTACTTACGCTAATTGATTTACCAATTATCTGTCAATTCGGTAATGCGTGTTCCATTTGCCAGATGTACTTTCCGAACAATTTCGAATATTTTTTAATCTAATAATGAAATCGTCAATTAGCCGTCTATGATAAATAACCGAAGAACACAGGGCGTAACTGATTTCAATTACGGAAAATTGAAATTATAATTGAAATAGTTTTGTTCTCGAATTAATTAATTAAACATCAGGAGAACGGCACGTTTCCAGGGACTTCAATTATATTTTTAATCCAATTAATGTGCTCAGGAACAACTCGGACATAACAAATAAATTTGAAACTAATTTTTGAATTATTTAATTAATGTTATATCCATTGATCCTGCCTCGGGTGTTTCCACTTTTGTTTCAAATCTGGTTGTTAAATTCCAAACATTCCCATCAAAATGTCAGCTTAATTAAAAAAGCGTACAAGATGTAGTATATTTCATTTTATATTCGTGCATTGAAAAAAGTTACATGTAGATATAAGTAGCTTCCTTTAATTTAATAAAACCTGTTTTCCCTACGCCATTAGTTAATCATTCTTCCATTAAATGATAAATTATTAAAATGCTTCATCTTGACGGCTTGTATGAATATCTAATTCAATTCGCAGTTAGTTTTAATCAAAGAAAGTGTTCTAAACGCGATAATTCACGAGCCCAATTTCGCAGTGTATACAATGTAAAAGCAATTTACTTCTATATCAGAATTCCTGCTAATTGAAATGCGTAAGCCGGTCTCATCTAATATATGAACAAGAATTAAGACTTAATGAAAGAATGAACGGAATAATGGCGAGAATAGAGACTTTCCAATTATGTAACTACTATTATGGTAAACGCGCTCCATATCTTGCTACTCCGTCCTTATTAATCCAAAATACGTGTGATGCGTGGAGAAGTAAGTACCCACGTTATCACTAAGCAAAATGCCTATACCTTGTTAGTTTGTGTCTGATTGGTAACACATTTACTGATTTTCTCTTCATGAATTGTGTGTTAAAAAACTAATAGCTTTGACGATAATTCCTGAGACGCTTGAGACGACTCAAAATTGGGTTAGACACATAATGAAGAAGAAGGCATAAAAAGGAGGTAAAGAACATTCGTAATGTTGCATGAAGTATATTGTCTATTTGAGAGACTCGGTGGCCTCGATCAGTTCAGAAAATTTCAAAAATTTTATTACACAACTTATGATTAATACCTGAAATAAATCTTGGGCACGAATAAAAAATCTGACATAAAGACCATATCTGGGTCGCACAAAGGATTCGAAGAAACACACAATTAATTGATTCACAATGACACACATGTATTCCGAAACACATGAAACAATTAAAACAAAATCCCTGCAAGAAAGAAAAGCTTACAAAGTGTTTGGACATTATACCCCGCACGCAGGCGCTGGATAATTAAAAATTTAATAAAATACTTACAGTTTTTCTTCTAATAATTCAAAAAATCTGATCTTAAAAGGATTGCGATATTCTCTTACTCGCTGACAGCTTCAGGAAGCTGCTTGGCCTGCTCAACTCGAACTAACTCTTTCTGAAAACGGACAAACAAAAAACAGCCCGTAAAAATAGCGTAAACTAAAATACACGCTTTTTAACTGTCATATGGGACACGCAACAGCAGCAGCTTCGTTTTTATGTTGATTCCAGTATTTAAGAGAACATCTCTTCCACTATACTATAATCTCCTTCGGGATATAAAAAAGAAAAAAACAAAAAAAGGAGCAACAAACAAACAAAACCAAAAACCCCGTCAATCACAATTAGATTTGATAATACCCTCTTCGAAGGAACGTGTGCTCACTTACGCCGAAATAACGCTTACATCTTCTAAACTCCCGCGTCTCCATTATCTCCCAATAGCGACAAGAACTCGTGCTTAATTAATTTTCGCCGAATAATAAAACGATAAGGATATCGCAAACGACCAGATGTCCCTGCACTCTCACCTTATCTAAATTGAATACATTACAAAAACGAAAAAAATACGCATCTATCAAATTTCTGAGAGGAAAAGCAAACACTGAAACAAATTCCAAAGAAACGAACTAACTTTGTGTTTATTTCGTAAATAATCCTCATGAAATGATATACTGTAGTGTTTGTTTTCTGCTTGCCGGTGGCACGTGTTGATAATCGTGCAGCTAGTGGTTACTCCTGGACTTAGGGCTCGGATCGATTATTGGCTGTAATCATAGAAGTATTTAAGACGATGAATAGGTAAGGGCTTTGTCTTATTTTTTTAAGTACCTCGTTACAGGGATGTGTAGGTAAATGGTTTCTAAATAAAGCCGGCTAGGATTAACCTGGTATACGCCCGATCAATTCAAACAACCCCGTATTACGGGCCAGTTCTTTCGGCAATCGACGAGGGCGGTGACAAATGTGTTTGAGTAAAGTCCACTGACCCAATGCACAAATCCAAAAGGGCAATGGAATACTATGTAATGTGAGGTCCGCAGGTTTATATCCCCTACGAGAATTGTCTTTACTGATAGTACAGACAAGTACGATGGGCAGTGGAATCAAAACTAAATAAAACTTAATAGGTCTGCTCAGAATAAGTAACTTGATCAACGGAAAGCTACGGACAGATAATTCGGGGTTTGGGCCGGAAGTAACTAGGAAACAAGTACGGGAATAATTCATTGAAATATCTGGTCTGGATTAATCTCGGTGAGTGATCCCGGGAAAAGTGTTTACAATTTGGACACAGGATTACCTTTCGTGTATGGAACACACACTGGGATCAAGTTTAGTCTAGCGTACACTCGGAGATATCCTATGGTCTGGAGTACCTACAGGATTATACACCGGATCTGAAGTACACACAGGAATACGTTTCTGGTCTGGAACACACAGGCGGACGTTTCTGATCAGGAGTAATATAAGGTTATGAGT
The DNA here is from genome assembly GCF_008802855.1 of Photinus pyralis. NCBI lineage: Eukaryota > Metazoa > Arthropoda > Insecta > Coleoptera > Lampyridae > Photinus > Photinus pyralis. Next base: position 13,585,289 of record NW_022170596.1, read on the forward strand.
TCTGATGAGATGAAATACAAATTCACGCTTTTATAGGGAACATAAAGGGGCACAAATAAGATACAGGATTTCACATTCAAAGGATGGGAACGGCAGCAGGCGACATCTAACGGATGAATTTTACAACACCTGTTAACAGAGGTTCAAAAATAAAATGACTGCCGTTACCAATTTCGGTATTTTCTTACAATAGAAAATGGTATTGTAAAAATTAGGAGACAGAATGTAACGCAACGCAATAAAATGCAATGCATTACCACATATTAGCATACAGTACAACATATAATAATCGTACCTAATACCGAAATATTTTGTGCAGTTTTGTGTTGTTCATGTATCCAGTCTGTTTGCGTCAACATCAGTTAATTTAACAAGTTAACAACACACAGCCAAATGCACCCCTCTTTCTCTAGTTGTCGAAAGTTCTCCCGTGTATTCTACACCGTTCTCGAACAGACACGTCATATTTCCCGGAATAGTTTTAATGAGAATTTTTCTTTTCCCTTCTTACTTGAAAATTAACTTGTCTTGTTTTTTATTTCCTCGATACTAGACAATAAATACGCAACCGTGGTAAGCATAAATATATTGATAAAAACAAATGTAGATCCAATTTCCACTTTGTTTTAAATTTTGTCCATAACATGATTTTTACTCTAAATTCTGGTCAAATAAATTCTAAATCGTCGGCGACGTTTTTTTCTAGCTAACCTTATTTGAATAACCATTAAAAATGAAACATACGTTTGACTTTCTTCAAACTTCCTTACGACTAATAAATTTGAGTTCATTTACAGGAAATTGTCCAGTAATTAGACCTGAAAGGAGGGATATTTCAAAGTGACCTGGAGAAAGCTAGAAATTGTTCTAAAACCTTAAGATGGCCTTGAAAACTAATAACTCTTTAATACCGCATCCTAGAGAAAACCTTTAAAGAGACAAAGTAAATAGCATTAAATCCTGCGTCGATTGACCCCCACAACTCTAAACTGGACCAATTTATAAGGTAATAATTGACGGCTGAAGGAGGAAAATTTTTCCCATATTCGCTAAAATGTACTCGCCTGTAGGGAGTTCAAAGAATGGCCAATTTTTAAAATTTGACAAAATTAAAATTTATAATATCCTAATAAATGTTAAATGTTAAAGCTTTCTTGGCCTCTTTGGACCCTCATCGTGCTTTACCCCATCATATTCTGGGTCATCTTCCATCTCCTCCATTCGTTGCTGACGTCCTCCTCTTCTTCTTCCAATGTATCAGGGGTGCTAAATACTTCTTTCTCAACAAGAGCGTTTGCGCCCGCCTGGCCTTTACAGTTCATGTGGGGACATGTTCCTTTGAGGTAGTTATGGGAACAATGTCAGTCCGCGCTGTATTTGGGGGTATGCTCGGGGGGAATAGTGTTCCCTTGCTGCTGCTGAGATAGGAGGGAGGATTGAGAGGCTAAATGTTGCCTTTACCAACATTTCGTATTGCAGCTCATCAAAAGTCAAGGCAGTGCCCTTGCCAGCGTACACTCCGATCAAGAACTTTTCCCCTGCACTGCGTGGGATGCATCGGGGTTTTTGAAAATTTTATGCGACACCCTGTAACAGTACGTTACTCTTCAGGGCTTTAACAAACTTCATCTATCCCTGCCGAAAAAATGCCGATGTGGTTCAATTTTCCTTATGGTTCTCTCTGACTTTTCTGCTTTCATTGAAGCATAGCTATAGCTATAACATGGTAAGTTTTTATTGCCATCAAGGGTGGCGAATCTCCCCCACATATCACACAGATTTTTTTAATCAAGTCCATGAGATTTACTCCCGACAATTCTGCTTGGCCATACTACACCTGTCGCTTGCTTCTTCAAGTACAGTACTCTGCATTTATTGTGAACAGTGACAGGAAATTGTTTTCAGCAGGAGGTGTTTCTCGTCTTTCTTTATTTTGCTCTGTTCATACAAACAAAGCTTTTCCACAAATAAAACAATTGCCCGTACTCATGTTGTGACCGTCACGTAGATGGCACAAAGTCAACCTTCACCACATTCACACTTTGGAACCAACGATCTCCGGAACGACTACCTACTGTTGTTTTTCTGGCTTGGTCTTAAGATTACCGCTCCTTGTGTAATTGTTCGAGCTTAGAACCGTTAACTTTTACCATTTGCTTTCGAGCAAACTTTTTCTACGCAATGTGCTCTATACTTAGCTCACTTGGAACTTTGGTTTTTGAAATGAAATTATTCAAACTGTAACTCTAACTTTTGCTTTGTATGATGGAAAGTTCCGCTAGTAATTTTTTTAATGTTTTGGCAGTCCTAGATACTCAATACAATAAACTGATTTTACCGAAAGATTTTATTACAGAATTTTCATGACAATTTTTCCTGAACGGGGTTACGAAACATTTGGATACCGCAAATGTACTTCGGTGCACTTTGATCGCGATTTTTTTTAGGAATAATTTCTCTCGAACTGTTTTATGATACTCAGTAACTCGATTAATGAAACATTTTCTCGAGTTAAGCTAATTCGGACTGTAATTAACTCGTTTCACTGATTTTCGACCGTGAACTTCGCGAAAAACTAGCCCTAATTACGCTCTTAATGCAAGAAAGCAATTTAGATCGGACACCATACGTGACGTTCTGGTGGTCCCAAACCGAATGCCCTCTGGAACGCATCCCTACTTTTTACCCACCTACATTTTTTTTACCTTTTGCCAATTTGCTCTTCTTAGTCCTATGAATCAAGAGCGCGTAAGAGAGATCAACACCCACGGCCGCAATATAATTATTATCATTGACTTTATATCAATACTATTATCACCGGCGCAGAAAATAGGTTCGAAAAATACATCTTAAAGGTTTTGTAGTTCAAGAAGAAATTATATGCACCGCAACCAACGGCTTAAACCGACGCCTCACTATTGTGGTAATAATTGCCTTTGTTTAGTTTTATTGTAGACAGAGATGCGTCTTCAGATTCTTTGTTTTGTGCGCCTATTCATTAGGCATCTGTAAGTCGTCAGGAATATTAAGTTAAGGGTTACAATTAGAAAATAAGGTTGGATTCAGCATGGAACGACCGTATTATATAATTTTTATTTGATTTACACTCATTCCTGTTTTGTTCCAAAACCACCCATGTTCTTTTATAATAATTTTTTTTAGAAAATTAAGCATTCCCAACACAAAGCGGCATACAAATATGTTTGGAATAACTCAATAAAACGTAAAAAAAGGGCTCTCAATTTGCTTACTTTCCTCGGTTTTTTTATTGCCGGAGTACAACTTGTTTTGTTGAACCTCAACCACGAAGCATTATATGGAAATTAATTAACATTGACGGAATTTATAAATAATTTGTACTTTCATCAAACGTTAATGTGAAACGTGGTTAAAGCTGCATAATTAACAAATCAATTTGGATAGATATTTTTATTAACTAAATCAACGTTGTTTAATTTTGATAATTAGACACGTATTTCGTGTGGCTACGATGAAAAAACGACGACGTAATTCGTTATTCGTTTCAAATTTTAAACTCAGGTAAGATACATGCATATTTCAAAGATTCAACTGGTAGGTCGTCCAACAACTAAAGAGACTAGAAACGTCACTATTACAAAGTAATGATTACTATAACATATTCATATGGATGTCCTTTCCAAATGTGATTACATTTTAATATTCAACGATACTGATGCATGAGAAAGTGGATTTACTACTTTGTCGAAGTCCTTCCTGAGTACGAAACAGGGATAATAAGAGAGAAGGTAGTCCTTTGGCAGGACGACCGCGCTTGAATACTTGATTTGAGGTTCGATGTATGTTTTATTCTGTCTCCTGTCATCGCGTTTTATTGTTTTTAAAACACTCTGTTAGTATTCAGTACTCTTGGGGTAATTCTGTCCTCCGCTAAGCATTTCAAGTTGTGATAATGTGGTACTACATATTTCTTGTAGTTTAGGGTTACTTATGAATTTTCTTTACTAATAAAATATCAAGCTAAACGGCGGCGTTTGCAATTTTGTGCTTATAAAGGAAAATATACCAATAGGGATTGAGAATAACTGACTAAATACAACATATAAACAAAGATTATTATAAGGAACGCCACTAAAGTAAATGTATTTCATGTCGCCTAACAAGCGAAATTAGAACTTTTACAACATTGCGCATTTTCGAAATTACAACCAGAAATACAAAATTATTTGTTAATATATTGTTGTGTATACAACATAAGTAAATCTGGGGGTGTTTTACGAATAAGTACATAATTGGTTTGTTTCATTTGAATTGGTATGTCCGTAGTTGTTTTTCCATTTTAGAATTGTATGTAATTGTGTAACTTACCCAATTTAGATAAGACGCATGAAGTAAGGCACGTCTGCGGGGACGTTTGACGCCCTCTTTCGCAGTCGGCGTTATATAATATAATTATGATTGGCGCTTTATTTGTAAATTCCGAAAGAAGGAGATTATTTTATGGTGGAGGTGGTGTTTTTTTAGATATTGGAGACGACTGAAGAATGCAGTTGGTTTGCGACGGTTGGAAAGCGGGTACGTTTCTTTACGTTATTTTTTTATTCGGTCAGTCCGTCCGATTTGATTGGTTGAAGACGTAGTTCTGTCTTTATTATAATAATTTTACGCAGAAGCAAGTTGTTGAGATTTTTAAAGCGGTTTCTCATCTACGGAAAAAGGGTAGATGAATTAATCCCACAACAAATTGGCGCGAAGCAATATTCAACGCACTAAAACATCAAGAAGTCATCAAAAGTCATCAACTTCCATCACCGATAAGTTGTCATTCGAAGGTAATAACGCGTATTTACATCCAGTAATTGCTCAAAATTTTATGCTATTCTGACAATTTCTATCAAGAACAATTTGGGATACCTAGCGCTACATACTGTGCTAGATTGGAAACTTCAGAGTGTTAAAACCCTACACCATTTAAAGCACCTCGTCTAGAGGATCATAAAAAAACTAAAAAAATACAGGGTGTTCAATTTAAAAAATATGCTCAGAGTGTAATCAAGAAAAGTAGATATACAAGACCGAACCTGGATTTGTTCAAAGTGGCTCGCTACCTTGCGGTGACCTTGGAAAGCAGATCAAGGTCAGGTATCTTATTTTTCGTCATCAGAGTACAATGATGCCATTTTTTTCATACCTTAGTTCCTTTTCAAGGTCAATGGTGCAATTTGGTGTCATATTTAATTTCCAAGATTATCGAAGCTCAATTACCTCATTTTGATCTTATCTTATTTTAACCTCAAGGTCAAAGTCCCCTTTTTGTGGTATTTCCAAGGTTACCCAATCCCAATGACCTCCATTTTTTGCGTTGTCATACTCTACTTTCTAGGCTTTCAGAGGTGAAACACCCTATTTCTGTGTTGTCCTACTTCTCTTTCAAGGTCATCAGAGGTCAATCCTCTTTCTTGTGGTATAATGTCACAAATTTCATTGACCTCCATTTTGCGGTGCCATCTTTCAGTTTCAAGGTCAACGTGGAATACATTTTCAAGGTTACCAAAATACAAGGACCCCTTTTTTTGTAGTGTCCTTTGATTTTCAAGGTTATTATTAGCGAAGAATACTTTTTTTGTGGTGTAATGTATTATTTTCGAGGGTATCAAAGTTAAATTACCTTGCGGTGTCGTATTCCATTTTTAAGGTCATAAGAGGCCATTGACTACATTTGTTGCACTGGCAGTATCAAAGTTTACTGTCCAGGCCACCCTAGGTTAATGGCCTTAATTTCCTTGTGTCGATTTTTATTTTCAAGGTAATCCAAGGTGAATGGCCCATTTTAGCGGCGCCACATGCTATTTTCAAGGTAACTAGAGAGACATGACTATTTGTTGCGGCAAATTCCGCTTTCAAAGAAGTCATCTAAGGTCGATGGCAGCCATTTTCCGGGGTCAAATTTCATTTTCAGGGTCAGTCAAGGTCCAATTTTTATGATGTCAAATTTCACGTTCAAGATCATCCAATGTCAATGCCCCTAGTTTTAGGTCTCGTGTTATTTTCAAGGTCATCAAAGGTAGTGGCTCCGAGTTTTTCGCGGTGTTAAATGTTATTTTCTAGATTATCCATGGTTACAGAAATCCATTTTTGTAAATTGGTAGAATGGAGCAAAATTGTATCGTACGAAATAATCTCATTTAGAAGTTTTGGATTTTTTTTCTTTTGAAATTGTATTGTCAGTAATTAAGAATATTTCCATAAATGAGTCCAATTCTGGTTAGCTATTGTAACGAGAGCATCTAGGTTTGGATTTATTTTTTTCCCAAAAATATATAAAGTAGAATTTTAAAGCTGTAAAAAATGTCAAGGTTCTTAAGTGTCTTTCCAAACATATTGGTCTTTATTTATCTGGATGATTGCGGTCAACGCAATATGTGTCACATCTACGTTCCCATGTTTCATGGGCTTTGGCGTCAGGATTGCGGAAGAATACATCAAAATTTAATCGTTTTTAATGGGGATATAGTATTGCATTAATAAACTTATCATGAGATCAACTCGTACTGTAGAATTGAGAGTTGAGTGGGATCTTTCCCAACCGTTTGAGATTGGTAGCAAAAAAGACACTAAACATTTTGAGTGCAATCCGCCATAGTTGGCGTTCAAAATGTTTACTCAGTAATTATGAGGGGGATTGATTTGAAGAACCCCTAGACTACAGCATTCGCATTTTGGCATTAAAAGCAACCATTTGGTCGACCGATTAGGATCCCGGTTAAAAAGTTGAACCATTTTGACAGGGAATCATAAGTTCCGTAATTTATAGAAGTTTGAAAGTGGATAAAGTTAGTGTGTTGTTTGGTAGAAGCGCGAAGTATTACCAGGGTAGTCAAAAGGAAAATTATTCAGTTTTGGATTAAGAATTGTCTCAGTGCGTTCAATTACATTCTACAATTAAGTTATACTATACAACATAGAAACAAACTTTCCCTTATTGTAAAAGATCAATAGGGTTATCTGTGAAATGTATGACTGCATTCACTAAAATTTGTGCTAGTTAAACAGTCAATTGCAATCAGTGAAAAAAATTCATAGTCAGTAAAGAACGATAAAAACCCCAACGTTTCGTTTTTTTCAAAATTCTACCCAGAGGCTGCAATTTTAAGGAAAATTTAACACAACAACCGTTCTCAATAGCCGACGTCTGAGGAAACCTTCGATATCAAGTGTTAAGCGTTCGGTCATTTTTCACATTTTAATAGCAACACCATAAACTGTCCACAATGCGCAGATTGCCGTTATCTATCAGACTGTCCTAAGACTACATCTGAACTGTAGGAAGTACCCACAATGAAAAATGTAATACCAACATTGTCATACAACACAATGCACATAGTATCAAGTGTTCTACCTATATGAGATTAACTAATATTTTTTGAGGTAAAATAAATTATGAGACATAACAACGAATGAAATCTTCAGCCGCTTTTACTGTATTTCATCAAAATATGCAGTGCATTAGAAATAAGATGGACGCTCTAGACTTTAGTTTCATTTCAACTTATCTGGTAATATAATTAATGTTTGAAAATAAAACATAAACTAAAATCCAATATGATTACAAACGTATTTTAATTTAAAACTCACGCTGTACAACGTCATATAATTGTCCAATGAATAAGGGAATTACCCACCGCCGCAAATATGTTTTTATTGCGTTTAAACACGGAAAGCTATCCGGCGTTCATTGTTCACTTTTCAAAGTTCGACGTAACCCCTACCTTAAATGTGATCAACAATTTGGGAAACGATTCTCAAGGAGAATTGGACAGCAGTGAAACGCAAAAATAATGAATGCGAATGTGAATGGTAATAACGCGTACAAGAGAAAGGAAGGACGGTCAACATCATCAAAACATAACGAAGTCTTTTCTCCCGACCAAATCACATTATAACTAATTGAAGTGGGCACGGTAAAAAAGAGAGAGCTTTTCCCCATGCTTCGGTATAACTTTACTTGCTAAAAGCTACCGGACCTGCTATACTAAGAAGAATTCGTATGACAAAGTTAATATGAAATTCAGGCTTTTATAAATACGACAAGGGATGTACACATAACCTGCAATATAGAAGACAGGAGCTGTTATTACGTGCTTGATGGACAGATGCATATTTGCTTAAAATTCAATTTATACCAACATTGTTTGCCTTTGCAAAGGTGTAGCTAATTTTTTTAATAACAATATGTTAGTGTATTTTTTGGTTCGCAAGGTCTATTGGATATGATATCTCACAATAATATTTTTTTGGCCGGCGATTGGTGCACACATCAAAAATAAGGAAAAGCTCTCCTGTAAAAATGGCTAACTTACACATTACTTTAGGTTATGGATCTGTTCGGAATCCTTGCCAGCGAGGGTTGTAACGGTAGCTCTAAATTGGATTTAAAGGTTATACAGATGGGTGGGGTTGAATTTTTTTTTAGATTGTAAGAATTACAGCGGTTTACACGTTACATATCATAGACAGTCTACGGGGACACAAAGTTTGAAGGGCCACGATTGATGGAATTGTAAGAAAAGTAGGAATTGACAATCGTCTTTTCTGCGTCATTTAACTTCTATGGTGCATTGTTTTCTTCATAGCATTCGGAAGTGCCAGGCTCCAGCGAGTCGTAAATAAAAAAATAATCTTATCTCGATAGGGTTCTAGTTGCAAAAATAGCTGACGAAAAAGTACGCAGATTCAGCAGATTTCGATTCGTAGGTAGCTACAAGGTACATGCTAAAACTAATTCGTTTCGGGGGGGGGGGTACCGTCAATCAAATTTGTTCTTGAAAAAACATGATTCACTTAATTATTAGACGCCATGTTGAAAGAGAGTGTTGACTAATTGAAAAACAATAGAGATGCATTAACCGTGCAGCTCCGAGTAATAGTATTTTACATTATTAGCCAGGTAAGTGAGTTTTTACTGGCGATAGGAGAAGTTGACTGGCGAGCCGCCAGGCGAGCCTGTCATCTCCTAGAACCAGTAAAAACTATTACCTGGCGTATAATGTACAATATTTTATTTGTTACTCATTTGTAAACGTAAATAATTAGTTCTTAAATTGATCTCGAAGAAATGTCTAAAATATCATATTATCCATGTAACAGAGACTTCGCATTAATTCTGGCCAATGAAATTACTAGATTACTAACTTGTAACATTTTTACACGTCAGCTGTCAGTTTTACAAGTCAGTAGCGTTTAAAGATGACGTTTACCCGTTTGCGTTTTGTCTTGTTAATCAACGTTTACAACTGAGTAACAAATAAAATCTTTAATTCGGTATTACGGACAAGCTACGTGAGAGAAACTCGCGATAGATTTGTGATTCAAAGGGATTCAACAATTCAACAATTGTGAAGGAGGAATACCTTCGCGAAAAAAACCGTGCTTCGAGCAAGAACTAATTAAGCGCGCCAGTATATTTTATTTGCCACAAGGAGCTATTGTTCCACAAAGACCGTGACCTCTAAGTTTCATAGTGAAAACCATAATTAGGAAAATCGGTAAAGGAAATTTAAATTGAGACTTTTCCGTCAATATATCCAAAACTTTTTTTTATTTGAGGAGAAATTCAGGTTCATTTTGAAAGTAACAATTTTATTTTAAAGAAAGCAACCCCCTTTTTATGCCAACCTGTCCAGCTAGCTTAAAACAATTCAAAATCGAAACTTAGAATTTAATCTCTCCTCGTACACATCCGGTATTTGCTATAAAGAAAAACCCCAATATGGACTTAACATTTCTCAATATGGTGACACGGTGGCCTCGCAGCTTCCGAAAATGCATGAAAGGTTTAAAACAAAATCTCCAAAAGAGATTTATTTAGACATATTACCCCGCACGTAGCGGCAACAATTAAAATAAAAGAATTTTAAATTAGTTACAATTTTTTCTTAATAATCCAAATAATCTGGTCGTATAAGGTTTACGATACTAAGCGCACTTAACTTACACAAATCCAACAGTTTCTGAACGTTACTTTCCAAAATAAAGGCAATAAAACAAAAAATAAAACAAAATGAAGATGATCGGTAGCTGTGCACTACAACGGCGTGCTTTTTCAACTCGCCAAAAACCTTTTCCGTAATAGGATAACAAACGTTAAACTTCTCATACACCTTTGGTTACCTTGCTTCTGCACAAAAAGTGTAAAAAGCTATAACCGCTCCCCAACCGTCACGGCAGCCTCGTTGTCTCCAGTATTTAAGGAAACGCCACTTTTTTTTCAAGAATTTTCAAGTAAATTGCCAACCATAACGGAACACGCCTAAACGTCCCCACTTCTTCACATGAAACGCGTAATTATTTGTAAAACCTAAACCTCCTTATCAGCAAAAGAACGCATGCGTTAATTAAATTTCGCCCAACAATAAAACTTCTTATCACAGTGACCAGATGTTACCTTTTATAAAACACGCAAAATCAACCAGATGTGTTTCACTTCTAACGCTTTATCTAAATTGAATAAATTACAAATACGATAAAATTAAAACAAAAATTTTCAAATTTCTAAAAGGAAAAATAAGTACGGAAAATATCAATTCAAATAAAATAAACCAACTTTATATTTTTTCGTAAATAACCCGCCTGATTTTGCACTTACAAATTGAAATTATACCACATACAGGATGGTACAACCTTATTGAAAGTGCTGACGTTTACGTGACGTAGTTTACACAATAGTATTTTTTTTTCTGATTGGAAATTCCGTCTTCCAATAATGTTACACTATATCAGAAAACGCCCCAGCAACTATTCGTAACGTTCGATTAACCAGCAACATATTTATTTGTAACAAGATCTTTGATAAATAAGAACATTCTGAATAGAATTTCAGCCAAAAACTGTTTTTCCTTGAAACAGATTAAATGACAGAAACGGTAGAGACAAAAAGGGGACATTTAAAGTAATAGTAATTTGATCACCATCGGCGTTTTACTCAAAATAAACCAAAATTAGTAAAGTCCGTTACGAATACAGATGGCAAAAGTCGGTGTACAGAAATTTCCTCTGGCGAATGTGATAATTTTAAAAGAGATTTATCCATAAGCTCGCTGAGAATCCTTAAAAATACATTCCCATTGCCAGTTTTTGAGCTCTACCGTTGAGAGATTTTTAATACGTTTCGTTTCCGAAAAATCATCAACTTTATTTTCTTATATGGCCCATTAAAAGGTGCATACTGTATTGAGTAGCATTTTATATTACGAGTAGGTATACAAAAAAAACCAAAACCGCAAACTGTTGGTTTCAACAGGATGGTAGACCCGCACACAACTGCTTAATCTATCCTATCGTACACATTTTCCATTTCAATGAAATTGGTCCGATAGGTATTCTCGCGGTTGTGTGCGTGTGCACCACCCTGTTGAAACAATCAAATTCCAACATTTGTTTTTGTGTGCTAGTAGATAGAGTATATGTACTTTATTTAAGAGCCATATAAAAGGATAAAGTTGATAATAACACTGTCTTGTAAAGCTCAAAAAGTGAGAAAGTGTTTTTTAAAGTGGTTTTCTTTAAAGCATGATGCATTCAAAGATTTTTTTCTACTACCGATAATCCTGTTGTATTTCCCTACTTAAAGTGTATTCGTTATTTTATTTTCTTGCATTCTCCCCTCCTTTGCTTCTTAAAAGTTTTACAAATTTTTCAAAACCTTTCAGTTTTTCGTCTATCGTACCGTACCAAATCTGAGCAACCCTTTTCATTAAACCCTTAATTACTTTCACCTATTATTCTTAAATAACGTTTTCATTTTTTTAAGAAAACCATTGGATTAATTTACCTTTTTAAATTTTTACTTTAAAAACTACCATTCGGCTTGCATGAACATGAAACTCAAAATTTACTGTGATCGTAAACACACGTGGCAAAAATATTTTTAAACAATTGTAATATTTTTATATCTAACATGGACTTTCGCCAAAAATTACCTACAACTAAATTTAATCTACCACGAATCAAATTTAATAATAATAATAATATAATTCATAAAACAACAAAAGTCATGGCTATTGCTAGTAATAACAGAAATGTTGAAATTTATTTTTAAATTTGCGGGTATACCAAAGCTTAACAAAACATGTAAAAACAGCTTTTTATGCACCTTTTAATTCTGAACAACTGTAAACTTTTGCATACAACTAATTTCCCATGTTAAATTCCTATATTCCTACTTCCCGGTCACCACCCGGTATAAACAAATTGAATTGTGTCTAGTCTTAGTCTTAACGTCCATGCCGAAATGATAAATAGTGAAATCCGCGCTTTTGTTATACATGTTATAAATGTAAGGACAAGTAAGTGATAAATAATAATTCACTGTTATAAATTCATCAATAATTAATTTTATAAAAATAAGTAACGCAATGAAATTTGCGATACATTATAAAATGGTTTAATTGTCAAAAAAGGATACAATTCTTACTGTAGGTAGTCACGAAGCCTGAACGATTACAAACATTTCAATAATTACCATAATTAACGCATCTTAAATGTTACATTACACATCTAGCCATCTCTCCAATTTTTTGACCAAAAATCACGTTGTGTAACCTTTGGTAGAACTGCCCTATTTTATAAATTGAGTGATGCGGACTTTCATATAACGGTCACTCTAGCGATGCAATTCCCATACGCGACGATGTTCAAACAAATTGGAGCAATTGGGCATCAAACTACAAGATACGTCGTATGAGCGTCCGACATAAACTTTAAAATAGAACGTGGAAAACCTATGAAGAACAATTGCGATTCAAAGCGTTTGCAGTTTAATTCCCTCAAAAGGTAAGTTCAAATTACAATTGAACTATGCCGTGCCGGACCGAGGAAGTGTTTCCTAAATTAGCGTTATAACAAAAAAAAATAGTAAGCGAGATGCACTTGCAATCTACGAGGGAATAACAAATTTAAACCTGGAAAGTAGGTACTAGACGTACAAGGATTTATAATTAATACTGCATTGTAACGTTGCGGGGGTGTTTGAATGCAAGCCTTATTAATAATGCGCTTCGAACAAGTCATACACAAAATAACTATAAGTACAGTCACTGTTAGATTATTACTGCATTCATTAGAGTTTGCTAATTACTCCTTGCTTTAATGAATAAGCTCTAATGAACCACTTTCTGTTAATTAAAGGGAGCGCCCGAGACACTGGCAACTACATAAAGTTAGTAGAAAAGTGTGGAAAGAGTAAGAGAGAACGAACATATCGAACCGTCATAATTTGCTCGTATTATGTATTAAATCTGTAGTAAATGTTGAAATGTAGAAGCTTGGCAGTGGAGTTAAAACGTTATGTGTCGTAAATTTTGAAAGTGCAACTTCTATTCGTTGATAGATAATGTAAATGCTTTGAGTATGTTATGTTAAATTGTGTTTCGGAAATAATATGTCTTCAAATGACTCTTAAATGTATCATGTGTATGCCAAAAGTTCAATTGAAAGGTGCGATTTATAAATACTATACTAAAGTGCGTTCCACAGTGACCTGACCTTTCAGTACAGGCTCTTATGGAGAGCAGTGATGCCAGTTGTTTAAACGTCAGTTTTGTTTAACTGACAGATTTCAGAAACAGCAGTGACCAACTTAAAACAGGCAACACCGAACTCCCATGTGCCATAAGATTTACATTGTCTTCTGCTGTCTGTACTGAAAGGTCACTGTGGAATGCATATAGTATCATTGAATAACGATCACCCTCTATGTACAGTCTCTTATAGAATTAGTGGCCTTCAGACAACAGAACAGGAAACCAACATAACACTTCTCTGCTGACCGTTGAAGTTCAATTTCTAGATGTGGAGGGGGATCAAACATGCCTAAATATTAATTTGCATTTAACAAAACCCGTCAACTAGGCGGCTGAACTGATATACTTAAAAATAGTACATTAAGAAACAAGTGTAATCAAGTCTTTAAAGTATACGCACAACAAGTTTCAAGACACGACGTAGGCATTCCTGTAGCCTTCTTGAGTGGAAACAACTCTACCCATTTGCTGGCTACATCTTCTACAACGAATATCTATTGATGTTCACATAGAGGAACAGGCAGTGGACCAAAGAGGTCACCAAATAATACTTTAAAACACTGAGAGTACCTACATAGGAGTCTGTTGTAACCCTGTGGGCTTCAAACTACTTGCTTTATAGCACTGACAGCACAAACAACTGACATATTCACCGATAAACCGTCCCGCGCCAATGAAATAAGAACTTCTGGGGATGCGCTGGATAGTACGCTCAAGTCCGTATTGAGCAGCAGTTGGTACATCATAATATTCTTTTAGCATTCGTCCACGTTCGTGGGAACGTACGACCAATTGATCAGTTTGTTAATCATCACCATCGGAATACTTGTAACAGGCGATCAAAAATGAGTTGCTGTCGAGTCGCCTTTGGAAGTTTGGAAGTACGATTTCCCATGTAAACAAAAATTGCAAAGGTGACTCGATAGCAACTCATTTTTTATCGCATAGTACAGGATGGGGCAACATAACTTCCTTATTTGAAATGAGCGCCGTTCCGCCTAACGGTTATTTGTGGGCTTGGGCGTGATTTCATTTGGAAGGGGAAGTTTTAAAGTTTTGTTCCCTTCTAATGTCAGTTGTCACCATGCGGTGGAATAGTGAGGAACGCGCGTCTGCCGTAGAGGCCTACTTTTCCAACGGTGGCTCAGCCATCAAAGCCCAACGAGCCTTCCGAAACCGTTTAATCTCGCGCTCTTGTCCCCTGTTCCAGGCCGGAAATCAATTGTTGGTTGGGTCAACATTTTTCGTGAAAGTGGTAGTATTGTGAAAAAAAGATACGATCACCGGATTTGAACCCGTGCGACTTCTTTTTGTGGCATTATCTGAAGTCCCAGGTCTTCAACAACCGTCCACTGATTCTTGCTAACCTGAAAGTCAACATTCGTGAGAAAGTGGCCAACATACCGGCCAACATGTTGGAGCGGGTGATGGAAACCACGCGAAATCGGTTCGCTCAGTGTATTGACATTGGAGGGCGTCACTTGCTCGATATGATCTTCAAAACGATGTAAAATAAAACTTTAATATATTTCCTACATTTGAAAAAAATAAATAAACAGATATCTTCAGTACTTTTTGTTTTATTGCGTTTCAAAATAAGGAAGTTATCTTGCCCCACCCTGTATAACACACCGTTAGACATTATACGAGTATAACCGCGAGCTGTCCAATGGGCGAATTCTGCGTCCTGCGACTTATAAAAGCTGTCAATGATCTTTGTTAGTTACCGAAGGTCAATGTTACCAACATACACAAATCGCACGAGATATTCTCAGTATGACTGCATAGAGGTCTAGAAAGCTGGTCAGCAACAACACTTGATTTCTTCTTATTGGGTAGAAGTGCCGAAATTTGAGATAAATCTGTTACTCCCAAAAAATGCTTACGGAATCGAATTCTGGCTGTTGGGCGGAGCTCCACTGCCAAACAGTATTTTTCTTGGTGAGATTTGACAAGGGTCGTGATATTTCAGAAAACTTATTAATAAATCGCCTATCCGAAGAATAAGCTTGCAAAAATGATTGAACACCTTTCACGTTAGGTGGTGAGGTCGATTCGCAATTGTCAAACGTCAAATGGGTCGGGCAGAACTTTCAAGTCATCGAGGTAAGCTAGAACTATCTTTTAGACCACTCCTAAACCGATAAGCCTCTGAAAAGTAGCCGGTGCATTCCGGAGACCGAATGGCATAGTTAAGTATCAATAACCTCCATAAAGGGTAACAAAGGCAGTTTTATTGCAGTCAGGTCCGTATACACTAACTCGGTGGTTGTCATAAACATAGTCCTCTTGGTAGAATGTAATAAATCATCTATCTTGGGCAATGGATACACGTCAGGCTTGGTAATTGTGTTAAAGGGCCAATAATCGATACCCAGGCGCATTCTTTTTTGTAACCAGAACAGTTGGCGCCGACCAACACCAACCACACATTCTGTGATAATATTCGAGTCGAGCAAGCGACCCAATTCGTTCCGCAGCAGTTCTATCTTCGCGAGTTATTCGATAGGACAGTACAGAAATGGGTGCCTGGGCTCCAGTGTCTATCCGATGTTCTGCAGACGAGATTGGCTCTCACACTAGAGCGAAAACCGCTTGGTACATCGTCAGTAACCCCAGATGACCTAAATATCTGCAATAGGCAGGTGAATTGTATCTAATAAGGTTTTTAGGTTATGGATCCCGTTTGCAGCAAGATCTCCAATGGGTCTTCCGAATTTCCTATCTTCTCTTCATATTCCATTACAATAGCCCATTGGAGTCTTGCCGCTTCTGGCGTCATTCCAATGCTCTTGCAGTATTTCCTGCATGACTCTTTTCTCCGTCATGCTGTCGTTCATTTAATATCACGACGAAATTGATATACAGTGTTGCTGATAAGTCGATTATCGGCGAAAATATATAATTGATCGAAATATGTTTTATACAAAACTTTTGGGGTTCTCCAATGTCTACTAGGCAGTAATAATTTTAATTATACAGGGTTGTTCATAAAGGCGCGACACACCAAATTCCATTTTTTAAATGGAACGCCCTGTATATTATTCAATATTTCAATTCTTCTCTCAATTTTCAGCAAAATTTGTAATAAGCATAATGCACCTAAATTCAATCGTTTCCGGGTTATCGGGTATTGAAAATAAACGTTATTATTTTAAAATTTATTAATATAGAACAAAAAACAATAATTAATGATTCCAAACACTCATAACAAACTTCACAAACGATTTTTTTCAGAACCACAGAACGTTATCAAAAAAAATTTGTGATGTCATCAATTATTCAATACATTTTAAAGCAATATCTTTTAATTTCAAAACTCGATAACTCGGAAAACGATTGCGTTTGGGTACATTATGCTTCTTACAAATTATGCTCAAAACTGAGAGAAGAATTGAAATACCGAATATTATATACGATGTTCCATTTAAAAAAATGCAATATTGGTGTGCCACGCCTTTATGCTGAACCCTGTATAATTAAAACTGCTATTGCCTAGTAGACATTAAAAAACCTCAAATTTTTTGTATGAAACTTTTTTGATACCTTGTACACGTTTTAGGCGATAATCCACCGTTTCCAGATTTTTAAGTGACCCTGTATATTGTTAAAGTATGTCATATGTCCACAATTTCCGCAATGGGCTTATTGACGCATCTCTCAAATCCGCGTTTATAAGCCTATTTATCAATCCCAACAGAGGTTCACATACAATACAATTAGATTTATCAATGGAATGTAGGTAAATGCAAATTGAGATGTTTCGGGTGCTCTAATTCGAACAACAAAAGTACGAAATAAGGAAATTAATAATTTTCAGGTCATGTGTTGTAAGTATATGACGAATTGTGCAAAACTCGCGCTATTGTCGAAACATAAATGTTCATTATATATTGGATGCGTTGAGCCGAGCGCATTGATTCGTTTCCACAGACGGGGGATGCAATTAAGCTCCACTTACCATACATTTTCAAATTGCCAATTTGTGTACATCGCTATCGTTAGTAGTCCGACCATCAACTATTGTGTGCTTTGAAAATGATGCAGACTTTTGTTTCGTTTATTTTTCGCATATTTTTAAATCACTCTTCTTCGCAGTCGTCTAGTGCTCATTTAAAAAGATTAGAAGGTAACTCTAATGTTGTAATCCTTTGTTTTAATTTTTTGCGCGTTTTAAGTCGCCCCCTGCACAAAAAAAATCGTTATGACGTTTTTAGTGGTAGCTCTTAAACGTAATGGCTTTGGGTTTATTAGATTGGATTATGTAAAATGATTACATCGAAATGACGCGAATTACCACACTGTCATATGGACAAAAGTAAAGTTAATTAATTTAATTTGAAATCTAGTTAAAAGTGCACATTATAAAAAGTGCCACGTCAAGATTCATTATGTGATGTCGGTGTGACAAGCCCCTAATGAGGGCTCTTGGCGGGTTTTACTACGCTAATTAAGAGAATATGATACTTGCGTTGGTTTTTCGGACAACGACAGCTTTAAACTAAAACCACATGTGACATCTATGAAGTCCTTTCATACAGAAAATCATGATAATGGTGAAATATAAAGTAACTTCATTTATTCATTATAAGTTTCTAAAATGTAACTAACGTTTAATTTCAACTGCTGCATTGTGAAATCTATTGGACATTATTTAATTTGCCAAATTTTACCTAATTGATATACAGTGTGTTCGAAATAGTAGGTGACCCACCTCAATATCTCTTTTATTTGGTGAGATTCGAAAAATATGCCTAATATGCATATGGTTAATATACAGAAGAAATTCGTGATGCAATATTTAGAAAACTTTTGAAATCTAGCATGCCGTGTGTCGTCAGGATGCGCAGTGCTATGTTACACGGCGAGATCGTATCGTGCAACAGTAAATCTTCAAAACGGAACATTGAACATGTTGATTTAGGTTTTTTCTGTGTAACACAACAGACACCGCGCATCATGTCAGCACACGGCATGCTGATGATTTCATAAGTTTTCTTTGTCGTATCTCGCCAAATAAAGAGATATTGTGGTGATTCTCTTATCTATACCACAGTGATGGTGAAAAGCACCAAAACAAAGATCTTTCCAAAATAAGCAAAGGATCCAAAATTCCAACCTTTGATCTTAAATAAAATAACTATTAATTATTTTATGTCTAAATTGTTGTTTGTGTTTACATTTTGAAGTATATTCATTGAAATATTGATATAAAAGATAAAAAAAAACACACGAGATAGAGCGATAGAATTCGGAAACGGAATTCTTACTGACAATAGACAATGAAGAGGACAGCCAGTTAACATCCGCGAAAGTTCATCAGGCACCCATCTCTAAAAGAATCTTGCCTAGGCCAACTGCAATCCTACTTTAGATCCAACAATAATTTAGAAGGTATCATCTATAGAAGAAGTGTCGTACGGATTCTGTATAATAGGAACATCCATTAAATTGTGACTCAAGATTATTTGAAAGATGAAATATTTGCATTGTTTAAATTGTCATCGTTTTCCCGTAAGTAAAAATTAACTGTGTATCTTCTTAACCTAGCTTTTTCAGCGTACTGTTTCAAATATTTTTTTTTGTGTAACTTCTAGAATGTCTCAATTTTAATCTGTAATCTCCTCAAGCTATGTACTTTAACTCTCTAATTGCATAAATCTGTACCCGATATTATAGCCAGAAGATTACCGTTGGTCGAAACTACTCGCTTTTACGTCTTGTCTATTAAATTAGTATGAGGAAGGTTTTGTGTTTTGTTGGTTATTTTAACAGCATGGATACCTCCGATTCAGGAAAGTCCATTCCAAGGAACATTATTTAAGAGGTACTATAAATTTTCCTTTGCTTTGAATCACATTGATATTTGGTTCCTTTTAAGAACTTTGAGTAATGGTTCATTGAGATCAATAATTAAAGAATTTTTGGTTTTAGTCGTAAAAAATTATTACCTAGGGTTCCTAGGTTCCATTTGCAACGATTTAGTTTTTGATATAATTTTCATTTAAGGTTCGATTTGTTGTAGTCAGTGAGAGTTTAGGCCAGTAGAATAAGGACAGGACCTGAAAGTGATCTGGGGAAAGCTGGAAATCATTCTAAAACCCTAATATAGTCTTGAAAACGAGTAATCTGGGTGTCCCCTAAGGTCTTCACAGAATTGTTACGCCCTTTTACTATTTGTAACTTGGATTATGAATGGGCGCTAATTGTATAGCTGTGTGACCGTTCTAATTCTAACACCTTTGACGTTGGTATCCTTCGTCATCTTCATAAGTTTTGGACGTTGCTAATCGTGCTACAGCGAGATATGCTTAGAGACTTTTAGTTTTGTTGTGATTTTATTGAAAAGTGATGTGTCCGTGCATAAACTACACTACTAAACAACTATACATATATATTTATTACGGCGTTTACATTTCGTTAAAATGGAGTCTGCTTCGCATGCTGGTCGGTGCGTGACTCGCTTTCCCCTTCCGAGCTCTCTCCAGACATAGCACTCCTTCCCCTAGGTTTAAGGTTATGGACGGAACGGAGATGATATCTTGTAAGTATTTCGGTGGTCGCCTTTCCAGTTCTAGTTTGACCTGGTGTGTGGTGTGGGTCAATATTTCTGTCTAGACGTTTCGTTTGAAATCTGCACTGATTCCAAAGGAATTTGTGTTAGATTTTCTTATTCTACCGATCCAGTTGGTATCGTACGTGGTCGAATTTGGTCTGTATGGCGCGGCGTAGTAACATTTTCTCCTGAGACGTATTTAATTTGAAACTCAGGGGACCGGTGGCTTCCAAAACTGTTACTGGAACACTCTGTACATCTTAACGTCAATTTCTTATCATTCTTTTTCCTGATTACATTAATGTGTCACAACCTATTTTGATTTAATTTTAGCGATGAAACAATAAAAACCTTATTTTTTACTTCTTTAAATAGTAGGCCATGGATTCATGGAGATTTTGTTTTGTTTAAATATTGTCTCCATTGTAACTAAAGCAGTCGATGTCAACAAAAATGGCTGACGGTACAAGTCATTCCAAAATATTCAAAAATGGTAAATAAATATTACTACGTCGCTGGATTCTACGTAAAAATACCTAAAATAGGCAGTTTTTACCTTTTTTCTATCTTACATGGGTAGTCAGATATGACAACATCACAAAAAGTCCAATTTTTCATATTCACCCTATATCTTAGACCTCAGAAACAAACGTAGTTGGATTGTGGATGGATGTGGTATTAAGTGGCACAGGGTCGCGAAAAGCACAAGTCTCTTATCTTTAAAAACAGTTGAAATACACTGCAGTCTCAACCAAAATAGGGCACACGGTACATTTTCTTGAGCGCGTACTAATGATTTTATGATTATTTGCATTTTTTCGCTTTTTTTGTATTATTTTGTATACTTTTTTGTTAATAATAAAAAATCAAAATTTTTTATGTGGACTTTTTTATGATGAGGCCCGCAGATATAAGTGGAAACTTTAAAATGGCCCTTGATGATAAATGAGTTTGACATATCTGGTGTAAGGGGTCCGCCACTTTTGTTACAATAATTCACAAGCCCGAGGAAAGCTTGAAGTTATTCTTTTAAGTTTCTCGATGCCGGTACTTCACATATGGCATACTTTTTTATGGTTTTCCGAACATATTTCAAACCCTACAAATTCAATACGATTCATAGAAAAAGACATTTATCCTTTCGTAAACAGAGTCCTTCTTGTTCTTGAAACCGATTCAGGATCTCGCGCACCTTTCATTGTAGATCCTCTTCATGGTTCCCCACTACTAAAATATCGTCATAATCAGGCCACACTCCTGTTATTCCCGAAAGACGGCTGTCGATAAACTTTTGCAATATCTGTGGCGCGGTTGATACTCCAAATTGTATCCTTTGACACCTTAAACACTCCACGGCTAGTGATTATGGCTTGTGCTTCAGCTGTTGCATTGTAAACTGTTAATCGTCAAGTGTTGCAAAAAGTTTATTCCCCTCAACCGCAGCTAAAATGTTTTGAACCGAGGGTACCAGATAAGGATCTGTATTTAGTGCTTTATTTATTGTACAGCGATAATCCCCACAAATTCGCACTTCGTTGTTATTTTTTCTAGCTATCACTATTGATGTAGTCCACTGCGGGTGTGTGTCATTGGTTCAAGGACGCCTTGAGTAAGTAGCCTGTTGAGCTCCTCATCTACCCATGTTTAAGAGCAAGGTACTTTTCTCACTCTCGATATTATGGGTCGCCCAGTTGGGTCCAATTTTAAAGAAACGGGTGGTCCATTGAATGTGTCTAATTCCCCAATGAATACAGTTGGATATTCAGCAAGCAAATCTACTGTCTATGGGAGTCCTAAATCACGAAACCAGTTACGACCGATTAAACTAGCTCTGTCTGTCTCGATCACAATCGCTCTCTCCAGACATAACAGAAAGTATTTATATTATGTTATCAAAAATCTCTAAACCTTCCCCATATTTTTATAGTTTTATTCGTTGAAGTTTTTTTTAAAAATAACAGCGACTATAGTTTCGGCGTATTGCCATCATCAGGCGATGTGAAAGTTAACAGGAAAACGGTAAATTACAAACGTTGAAGACGAAAAAGACGAACATGTTGTTTTTTTAATTATTAACTGGCCGAAGCCAAGTGAAAAACCTGAAGGGTGGTTAAAACGGAAAGGTTGTCCTAAGTTTCAAGACGAAATTATTATCAAGTCTTGTTAAGACAACCAACCGGAGGGTTGAATTTTTACATTAAAGGTTGAAAGTTGGGTTAACACATTTCAAAAGAACGGGGGGAAAAAAAAGAACTTATAAAAGTATTGAAACTATTAAGATGACTACATATTTAAATTATTTAAGTAAAGTTTAAATTCGAGATCATGCAGACGGCATGTCATACTTACCAACATACCTATTGATGGGCACAATAGCCAACGCTATCAGGAAAGAGGAAAACTTTGGCTTTGCGTTTGGGTTGAATACGAGTGGGTTGTGATAACGTGGTGTGTTTGTGGGAAGAAGGAGTTATGTGTTTTTTAGCTGTGCTAGGGCGTGTAACTTTATTGGGTGGACCTGTCTTTGTGGGACATGTTGCCTTACTTGTATTTATGGTGTTTTATTCTTTGTTCTTGAGGTTGTATTTGTGTGGTTACTAGGGTTATTGGTGGAGACATTACAGTATTTTGTGAGCCTGTAGTGCTGTTTAGGCTTTTGCGTTTGGGTTGAATACTAATGGATTGTGATAATGTGGTTTGCTTCAGAGGTGAATCTCTGATTGTAGTATATGTTGTATCATTTGTTGTACTTGTTTGTTCGGTAAGTTGTATTTGTGTGTTTGTTTGGGTTAGAGGTGGAGATATTACAGTATGTTGTGTACCGTGTTGTGAGCGAGTGCTGTTGTTAACATGTATACGTTGTGGATCATTTGTGTATGTAGTATCTTGTGTTATGTTTAGAAATTTACGAACAATATGGCATGTGTTGATAATGACTGCTTTTTGTAAATTTTTGTATGTGTTTTTGTCTAAACCTAATAGTTGTAAATTGTGGTGTATTGTCTTTGGTATAACTCCGGTAGCACTAAGAATAATGGGAACTATAACAGTAGATTTCATTCTCCATTGCGTCTTAAGCTCGATAGCTATATCGGTGTATTTGCGGTGTTTTTCTGCATGTGTTTTAGATAAGTTGTTAGTGTTGGGTATGGCAATGTCTATAATACAAATGGATTTTTGTGTTTTATCTATAAGTGTAATATCTGGTCTATTATTGTGGATAGTTTTGTCTGTGAGTAGTGTCCTGTCCCAATATAATTTGTGTGTGTGTTGTTTTCAAGTATGATCTGTGGCGTGTATTTGTAATATGGTGTCTTATCTGTTATGAGATTGTGTTTAAGAGCTAATTTTTGATGTATGATTTTAGCTACCTGATCGTGTCGATGTTTGTATTCAGTTTGTGCAAGTCGTGTGCATGCCGATATTATATGTTGGATTGTTTCTGATGTTTGTGAACAGAGTCGACAAGAATCGTTTGTCACTGTTTTGTCTTTATGTATGTGTTTTTTATAGTTGCGTGTATTAATGACCTGGTCTTGTATTGCTAACATGAAACCCTCAGTCTCCGGGAAGATATCACATTCAGACAACCAAGTGTGCGTTGCTATAGAATCAACACAATCCTGACTAACCTCTTGTGGAAATCGTCCATGTAACGGCTTTTGGTTCCATGTCTGTATGTTATTTGTGATGTATGTAAGTTTGGATGGAGGTGGGAGTATATTAGTTTCGTGTAGGTTAAGTGGTGTGTAAGATTTGTCTGCATATGTTACTGTTTTGTGTAGGACTGAAGTATCTGTTTTGTTATAAAAGTATTGTCGCAAATTGTGTATTTGTGTTTGGTGCAATAGTTTTATATCTGTAAGTCCTCTACCTCCTTCCGAACGAGGAAGGTAAAGTCGTATAGTAGAGGAGTGAGGGTGATGTATATGGTGTTTTGTTAATAGTGTACGTGTGTTTCTCTGTATTTGTTCTAAATCTGTATTTGTCCAACGTATAATCCCAAATGAGTATGTAAGCACTGGTGTGGCATAAGTGTTAATAGCTTTGATTGTATTTCTACCGTGTAATTTTGTTTTAAGTATACTGCGTACTCTTTGTAGGTATTGTGTGATAAGTGTTTGTTTTATACTCGTATGTTTAATGTTTATTTAATTATTTATTTATTTAATTTATTATTATTATTATTATTAAATAAAGCCGTTATTATTATTATTATTATTTTTCTCACTAGTTCTAAATAGACATCTTCTTAATGTACCTGTAGATGACTTCTTACAACCCCGTTTCTGTAAGGGTGCTATACTTGCCCACTTCAGTAATAAGAATAATAAAACAACAATAAATTAAAATGGTTTATTGTGGAATGCACACTGGATTATGAAACAAAGTATTTGAGCAAATCATTAAATTCTTAAATTGACGTGAGAGGTATAGAAGAAATGATGGTGAGTGTAACGATGATTTTTATTACAGACGTGATTGTTTTTAGGCAAGTCTCTTGGTTTATTGCACATAATTTAGTTTAACAAAGTAAACAATGTAAATTTATACAGTTCTCTTACCAATTCGACATAATGGTTGCAGTAATACAGTTGGTTTGAACTTTCACATTGAAAAGTTTTTTTAGGGAGAAATTATGTCGCTTGGCGAAAGTGCTTAGTATGATGCTCGAAACCACCACATGTGCAATTTGACAAATGAACATTTACCAAATAATGAGAATTATTAAAATATTAACTAGTAACAACAATAGTAACGAGAAATAAACCATAATACAATAATTTATACAATAATCACAAGTCTCAGCAACGATTGCAAAAAAAATGTTCGTCGGTTGCATAGTTCTTTTCTTCAGTTTCCAAATTATTGCCATTAGTAAATACTCGTGTAAGTTTATAATTGCCCGGATAAAAAATACTTTTTCTTAAGTACAATTGTTAAGTAAATCAGTTAACACAGAATGTAGATAATTCGTAACGAACACAGAATGATGATTGTACAACGTATTTGCGTGTGCCTTCGAATTTCGGTACACGTCGGGATACCGCTGGAGAGCTTGTCTTTGATGGAGTCCATTTTGTAACACTATATCATTATCTAACAAACTTTGTACACATTTAAAACAACTAAAATTTTCGCGAGAATTCGGCCGCAATTCACCGTTCATCCTCATCGTTCGATTTTATCACTGCACAAACTGATTTCGTTGTCCTTTAGAAACCTGAATATCTCATTTGAGTGCCAATACATGCTTGAAAACATTAACGGAAATACGTCCTTCGCCCTCTTGTTTTGTAAGACACCTGAAACAAAAAGAAAAAGTAATTTTTAGTACGGGGCGCATTAAAATTTCAAAATATAATAATTAGCGATAATGCAGTTAGAATACCCAATGGAATAAAGCAACAATGGAACGTCACGGTTTTCACATTATACGTAATCAATAATGTATGTGCATAATGCATTAATTCGTTTCCTCTAGTGTACAGGAAATAATTTCTTTCGGAGGGAATAAGGGAAAGACCGGAATCTAGGGGATGGGAGTTCAATCTCGCTAATGGGCAATGAGGGCTACTGACAACGTCACTTCGGTTCATCGGGATTATACGAATAAAAAAAACTTCCAATATCTTCCGCAGTTGCACCACTTTATCAGTTTTAACTGCCCAATCTGTCTTCAATCAGAATGGATGCAAGCGTATCAATAATAATGCGTAACCGTTCGAGCGTACGGTCGTCAGCTGCAACCGAGCTGCATTACATCAAAGTCGAAAAGTTAATTTCCTATCCGTCTTGTACAACTCATTATTTCTGACTGTTGTGGCCAGTTTCTCGTTTTTGATTGATGACGGATTTTAGCATTAAACCAGATTTCATTTAGTTTCGATTTGTCGGCAAAGGATCGTGAAGTTTTCACGGTACATCGGTCGATGAGTTGAGCAAATTAATTATGTCAAACAGATATATGCTAATGGCATTAGATAATTAATTATTAAACAGTCGCTCATTGCGAATGTAATTTCGGTTAATTCAATCACACGTGCGGCGTTCCCAACAAGAAAATCAAAATATTGTTCAAATTAATGCCAAGCAGAAAGTACGTTCTAGCTAAAGGTCCACTATGGTTTGCCATTTTTTATTAGGATTACAATGGTCAAATCAGAAAAACAATAGAGCATTGAGTTGAGATAGTAAACAAAATAACATTATCTTTATGGAACGCCCTATATATTTTTTCACATTTTGAAATAAATTAAAATTATAAATAAAAATCTTTAATACACACGCCTAAAAAAGATCTAGAACAGGGACAGAGCCTTGTGATCCTACCGGGTCATTAGATTTGATCCATTTTCAATAGGTTTGTTCATGCGATCATTTAGTGCAAAGTTTGAACTAAATCGGTACAAGCGTTTTCAAGTTATCGCGTACAGGCGTGTAATTTTTCGCGCCTCGACGGATTTGCTTGAAAATTTGGATTTAGGTTCCTCTTAAGTAGGCCTTCCACGTGCATTCATTTCATCGAACTTTGAATTAGCGCCAACTTTGAACAGAATGTTGAAACACCACTTCCACGTTCGCACATGGTTCGTACAAACTTGGTAAACAAATACAGGTACGATTGTGCACGCGAAAACAACGAACATGCGTTTTCGGTTCCTCATATACTACAATGCGTAAATCTATCTCACTTATGTCTTAACTCTAGGAGCGACAACCACATCCACGCGCGCCCAACATCGCTCCGCGCCAAGAATTCAAGATTGGCAAAACTCTTGGCTCCGCACCAAGAACGATGCAAACTTTGCGCGATGACCCCTTCCACGTCCGAACCTGGTCTGTTTGCAGGAGTGTACACTCCAAGTTCGATGAAATGAATGCACGTGAAAGGCCTGCTTTACGTCTTACCCTATACTTCAAAGGTGAACTTGAGCCCAGGCCCCAGGGTTGCTTTTACTTGGGGGTTTTTAGACGGTTTTTCGCAAATAACTCTAAAAGTAAGTAGGTACCTATCGAAAAAAGTATTCTTAGCAAAAATATAGCTTATAAAAAAACAAACAAAATGGTCTATCTTTATGAAGTCTGTAGACCCAGTAAAAGCAAAGTAGCTCATGAAAAGTAGGTTCTCATTCGTCAAATTCCAAATCGAGTACTTCAACGTGAAATAACCAAAAAATGAAGCACTTTTCGCGGAAAACTTGTGAATACTTTTTTAAAGTGTTTGAGAAAACCTTTCTTTTTGTTTTTAAGAAAAGTTCCTAGCATCAAAACTAAGTGAGTTACGCTCAAAATAAAGTTGGTCCTTTTTTTTGGTAAAAAAGGGGGAAATCGCCCACTAATTAGCAAAGTGCTTATTTTTGCAAATGTAGTTTTGAATAAAAAAAAATTTTGAAATTTTGAAAAATTGCCTTTTTTTTCAAAATAACTTCAAAAATATTAGTGATACGAAAAATTTACAAGAATAAAAAAATGTAGCTTTTGCTGTTCCTCATTTTGCTTTTTTTGTTTTTCTGTAAAACAAAAATTGGTTAACATATGGCTGTTCAAAGTTTGCATACACTCGTTATTAGTGACACATTCGAGCCGTTTCAACTACAACCCTTTAATAAGGGTTTAAAAAAAATTAATTTGAATATTCTTATAGCTTTTAAAAAAACCTACAAAATGGTTTTTTAAAGCACTTCGTAGCTTAAAAATTAACCGATTTATGAGTAAAAAACCAATCACATATTTAATACATCAAAACGCGTGTAGTTACTGCAGCATTGTAAGATACACATAATGTGCTATTAAGGCAATAGTGCTCCAATAATGGACAACGAAGAAGATGAAGATGAGACCGAAGATCAGAACGAGGATGAGGTTCATGTGGAAAGAAGTGTAGGTGATGAGGAAGACGAAAATGAAGAAGAAATTTAATTATTTTTCAATACTTTTTACAATTCAAAGCATTATTGCATTATAAATAAAAAATTAACATTCATATAAAAATAAATTTTATTTTTTTCTATTTGTTATTGTAAATCTAGAGATCTAGGACGTATATTTCAAACAATAAGTATTGTTTTTTTAATTGAAATAAAATAAATTCGTAAAATTTTAATTAAAAAAATTACTGTATATATAGTATCAATGAAGAAAAAAATTACTACAACTATTCGAATTTCTTCGCAAGGGTTGGTTTTTATAATTTGAATCAATTACCCACTTTAATTTTCAATTATACGATTTTTTTCTAATAGGGGTAGTTTTTTCCCCTAAAAAATTAAAAGCAAACCTGGGTTCAAGTTCAACTTTGAAGTGGAGGGTAAGTAGAATCTAAATCCAAATTTTAATGCGATTCGGTGGAGACGCGGAAAATTACACAGTATCGCGTATTCCACGTTCATTGACTGGCCTATAAGTTGTCCCCTAAAAAGCTTGTTCTGTCGCTTAATAACAGAGTTGCAAGGTATCGGACAAAATATTATTTTTCATGATAAATATGCTAAAAAGGTATGTTATGAAAGTTGATCTACCAAAAGAAGAAATCAAAATTTTACTCTTAATCTGCATAAAAAACTACAATTCCGTAAGAGTTGTTGCTACTTGCTAGAGGGCTGAAAGGCTGTTATTATTACGGATCACTGCAACTATTGCGACCGTTTAAAGTATCAACTGACACCATTAGAGAACAACTAATTCTCATGTTGTTGAAAGGCGTACGGTTTATTATGGTTTTTTAGTTTCTGTTACTTTTTTAGTATCATTGTAAATAATTTAACAAATTATTTTCCCTTTGTTTCTAAATTGTTGTTGAGTTTTCTTTAATTTAGATTGTATGTTCAATGTGTTGTAGCTCTGGTATTAATTAATTAATTAAACACAACATAATTTTCCTTGGAAATACGTAACAGTGCAGTGTACCTACGTTTCGATATGAGTCAAGTTTTACTTCAACTTTTTCGATTTTGTATGTGTGAAACTGGTCCTGGTTTACGGTCCTGACCACTTAAATGCGTTTGAAGGCTGACGGCGCCAGGAAGTCGCGGGAGTTAACTAAAATTACGTGACAATTTTGCAAAGGCCAGATCCGTCGTTATCAAGCCTAGTACGCAGCGTGTTGTTTGCTGAGTTTGTATGAACTGGGTCAACGAGGAGTAGATTGGTTTGAAAAAGTGGAGAATATTCTGTAAGTCCCAGAATGGAATTTAATTAAAAATTAAAGGCAGTGGGTTGGTTGTTGTGAAAGTGCCGTGCAGCAATGCACGTTAAGGCCCGCCATTTATTACCGGATCGGTTCGCCAGATCGGTCGGTCCTGACTCATACGCTGACCGATTCGCTAATAAGTGGCAATGGAAGACAAGGCGCGTACCGGTCCGGTTGGATTGTGAATTGACCAATTTGATCACCGAACCGACCGCAGCCCATCCGTACCAATTGGTTTATGTGGGGAGACTAGGGTGATTTGTCCAGCAACTCCAGCCTACAGATGTGCTAATAAATGGCTTTTAAAGATAATAAAGTATTTTCGGAGGAATGTATTCTTTTATACCACGAAAACTCATGCCTTTGAGATATCAAGAGCAAAGATTATCGCAACAAGCAAACCATGTAAAAAGGATTTCGCCCTAAGGCGAATTACTTTAGCGCATTGATCAGTACTTCCCAAACGGCCATAGCTATGTAAGCTATGTTTTTCTTTACTAGAAGCGTCAATGGTTAGCATTTCATTCATTTTCAAGTTAACATTGCGCAATCAGCGCATGCGCACATCTGATTATTGCAATACGCGATATGTTTGCCTTTATTAGAAGCATCTACGCACATTAATCGTCAAGATTCGACCTTTCAATACTGTCCACATACGATCAATTATATTGCACAAACCAAACTATTGCGCAATAATATTGAGCGTGTATGGGAGGCTTAAAATTTTCAAATGAGATAAATAAGTATGTATATGGTTTTTCATGTGTGGACCCAGCTAGAAGAAACAAATTTTACTAAATCATGAAAATCCTCCAGCTTGGTTGCAATTATCCGTATATCAAGGAAGCGTTAAGTTATTTATTCATTTTTTTTTTAATTTATTTATTTATTTTGGCGAAACGTTCCCATTTTTGTAAAACGTTCACACTATTTTAACGCGTTGCTGTAACGCTCCATGATTCAATTTTCCAATGCGTCGATCACGCCTGGTCAACACTAGTTATGTGTACACTCGACTTTTGACACTATATTGTTGTGTAAACTATGGGGGTGTCGTTTTTCCAGGTTGAAACAATACCGAAGATAAGAGCGAGCCACTTTGTAGTGTAAAAATACGCGTTGTCAACGTAATTTCGGTCTGAATATCGGAAATGATAGACATTTCATATAGGCACAGAATTGGAAAAATTTGTTGATTTATCATTTTAATGGTAGTTTCTTATTGTAAATTTAATTGGTAATTGTTTAGTTCATTTAATTCCATTTATAGTATTTTTGTTTGTATCATAAATTAAAGTGGGTAAATTAGGGAAAGTTTAAGAGAAATTATTTCGAGAGTTAAAGGTTTATCTGGTCAGGTGTTGATAAAAAGTTGTTATCGGACAAGAATTAATTGATTTTTCGACAAACAATGTCACGTGCTAGATAAGCGATTCAGGTGGTTATCAGTTCTGGCGCGTAGATGGAATTTCGAGTATTGTCGGGAGTAAGGAGGTTGATTTTATTAGGTTTTTTGCTGAAATAGGAAGAATTAAAAGTAAACGAGGTTGTCTCGGTTATTTTGAAAGAGAGCGTATTTGTATGTGACGCTAATTTTTGGTACCGGTAGTCCAGCCGCAATTTTAAAAATAGAATTCGTAATCGTTCTCATATTAGTTAAAGAATACAGAAATAAGTTTAACGTTGTGAAGACGTTTTTACAATTTCTAGGTCAAAAATTTGTGTTTATCAAAAATAAAGAAATAATTGATGCAATACAAGAAAAGTTTTACTATCCGAGTCAGAGAGTCTTCGAGCCAGTTGTGATGTTTTAAAAGTTCTGTTAGTCTTAATTTTTTGTCTTACAGGAACAGGATTTTCGCGTATTTTATTTTTTTATGATGTGTGTTAAAATAAATTCTTGTAATTTTTCATTGTGTCAATTTGAGTCCCAATTTGAAATCCAGGTAGTTTTATTTTTCTGTCAGATGTTCCATAAAATGTTATGATTCTGACCGTTTGCAAGTATAAGAAACTTTAATTTCTTTTCAAAAATGTCTTCAAAGTCGCAACCAATTTAAAAAAATCAAAACCTTTCTTTAAACTACCTCCCGATGCTTTTCGAAAAATTCTCGGTTACTCGAGACAGTGCGTTTTTCTATTTCCCCAATAAAATTAATGAAAAATGTGACTTTGAACTTGCTTTAAGTCGTATGGTCAAATTTTCTTTCCAACGACCTATTCGAATACTGGAAGACAATAAGCAAAGTTTGTTGGCCCTTTTGACATAGACTTCGGATAAAAAAATCTTAGTATCTACTATAGAATTTTGTGTCTGCCTTTAAATATCTTCATTTTAATATGTGAAACTAGCGATAAGAGAACAGACAGACGAAAACTATAAGCTTATATAAGCAGTGGCGTAACTACAATGTCTCAAAGGTACGCAATGAGGACGGGCCCCGACTTAAAAGGGGCCCCGGCAAAAATGAACAAAAAATGTAATTTTTATATAAAAAATACTGAAAAAAATTGAAAATTTCCCGAACTCCTTCAATGTTACGCTTGTGTTAATTATTTACATAGTTTGCGTTACTAAAGGAACAGATAACATTGTTCACAGGCGGTAAATAGGTACCTATAGGTGAAAAATCCGGACCAATATCTACAATATACAAAAATTAACAATCCGAGGAAGTAACTATTGAATTTAAATCATCATATCATATCATTTAAATCTGACCTTAATTTAATACGAAATTTGATATGCTCAAAAGTAGCCAGCTAAAAGAGATTTAAAAGCAACGCCACCCGTTTCCCATTTGTGAAACATAAAATTCCGAAGTCTCTTACATAAAGTACCTTCATGAAACACTTTGTTAATTAGCGGGACCTTCTGCAGTCCAGAAGATATCTGAAGGTGCTGAATACGGTAACCTTAAACTGAACTTGTATTTCGAGATGAATGCGACTAAGTACTTTTAACACTCTAGCATTTACCTCTGCATGGACGAAACAGTTACCGTCATTCAAAAAAGGCGGATTCATACACAAAGAATAGAAATCGCTAATCAAACTTAATAACTAAATGAGTTTAAATGTATCTCCAGCGGTGTCTGTAGATACGGCACCTGTACTTGTCGTTTGAAATTTTGAAAGCAGACATCTCAGAATGGACGAAAATACCATAGTGGAACCTCCAAGAGAAAAGCAAAAAACGAACGTTGAACAGCGAAGAAATAAGTTCAGAGTTAAGCAACGTCGGAAGATCGATATGAGGGTGATATCTTTATTAAAGAATCCGAATCTTCTGGAGTGCATTTCTAGTGAACTTTCATTTATATATTTTTAAGATGGTTGTCATTAGAAATCCAAGCGGTTATATTAAGCGTAAGGGAAAGGGCCCCCAAATATTTTTGAGGACGGGCCTTTAAAATGAAGTTACGCCACTGTATATAAGATCGAATTTTATTGCATATGTACTCCAAAGAAGGATGAGCAAAATCATATATAAAATCACGACGAGATCTTAGCTGCATCAAAGTGCGATTAGATAAAAAGGGATCTTCGTTAAGAAATTAGTAATTCAATGTCACGAAGGGAGTCCCATAAACATAAATTATGTAAGTCTCTGCTGGATCGGTCGGTTTGCTCAACACAAAGTAATCTAAATTAATGCCAACTGATTCTAGTTAGTTTGTGTGCGATATCGACACTTTTACTACCTAATGGAAAGTAAACACCATTCAGAATCTGGAATAGAAATGGTTTTACCCTGCCGTTTCTGTTTAAGGCTCCGATCTCTACGTCCCCCACGTACATTATCTTTGTAATTGTGTCTACTTAACATTAACAACGCGGCGAAATTGCTAATGAATGTTTGTTGTAACAAAGATATGTGTATAATTTCTGCAAAATTAGCCAGCATTAACCCTTTGTGTCTCTTATATTCGATATATAATTTAAAATTATTGTAACGCAAGTTGTTTTAGGCGAACGTTTTGCCCGCTTAAATTTCGTTTAAAGTTAATTTGTGGAATGAATTTCTACTGTTAATTAGTTGGCTAGTAGGAGGGCCATTATTACACGTTGAATGAAAATCCATTTCAATATTGATTCGTGTTTAAACCTGCGTTATAACTATCTAACCTGGAAAATCGCTTAGTTATTCACAATGCAACAACGCTGAGTTGCTTCGTTTTGGATAACCAAGCCAAATGGTGCATATTTATTAAGCTTTTATAGCGCTCCTTTGATTTAATCTAGGAACATTTTACCACACAATGCTTCATTCTGACGATAACCAGATAATTTCAATAAATTGATCAACTCAATTATATATACATATATATATTATATATAGCTCAAAACATGTATTTTCGACCTGTCGATGTCGCCCTCTTCCCCGCAGCCGTTCATACCGCGGAAAGACTAAGTACTCCATCAACTACCCATAAAAATCCCCATATGCAATCCTAATCCAATTCGCCAGTCCGCAATGGCAAGCGTGTCGTTCTAATACCAAAAACCCCTCAAAACGAATTGAATGCCATCTAACATCAAATAAGACATAATTGGACTGTCCGAGGCGGGAAGAGCAAAAGATCTGTCAATACTACAATCATGAAAGGCACTGTTCCACAAAGGACACGAAAAGGGAGTCCAAAGAGGAATTGGGTTCTTAAAAAAACAGATACATACTTATACTTGAAGTCGAAATCGCAGAAGGAATATCGGACACAGTCAAAAAGCAAACACTACAAATAACACAACCATATACGCAGAGCAAGAGATAGAGCTGAAAAACGAGAAAATAGCGAAAGCAGGAAAAAAGGAAAGGAGTAATCATTACACCTATAAGAGATTTATACGCTATTATAGGAAGATAACGAACTATACGCAAAAAACACGTTTCCCAATAAAAAAGCACATAGAAAATGGATCTCGATCAGCCCAGATGGCAAAACGGATAGACCTTATATTAACATCCAACCCAAAGAATGGTCACGGATGCAATATCACTAAATATATGCTACACGGGCAGCGACCATAGACTCGTCAGAGTAGTATTAAGAACAGATAAGACGAAGGACAAGTTTAAAAGATGAGATTGACTCATAAATATTACGAAAGAACAGCGAAAATCATCAAGAGGAACATTAAAAAACATGCAAAACACAGATGATATAAACCACTAAACCAGATAACATAACAAGATACGTAGTAAGAGAATTTTTTGACACTCAGCCCGCATCCAGCTCATATTCAATTGCACTGATCCTTGAACTCGTATAAATTGACATCGCTGCCTCTTTCCGTTCTTGAGTCAGACGAGTACCAGACGGACCAAACCAACACAGGGGAAAATTCCCCTAAAACGAAGAGAAAAATAGAAGAGCACAAGCACCTCTACCAAACAGGACAGTATGCGACAGATCTATACAGGCAAACAAGGAAAGAAGCAAAAAAAGATTCTAAAAGACCTTGAACAAACTACAGACATATGGGAGAGGAAATAATAGAAGAGAAGAGAATATGTAACGAAAAGAAAAGACATAATAAAGACAGCTGAAAAATACTTTGGAAACCTGTAGAGGTAGACAAAAAAATCACAACGCATACAGTCACTAATACCATGCGATCAAAAATGAGTTGCTGTCGAGTCACCTTTGGAATTTTTGTTTACATAGGAAATCGTACTTAACCTGAACTTCCAAAGGCGACTCGACAGCAACTCATTTTTGATCGCCCGTTATTACAAATGATCAGAAGACATCATATGGAAAAATTAAAATTTAAAATTGAGACTCAAAATTCTTTATTTCTAAAGGCGATCGATTTCGACGTACCACGTCTTCATCAGGCCGAGCGTCGGTTATGAATATGATTTTTGTGGACTACGAAAAGGCATTCGACTCCAAAAATCACCGGGCCACAGGTAATGGAAGAACTGTACAATGTACATTGTACAAAGTAAGGATTTAACTATTGATGCAAAATTTAATAAAATGGAAATATCAACGTGCAACAGCAAAAACACGAAGAGTCAGCAACCATAGAATAAGCAGAGAGATACAATATCCACACGCACAAGTTATGCACACTAACATTGGAAGGAGTATTCAAAAAATGTATTTAGTTGTAGAAACAGAACTATTTTATAGATAGTAAGTGAGGCATTGGTATATCTTCCTCATTGCCAATGTAAAACGTATTTAGAGATGATACGTGGTTTGGTTTCTAAATAGAATTTTATTCAGAGCTTTTCCAGTAGGAATGGTTCCTCAGGATGGATGCAGCATTACCTCATTGAACGGTGAAACTAAACAGTTGAATGAGGTAAGATATAGAACGGGATTCTCCAGAGATTTCATAAATTCGTCTTCGGATTTCTTTGATGACATTCAAACTTTCGTTTGCTTCAATGGCTACTGGTATAAAAGTAATGTTTTCAAGTAGATGGTTATGGTGTTTACATTTTGTTCTGCGTTTTCAGCTGCTAAACCAGGGAGTCTCGAAGTTTCGTGTGAAGGAGCATATGTGTCAACACATTTGAAGTCCCAAAGAAGGGGTTTTCCTTTTTTCCATGAGATTAACGTAAACGTGGGAAGACTCTCTAACGTTTTTTTTTTAAATTTCTGCTTCAACATTTAAATTTATTCCATTTAAGTAATAACGGGCGATCAAATCCGTTTAGTTTAGATGTAGTTAGTTCAATGTTACAGGTTTCATTTACCTTAATCCTTTCTTTTGCCGCTAGAGGTCATTCGAATATACTTTTCTGTTTTTTCCCTCTCTCCAGTCAAGGTGCGGTCATGCAGCGTGTATTCTTTAAGACCCATTCACATTATCGGTCAAAATATGTTCATAAGGAAAACACGCTAATATTAATTGATCGCAGCGTCATCTGACCGTGACGTGATCGATAATTGGAATCGGACTTTATTCCTTTAGAGCAGATTGTGCTCTCGTGGTGGTTACCTGTGAAAGAAATGTAACACGCCTTTACTTTACTCGACTTATGTCTACTTGAAAAGGACTTTTTGTATTTGCTATTATATTTTCTTTGGAGTTCTCTCTTTCTGGTGCCGTGGTTGGCTTTCTCCATTAAATACGCTTTAGCGGATTTATATGTACAAGTGATTTACGCTGCGGAGTATGTATCCATTTTGATGGCTCAGCATTATTTTATCACTTATATCCTTTTAGGCTTCTCTTATCATTTTCTCCGCCATTTTTATTTTCATATATTTATTGCTTCGTTGAACATTACTATATTACTACCTACGTCGACATCCATTGTGGAATAAATACCTAAATCGAACCTGGATGACTTTTACGTGGATTTAATCGCTTCACTTTCGGGTTTACCGGATATGGATAGCAATTTTCTTATTTTAAATAGAACACCCTGTATGTTATTGCATTTTCGAAATCTACATGCAAATACACGTTGTTTGACACCACATTTCTCTATACCCAGCATCAAAGGTTTTCGAGTTATTTAAGACTTTGACGTTTGACTGCTTTTTTTAGGGCCCTGTAACCTATTACTTCATTGAAGTGAATTTCAAAAAATCTTCCAAAGGCAACAATACTGACTTGATGTTACATGACAATGATTTAGTAATCGCCATTCTACAAGGTGTTTTAAAACTAAATGTCAATTTTAATAACTGTAAGCCTTAAAAAGTGGATTTTTTCAAATGAAACATGCTTTATTTTTTGCACTTTCAAATGTCCCAATAAAATTCTACATCGATCAACAATTCCCTATAGATATCTATTATCATGTACGTTTTATTTTCTAAAATTGTGACTGTTAGAATTTATTTTTTAACAATTATAATAGATGTCATTGTACCGTTCTTGTAGACATTATTTGGGGAAAACTACTGGCTTCAACCTCACGGAGCGCCGGCTCATTCTACCCATGATGCTTATATGTCTGTGACGAACATTTTTGAAGACACGTGGATTGGGCCTACAGGTCCGTGGCGTTGGCCTTCTAGATCTCTAGATATAACACCACCGGACTTTTGACGAAATGAATGGACTGACGACGTAGATTTTCGATACCCTGATTTTATTTACGTTACTTTTGTCGTTACGAAGAATTTATTCGGGTTACTTTATAATTATGTTTCAAATCTTCCTAGTTAAAGTTACGTTTATTCCATTACAATATATTCCCGATTTGTATACCGACAACTCGTGCCGGGTCAAAATTTTACTTTTACTAGTCAACAGTTATTTGAATTATTGCTTTTTGTTAAATGTTGATTGCAATTTCAGTATTCAATTTCCCGTCGTAATAAAGGTTAGATTTTTCTCGCATTTATATGCCGAGCTGTCATTCCCTCTCATTTGTTTTGTGTTTTTTCTGATTGCAGATTATTGGCACAGAGTGCCCTTCTGAATTCATACGGTCGCGGCAGTGGCCAGGATTCAAAGGTAATAATATTTTATTTTGTCGTAACTCCGTGAGTTAACGTTTGTGCATAACGGCTTTCAATGAAACCGAATGGTCGTAATTATATTTTTTGTCATTTAAACAATTTTAACTCCCTTATTCGGAAGTATATTTCGAAATTATTTTCTGACTACGAGTTGATCCCTTTTTGTAAAGTCAAATTAATTTTGTTCGTTATAAAGTTGTGGTGTTAAAGAAAGTGAAGTTCAGAAGCTGTGCGCGTTTGTGTGTGAAGTTAGGTACGCCTTGTTTATCGCAAAGCTTTCAACGACCCATATTATTGGGTGGTAAGTGCGACAGTAAGTAATTTACGATTTTCTTATTTTATTTGTCGAACGCCGGAGTGCGGTGTAATTTGTTCAAACAAGCTTTCTTTAAGGGATTTTGTTTCAATTTTTCATGTCGTATTTAGCAATTGTCAATCAATTAATCGTGTTTATTCGAATCTTTTGTGCGACCCGAATAGAATAATTGTGGCCGGTATTAACGAAAATTTGTATAGTTAATCCTTTGGATCGCGGCTAGTTGGTTTCCCAAATCATTAATTTAAGTCAATATTGGGATTTTTCTTTCTAACCGATGCCGGAAGTGTACAGGGTGGCCAACTAAGAATGCGAGGTACTGTATCTGAGAATCTATCCATCGTAGAGGCTCAAAGACCGGACATTTTTTTGTTAGGCTAATTTAGCGGAATTCACAGAAAACACACTTTTTTTAGATTCCAGTAAAGTCACTAGATATAGAAAGTACCGCAATCATCCGCCATTTTTGGGCAAATTTGCTGCCAACTTAAAAAAATTGACAAATAAAATCTGAATAGCTGTCATTTTTTATAACCTAACTTCATAGTACGTCATGTTTTATAAAAATATATACAGATATCTCCAAACAGGTGGAACAATCCCTAACATTAAAGTTACTAGAATCTGGTAACTTCCGCCATTTTTGGGCAAAAATCATGCGTTCTCTCTCTAACACACGAGCCCAATGGATTGCGGTACTTTCTATATTTAGCGACTTTAGATTCCAGATTGCAGTTACGCCCCCTAGCGGCCATTGCAGAAACTTAAAAATATTTTCCAGGTTTTTCTCGTGGCCACTTTAGTAATAAATTTTTTTACCGCAAGCCTCTACGATGCACAGGTTCCCAGATACAGTACCTCGCATTCTTATTTGGCCACCCTGTACAAACAGAAGTTTCAATTTTGATTGGACAGATGTTTTGAGGATAGTGTAGTTGACCGCATAGCATTTCACACAGTAATATGCTTCAGATTTGAGCCAACAACCTACGCCTTCGAAATTTGAAAAATACAAACGCCCGAACAGGTTCCCGTTACATTTGTCAACTGGAAGTTTAGTAATGCTCTGAAGACCCAAAAATGCAATCACCTTCTCTCTAATGATTCCAAGGCGCTTTGGATGGCATACATCATTTCTTCTTATTGGGTAAAAGTGTCGAAAATTGAGATAAATCTGTTACACAAAAAATGGAAGGCGTCATCATAATATACCACACGACACCATTTGACAAAACACTGATATTAAACCGTCACAGGTGGGGTGTCGTAACTATTTTTAATCCAGTGGAGATTTGGGTAGGTAGAATATTACTTTGATATTTCAAAGGCTAGACTATTAAGCTCATTAGCGCCATCGCGTGTTACAATCTGCAATTAGAACCGCCGATTATGCAATACGTAATACAAATTTCTCCACCTTTACCTCATTAATCTTAGTCAATGATGTAGAAATAATGAACTGTAAAGTGCTTCTACTTAAATACGCTTACATCATTATATTGTTAACAAAGCAGATGGACTTTCTTTTACGGCAGTTATTGGTTAATAAAAATGTCTGCATGCGAAAATCCGCATTGACCCTCGATAACGCTTCCCATTAAAATGGCATTCCTTGTATCGCCCTTGTAAACCTGTGACTGGCGAATGAAGTTATTTGGTTATGGGCGGCCGGCGAGTTTCATCCAAAAACTAATTGGATTCCATTTTTAAAATTTTTAATAAAACTTCTATGCGTTCAGCGTTTTACAATGGGCAATTAATTTTTCAACTCCTTTCATTAAGGTTACGTTTTTTTTTCTCCTAGAGCGAAATTCCTCGAAGTGCTCGTGATTATTGTTCGGGAGAGTTTAGAAAGTTTAATTGTAATAATTTTGTTATTCTCTTCCAATTTTGTGGGCATACCGGACCATTTCTTTGCACTAAAAACGGAGCGAACCGCTCGAAAACAAATTAAAAACGAAATTTAGCGACGAGTACGAGAGACATATCATATTTATACAAGCCCAATTTCTGAAGTAATTACGGCGGCTTTCTGACAGCTTGATAGCTGAAAATGAGAACGTTAATTAGCAATATAGATCGTGACTATAAATAAAATACTGTAATCCCGTTGACGTCGTTCTTTTAATTATGAAGCGCCCTTTGGGCAGAGAGGGCGGCCATTAGGACTGGCCGGGGGCAATCGCACGCATTCACTGTTTGGTGGTCACTCGCCCCGCTCCGTTTGCCCATTCACTTATTCATTACCCGACCCAATTACCTACGCCTTTATGTAGCCCTCTTTGTGTTCGCCTTGCATACGTGAAGAGTTTAGGTCGGAAAGACGTGCTTTACCTACGGCTTCGTTATTCTCTAACAACGTTTAAGAATCTACACAAGGATGTTTTTAATACTCGCGCATTTGAATAATTCAACGGCTTTTATTTTTTAATTATATTTTAAATGCGTACTAATGACGTTTATTTATGTCTTCATTATGAAATCCCTTGTAGTGTATTGTGCTTAGGGTTAATCTCGACGTGATTAATAATACTCGAATAATCCGAACGAGCAATAACTCATCTTTAGTTTTTGCATACCATTAACAGAAGAGCACCACAACGTTGCGATGCGAATTTATGGAAATTCAACTGCTCTATTAAAATCTGTCATAATTGAATGCCATGGTATTTTACTTGGGACACATATTAACAACTACCCTACATTTCTATTCCAAATGTTCACATGGACACTATGCAGAAATAAGTTGTATAGATGCAAAACAATGTTTGCGCGAAAACACGATCAAAGCCCTTTACTGCAAATTGCTTATATTTCCAACGTGGACTTAAATTAAAATGAAATTTAAAAACCGCTGTAACATGTTTTGTTCTGCTTGAACATTTTTTATGACATTCAAAAATTTAGTATCTAGGTATCTTCTTTGTAATCCACTACTCAATTTCTGTGGTATAAATTATTATCTATTCTTGTAGTAGATTTCTTATTACCTTGGTTCTTTATTTTCGTTGTAGATTTCATATTGCTATAGTTATTAGTGTCGCCGACCGAGGTCGTTGCTATCCCTTCTTCTTTAAGTTTATCTTGCTCGCTCGCATTCTATTTCTTTTCCCCTTAGTGTTGGTTGAAGTAACTTCAACGCTGCCAGATGTAACATAATTATCGAATTGTACCATAAAATGTCACCAAACTAAAGATGAAATTTCACGTGTACCATATTCGATAATTGTAACATAATTTATTCAAGGCATAAACTATTATCACCTTCCGATTACGCTTTAAAAATTAAAATTAAACCACCTGCGACGTGCAAGTGCAATGTAAGCATTTTGGTACGTGAAACTGAAACCGAACCGGAAACGTGATATTTATAAAAAAGATGATGAAGAAAATGTCCAAGTTATTTTCGAATAATTCATTGTCCGAAAAAAACTTGGACATTTTCTTTCATTAATGTGATATAAATATAAAAATA
Source organism: Photinus pyralis (assembly GCF_008802855.1). Classification (NCBI taxonomy): domain Eukaryota; kingdom Metazoa; phylum Arthropoda; class Insecta; order Coleoptera; family Lampyridae; genus Photinus; species Photinus pyralis. The sequence goes on from NW_022170596.1 coordinate 13,626,829, forward strand.
TAGTCTACTTTTTTTTGAGTTTATTTTTAACGATATCGAGACCCGATCTTGCCTACGTTTACTTTTGTTACTACGATTACATTGTATTACCGATATTACCTACCGTTGCTTTGTAAATAAGTTTTTGAAGTTACCGAGACTTTGTCCGAAGTCAAGATTTACGATTCTTAACTATGTTATTTGTTTACTCCGAAGGTTCATATGATCTTGTTTATGGTTTGAATGATTCCATTGCTATTGAATAGAAATGTAATTATTTGTGTACCGTAAAGTATTTTTCTTAAACTTAACGTCACTTTTATACTGTTATACTCCGATCGACCAAATTTTGTGGAAAGTCGAATTAATGATTCTGTTTGAGTATCAATTACAGTTTTTAGTAGGTATACGATTAGCCTTCCGTGTCAGACGTTAGCATTCCTTCCGCAATATACTTTGTTCCCCGCCATTTACTACCCTTTTTGTTTGTTTGTTTGTGTAGTTGTCTGTTACAGATTTGCAGAACGCGCCCTTCTGAGACCGTAAGGTTGCGACCAGAAGTTCAAAGGTAAATTTTGTTATTTTCGTCGATTCCCTGAGTTAGCTGTAGATCTTCTCAAGAGGCAACATCTCTTAGCAGGGAAGTGCAAGCGAAGGCCACAGAATGGTTCAATGGAAATAAATTATGTCTAAATAAGAACAAGGCCTTAAACGTTACATTTTCATTATGTAAATTTGACGTATCCGTCACATCACCGAAAGTTAAGTTTTTGGGTTTACACCTTGACTATAAACCAGCTTGGCACGGGGATGAAGTGTCTAAAAAAATTAATTTCGATATTTACCTGTTACGTGCTGCCTCTGGTAGTCTATTTGCAAAAATTCTTAAAACAATATCCTTCTCGTTAATTCAGTCTCATATTTTCTATGGAAAATTGATAGAATTTGATTAGATATTGGTTTTCGATTTAATCGAATGGTAATTATTACATTTGCTTGAGATTCACTTAACGATTATAGCTCCGTTGTTTCTGCCGAAGCCTGTTTTGATATTAATATTTTCTCTGACTACGTATTGATCCCCTTTTATTAAAAATTAATTTACAATGACCTATTTGTAATATTTTTGAGATCATTTGATAAAATTACCATCGATTCTGTGATTCCTATAAATAATTTTATTCCTTTAGCTCCTCAAGACCAAAACATGGATCTCTTAGTCTACCGTGCTTCCCCCTTTTGATAAATATTCTCTTCTCTTTCTGAAATTTACAAGAGACTAAGTGCCGCCTATCTGATTTACTATTGTACCAATGAAAATCAGTAGTTGCTCGCCTCAGCGTGTTATCGTAGTAACATGGCGAGTGCGAGCGATGCCACGACAACTCGCTTATAAATATGTAAGATTAAAGGTCTTATTCAACTGTGTTTGTTTATTTGTCACTGTGGACAAAAAATTGCCATAACTGTTAATACACAGTGAACGGGGAACTAATACTTATCGCTTTGCAAAAACTATTCCAATTTATAAAAAGCAATAAAGTAATACTGGCAATGGAGGAGATACATAAACGAAGAAAGTTAACAGTGCGCTACAAACAACACCGTTTAACAATGGAAAAAATCATAACTAAAACACTTGCAAAAGAGAACTTATATAAATACTCAAATAGCAAAACAACTACAAAAGGGTAAAATAAAAAGTAAAAGAATCGAAAGATAAAAACCGAAAAATCAAAGAAAATTGAACTTTAACAGACACAAGGAAAATTCCACTAAATAAATATCCAGGAAAATATTGAGAAACAGATATTCGTCAAATGCAGAAGAAAGTGAAAGATTGTCTAAAGAAGTATATAAAATGTGATATTGCGTTACGCAATCCACTGAAAACCAAATAAGGGCCACATGACGAAGGCGAATTGCTGCAGATGGTAAGCAAAGAAAAATCAAAAATAGAAAATTTGACATCTGATATTTGACGCATATGTGAGAAATGAACAAAAATGGCGTGCAAAATGTTTTCCCCTTCTTCCTTATAAACTTTTACTTGAAAAGCAAAACTTTAATTGAATTAACAATTTATTCACGTCTTGTCTTGATTTCGTAACGTTTTGTTAATTTAAAATCCAAATTGTTACTTCCATTTCGACATTCTTACGCCATCTGTGTATTTCTCGTGCAAGTTCGTGTAGTTAGATCAATTTTATCTATGTTATTTTTTAGTTTGCCGCTAGAGGTCGTGCAAATGTAGTTTCCGTGGTTAAAAATTTTCCTGTTCTTGATCTATTTCTGCGTGCGCACTACCGCAACCACTACCTGTACAACATTAATTCTGGTTTCGATCGTTACCGTAAAGAAATATCGCCTCATATTGTTTTTATTCATGTTTGCCTACCTGTTTAAGGGATTTATTGGGCCCTCGTATACTTCTGTGAAGTTTGTTTTTGTGTTTGCTATTATTGCTTCATTGAAACGCCTTTAGTGGATATATTTTACGAGTGCTTAAGCCTCATTATAGGGTGTGTAAAGCGCAACAATCCACGTTAAATATTTTCTTTTACAGTTTTTATCTTCTCTCCTAACTGTTCCTTCATTCTACTTCGTTATTATCTACCTGAGTATATCCGGTTACATAGACACCTTTGATATTACGCAAAACCTGGATGACATTGCTTTTTTACATGGACCTGCCAGTTAGATCGAAGACCTCACGTGATACATTACTACTGGCCGATACATTTGAATCTGAAGCTTATAGGATATGAAAAACAGCGTAGTGACATTTTATTTAACCAAAAAATTACAATATGTTTAAGCAAGTGCATATAATCAAACGGTAAATACGAGGTAATTCATAATACAACACACCAATAATGGAAAGAAAAAGAATTCAACAGGAGATTAAAAATACAGTTAAAAAAACATACTTGTCAAATCCTGAAAAACTTAATCAATGCCAATAAATTCGTGAAATTGACAGTGTATTGCAATTAGAAATGAATAAATAATTGCAAATTATACAAAAAAAAGGCAGGGAATGATCATTAGTGACTGATTCAAAATTATTCAAATGTATACCCTCAACAGAAACATCGTTGATTATAATTACGAATTTCAACTTAAGTTTGTGCATTAAGTTTATATTCACAAACATCGCATTAATTTGTAACAATTTTGAGAAAATGAAGGCACGTGTAATTAGAATATGATGCAATTAAGCCATCCTTAATGCGAGATTATAACGATATATAAATCAGTTTTATATGTCGTGAGAGATTAAGGGCATATAAAGTCGACGCGATCGATTTGAGAAACATCTGATAGTCCTGCGTTGATTTGAAGTGGCATTAGGAAATACGCAACCGGACTTATCCACTCTACTTAATGTGCAGTATTAGATATAATCTTCTACTTGATTACAAAAGTTCTTTTTGTGTTTTCTACTTTAATTTCTACCCCGAGCGCTTAATTTACAGGCGCCCGAATATATTGCAGAGATGTAATTAAAATTTTGTTAGCTTTAAGGGAAATGTATCCACAATAACAGAAAAAGGAGAAATTTAAACGAATCATTTTCGGTGACTGGTATGCGAGAAAGCACGAAATTTGTAGGCTTTACTATCTAAGATACTTAAGGGTATCAATTTGTCGGTATATATTCAGTGAGGGTATAAGCGGGATTGTAACGAAGACCCAGACGGGCACCTCACCCGGGGCGTGCGGGTTAAACGCTGCGAGGAGCCCCTACATTAATTAGTCCTCGATGCAAGGGAGCCATGAAAGTTTACCAGTTAATTAGGGAACTCCTCCCCCGTCGCGAGCTTTCGTAATTTGACTAAATGCGCGCCAAATCATGCACCGGTGTCGTCCTTTTCGTGTTGCGAGACCGTTAATATTTATACGTCGTTTTACTAATAATACCTACCTAATTAGATTTTCTTAAAATAATTCAATCGGCGTAATACGCAAATTTTCGGGCGTATTTCGAACGAGAGGGTCGACGAATTTAATAAGTGCCAATAATTAATCACGTTTCACCTCATCGCTAATGGGAGCCAAATGTTTCATTTTATCTAATGTTCAATTAGCCTAATGAATATCTGCATCTCTCAGCGCATCGCTCTTTGTCCCTTTCGCTTACTTTACCTAATTGACCCGTGTCGGTCTTCCCGATTCCAGTTACAATTACCTATATGTGTTTTTCTCCGCGCTACAACCGATCCTATCTATCTTACAGGATCGCTTATTTTAAAGTTGGAAAGAAACAACGTCAATTAATTCGAAGTTATGGCTCCTTCGCAATGGACGGACTTAAACCGCTTGCAACTCGTTGCTCGATATTATACGAGATATTCTTCTTAATTTCAATCGCGGTACGTATATTTTTACGACTTCGGAACACGTCTTTTAGGTGTTCTTTCAGTAAACACCGAATTAAAGTTTTATGAACGATACTAATCAAACCAGACGTTTCGGATAATTAGCAAGCGCGTACTGCACTATAAATCTGACAGAATTGTGATTTACCTACCGGGTTCTTAATTCGAATTATTTACTTCAAGTGTCCCAAAAGAAAAAGGTCAAATCAAGATAATCGGACACAGTCAATCTAGCCTATCTTCTACGATTTTCAGGAAAATGTCCGGTCAGAAGTCGTGATCTTTTTGCTTGACTCTAAATCGTTCTGTAATTAGGTTTTTTTTTAATTTTAACTACAAACATTTTGCGGAATAGTACTACTACGAGCTAAATTTTTAGCGTAGCTTTACGGTGATACTTTTACTCCTCAACAGTTTTTGTTAAATCCATGCTCAATTGAGCCAAAGAATGAGCATGAAAATGAGGGAAAAGTATATACACAGAATGTGTCGAGATTTAAATCATAAGAAGCCTAGAAAAGATGAGGAATAATTTGATACAAACGATGCGACAATATGCACAAACAGTTTCCCGGAGCATCGAAATCTGGAACATCAATAAATGACGGTGAGGAAAATAAAAAACGGAGCTATATTATGAACGATAATCACTGAGAAAAAAACTGTTCATGGGCTCCAAAAATTAATATTTATATTGTGAGTGAACGAGATAGCAGAAACAGTCGGGGCGGAGCTGGGGTGGGAGTCGTGCACTGAAATGTTACACGTTACCCCCGATGATTCTTATAACGCGGCACTATGCTAAATACATAGAAATATATGCCTAAAATTTTACTTGAGAAAAATGTACGAACTTTTAACAAACACGTGTACGTACACAATTATAACATCATCTTGACCGTGGCCATATATGATTGTGTTTGTAACCTACCGAACAAAACACATTTGCCGCACTTCACACATTAAAACAACATAGTATGTTGTATCTTTATCAAGGGTAGAATTTTACTTAATTTACAGGTCTAAAAGATGCTGTCACACAATATACGGAAACTTCTCCCTTCCCTATTTCCTTCATCTTGCAAAAAAAGAATACACTTGTTTCGTGCATTGCAATGCATTTGCTTCTCTGCGAATTATACCGATATTTAACAGCATAATATTAATTATCCTACAAGAACAAGAATTGTGCTACCTAGTACCCAAAATATATGACCTTCATCGTGCTATTTTATAAACAAAATTCGATGCCGCCAATGCCTGCGCCAATGTCTATTGTATAACTATACATGCCTCAACTTTTATTAAATAAGCCAAATTTTGATATTTTAACCTTTAAAGTGAGCGGACTAGAACACTTGACCTTGATATTATGGCCACTTTCTCCATCCATCCGTCTGACACCGCAACTATACTCTTACTATACAGTTTTCAATATATTCGTTCGATTAATGTGCGCATACGCAGACTGGGCAGTAAACTTTTTTACTTATTGGGATATTACTTTGAAATTGTAACTAAAGATGGTTTTAATAAAGGGAAACATATCGCATATTGTAAACGCCAGATGGGCGCGTGCGCAGACTGCTGCCTTTCTTGTTTAAAGATACACTTTTTAAAGATGCTTCTAGTAAGAGCAAACATGTCGCATATTGTAACAATAGCACATTTTTTTTAATTCTTGAAAAATGCGCTAAAAATTAGGCGTGCGCATGCGCAGACTGCGTAATACTAATTTTCTTCTTTAGGGAGATATTTCTTTGATGTTTTAACTATAAAAGTTGTTAAGTAAAGAAAAACATAGCGCACATAATATTAGCCTTAGGACGAAAACCTTTTTTTATCTTTTTTTTAACTTAATTCGTTTTTATGTGCCTAATGGGTTGTTCCTCAATCACGTGAAGCTTGAAAGAAAGGGAGAGAGGGGGTTCGAAGAAATCACGAATTATCACAAAGAGGGAGAGGGGGTATAATGAGACAATCACGTGTATTTATTTTTCGCTAAAACGCGCGATTTTTAAACTGGTCGCGAGTAACGTGGTCGTTGCCAGGAAACGATTTCTCCGCCCGCCGCGACATCCACTCCGCTCTGTACTAAAAAAAATACACGTAATTTCGACTAGGAGAGGTTAGTCTTAAACCTCTTAAACTACGGCTACTAATACGATTAACCTAAACCTCAAAATTAAAAAGAAAGAACAAGCAATTTTACATGGAATTCGCGGCATTTAATCCATTATTAAACCTAATACGACGATGCTCAAATAAATTCGGGTGGGGTGCCGAATAAGGTGGGGTTGTAGAGTCAAAATGCCTTCAGACCTTCATGTTACTCACAAAAAGAATGGTTTCACATCAACTCCCTCTCCCCCGATCTCCCGTAATCGGAAATGATTATTTTATTACTCTTCGTATCAATAGTATGTCCCACTCCCAGGCACTCTATAATAGAAGGTCTTAACAAAAGGAATGGTTTTACATCAACCCCCTCTCCCCCTATCTCCCATAAGCGGAAATGATTATTACTCTTCATATCTACAGTATGTTCCAGGTACTCTAATAGAAGGTCTTAAAAAAAGGAATGTTTTCACATCAACTCCCTCTCCCCCGACCTCCCGTAAGCGGAAATGGCTATTACTCTTCGTATCTATAATACGTCTCACTCCCAGGTACTCTAATAGAAGGTCTTAACAAAAGGAATGGTTTCACATCAACTCCCTCACCCCCGACCTCCCGTAAGCGGAAATGGCCGTTCGTCTTTACAGTGTGTCCCGGTCCACTATAGGGAAACGGGAATGCATTTTTGCGCGAAAGATCCACGAGGCCTTTGAAATTAGCATTCAACGTACTCCAGTATCTTTCTAGCATCAGGCAACCGCAACAACGTACGTTGAACGCTAACGTTACATATCAAAGGCCCCGTCCGTGGATCCTTCCTGAAAAATACATTAATTCTGTCTGCCTATGGTGCGTTCAACCTGGCCCACACGGTATATAGATATGGAGAACAAAGTTACGTGGAAGGATTCTTACAAAGAGAGCATGGTTAATCCAGATCAAAACTAAATGCGAATATCTCAAAATGTGAGTGTCAAAAGGACGTAAGAATGCCACAATCAGTACATTTTTGGTGCATTTTCCAACGTCCGTCCGTCCGAGGCCAAGACTAATCCTACAGTTTTCAATATTTTTAGTTTGTTCTTTCTGAATTAGATAACTCAACCAAGAAAAATCTCTACGAAGTCCGAATTTAGATATTTTATATACACTAAATAAATCAGTTTCTGCATTAACTGGCTGTATCACAGTTACCGTTGAAAATTGACCGCATGATTTTTAGAACTTTGCTGCTTAAAATGAACAAATCTATAACATATTAACGTATGTACCATTCCCTGTATATGTATAAATTTGACATCTTTTATACAGGGTGACTTACGGGAAACGGATGTTTTTGAAATGAGCAGTACACAATTAATTTACCAGATACTATTATTTTATTGTTACACAAATAAAGATTATTACATACCATTTCATGAAAAAGTTACTTTTTTTTCAGAGAGCGGCTACATAATGGAACAAATTCATTTAAAAATCAGGTGTTGAGTTACGAAAAGAATGTTTGCACAACTCTATCATAATTTTTTCTTGCGCATTTTTTGCACTAAAGAGAAAATATACAGGGTGCGTCAAAAAGTAGATTTTAATACCACAGTTAATTTGTTTAAATAGAACAGTATTTTTTAATCCATTTTCGAATTATCTGTATTATACGTAGAATTCGAAAATGAATTTAAAAAAAGACTATTCCATTTGAAAATACAATTTTGGTATTTTGACGCACCCTGTATATTTTCTCGTAAGTTCAAAAAATGCGCGAGAAAAAATTATGGTAGACGTATGCGAGAATTTTAACCCTAATACTTGATTACTGTATATCTAAAAATATAAGAGAAACATTCGATATAATCCGATATTGAAAAAGGCAACTCCAATTCCAAGTCCAACTCCAAGTCAATCTTTTAACAGCAAAAAATGTTAGGTCATCAAAGAAATCGACTTATTTCGTGAAATGCCCTTTGGCAGCCAAATGGCTCTTAAAATAGCGAAGTTACTTTCGCATATAATTTGAGCCCATGGGAAGCTGATGCTCAGTATTTTTTTTCTAACAGAAACATCAGTGTATTTAGGTCACTTGAGCAGCTTGCTTGTTAAGGAAGACCTGAAATTTGTTGCTCCTGCACACGGTGGCGTACTTTGACGAACCCTCCCCAACCCCCGTGACCGATAGGGAAAAAATCACACTGAATTGTTTGGAAAAATTCTTTCTTCCTGTACGCATTTGAGGGATAATAGTGAGGAGCCCAAGTTTATTAGAAGGTCAGCTCTTAAAGATGTGTTATGCAGAGTGGAACACCTCCGCTGGATATTCTACACGATGGCCAACTTTCAATGGCGTCAAGTTGAAGTAGGAAAGGATTGAAGAGGGGAAAGGTAATCCTTAAACACATGTGCTGACACACGCAGTCGGATTAAAACCCCTAAAGCTTGAAGCACACTTGTCCGGACGGAATCGACCGAGACCGGATTGCAAATACCATGTATATAAAAATTGCAACATCAAACATTATAGTGGATAGGTATATTCTGCATTTGTAATTTAAATTTAAACGAAGTATAGCACGTTTTTTCGATGTGATTCGAAGGGAAAACGAGACGAGTGCACACATTCACGAGAGAGACGCGTCGAGGTACGCACTACGAGCTTGAAGCATATTTTGCATGTGCGTTTAAATTAGTAATATTTAGTGGAAAAAGTGATAAATATTGTTCCACAAGTGCTTTTCCATAGACATCAACAATATATCAACGTGTAAAAACGATTTCCAATACCAATCCGAGAAAGAAAAACAAAACTGGTTAGAGAAACTGGAAGTGAAACAACGTCAGACATAAAACTTAAGCTACGTCTAAGAATGAACTTAAAGAGATACTAGAACTGGAGAGTAGGTACCTTGAGGAGAACGAGAAGAGAAATTGAAAAAAAATGTTGGGAAGAATTTTGGAAAACCTTGGAATCATGGAAGTTTGAGGCAAAATTTAAGGATAAATGGAGGAAGAAATTAAGAAATGAACGTAAAAGTATTTTGAGGCGAGTTGAGGAAAATGCCTCTATCGCGATGGAAATTTACAAAACGACAATTTGGCAGATATAAACAGAATGATTTAGTATCATCAATTATAGAAAGTGATATTACTAATAATATATTCAGCAATGATATATTAAAGAATTATGATGTTCTAGACCCAGAGCTCAACGTTCGGCTATACCAATTTTGCGTTAAAAGAAATCATCCTGACAATCGATACTGTGCAAGTGAATTAGGGAAGAATATCGGTTGCATAAGTTACAAAAATTTGGATAATAAATCACCAAATGTATAGGCGTACAAGTGTTTAAAAAGGAAACGAAAACGCGCAACTTTTCAGTAAATCAAAATTATTTGAAATGATGGGGATGAAAAAGTAAGGGGAAGTAAGTGTTGCCACAATATTTTATGTGATATAAAAATCTTCACCACCTCCATGTTAAGTGGAAGCGCTTGTTGCAATTGTTGCGAGCCGGCTGAATTCCAAGTGTTTTAGATGAATATTAAAACGTAAAGGAATGCATCGAGATGGATTAGGCAAAGAGCCTGCTCCTGGATTACTCGTTTCATTAAGTTGAGTGCCTCTCTCAGATATGGAGTTCTTTCCGGGATCTACAAAACGATGGAACACTACACTCCATTTCGAATAAACTTTACTATGTCTTCATTGGCGAATATATATTTCTTACACCTTAAGTGTATTGTTAAAATGTATTCAATTTATAATCGTTAAAATTTCATTCGCGTAGCGGTTTTCGAAACTTCGAGTTGTATAAACTGTAAACTAAAAGTGATATTTATAAAGTTTTGAACCAATAATACATTAGAGAAAGCAATTACTCGCGATTAGTTACACGAATAGTTCTCTCCTGTGGAAACTCTGTCGCTTTCAAAAGGATCCTCGGTACATTAATTTCAATAACAATTTCAAATTCAAATGGATGCAGCCTGCAATTAACATTAATTTAAAAGCAATGGCAATTTCCTTAATGTGTTTTAGATTTTCACTTCTCATCAAGGAAAGTAATCCGGCAGATATCTTCTTCTACATCAAACCTCACACACCCACCGTACATTTGAATTCTTTATCCGAATTAGAAAATTTGAATTTTATAGTCAGTTTATGTGTGTCGTAAATTATTTACACAAAAACAGCGTTTGCTCGACACAAGCAAATGCGAATTCAATGTTTTTACTAACAAAACACACTTTTATTCCTCTACCATTTTGTGTATGTGTGTAGGTAGCTAGCTATATATAATTTCACTTCGCACCGCGCAAACTAATTAGAATTAGGTAGCGTAATAACTTAGAAATTGCACGTGTCCAATTGTCACAAGAAAAGAAAAACGCAAATTACCGGAGAGCTTTTCCACCTTTAATTAAAAAACTAAAAGAAGTCCTAACGAATCCTTATTATATTAAAAGATTTCTGTCAATTAACGAAAACTATTTCTACTTCTTATTTTCGTACATTCTTTGATACATAAATTGGTTCGAGTTAAAATTTATGGTAGAAATGTCTTAGTTAATTAGGACAACTGCGACCTCGATAAATTTTCTGCAAACGTACAATGCGCGCCGAAACGCAACTTATTTATAAATTCGGTTTACTATTCGATTCGCGCAAAAAAAATTACACAATTCGCTTAATCGAAGAATGTGATTAGGGAAAAGTAAGGTACAAGAGGTCGTTCTTCAAGGAATACGTTTTCCCTGTTATCGCTCGTGTCAGACATCGCTGTTATTACCGGTCTGATAATACGCATTAAACATGATTATCCTCTCAGGAGTTTTTATTCGGCGCAATTTATGGATGATAATAATACTTTATAACACTTCCGTGTGAAAAATTTATGTCTAGGATTTAAAGTGAGTGTTGCTTCGACTACAATACAGTAAATTTATTCTGAATGTATTTTCACCATTTTAAGTTTGAATAGGATTTAAACAATAAAACGTGATAAGGATTATGCATACAATTACCTATACAAGCGACTGCTATTCGTGTCGTGCGATTTGTGCGTGTGTTGTCCAAAATTACTGCATTGAATTCGAGTACTATTTATTATTTCAATGCTACACTAGCAAATTACATATTATAAATAATAAAAATAATATACAATGTATAATTCAGTTGTTACCTTTTTCTCAAGGATCACAGTGCAATTCTAATTGAATTCATCTGTACAGCGCTAATAAGAATAAAAATATTTGTAAAACGAGTTTTTTATGCAAACCGTTGAGGTTAAAGGGGATGGATGTGAAATGATGCTAAGCTACTACTAGGTACCACATTGTCAATCCGAGCGATTTGGTAGGGGAAGGCAACCCGTGTTACGTAGTCTAGCATAAATGGCATTACGTTGCGAATTTCACTAATATATAAATAGATTTCGAGATCGAGCCTATTCTTCCTCTGCCAGTTTGTTTTATTTAATATGTTTCCAGACGTAAGGTGGGTGAAAAAGAAGAAAAAGTCAAACAAGGCAGCGTTCAACACTTTCAAATATTGTTGAGCCCAGTATTACCTCAGCTACTAGCGTTAGCATCATCACCTATAGCGACTGGTGTGGGGCAACTCTCCCAGGCGCTTATTAGAACCTGCTTTTGCTTTGCAATCACCCGTACGACATACACTACCACCTGTTAGCGCAGTTACGTGGCGGTGCTATAACTGCCAGCGACTGGGTCACTCAATGAACGAATGTCCAGAGCCGTGACAACTTTTCTGCTATGAGTGTGGTACTCATGGTTTCACTGTTCGTATGTGCCCACATTGCTATTGCTCGGGAAATGCGTAGTCATTTGGAATACATACAGGTGACACCACCTCAACTGTTAGTTATTCATGTGAGTGTAACACTCATCGATTTATTGGATTCAGGGCATCCACCTTTTCGCACAGGATATATAGCAGAATTGATGAACACACCGCGCATTTAGAGAAGCCACCAGCTTTAATGACCACCCGGTATATGGACGAGTAACTGGGCGCTTCGTTAATAAGAAACGGTAGCTTCCAGATTTATTTATTTGATCTAGGGGTGAGAAATAGAAGGTAATGTTTTAATTTGTAGAGCCGTTTTAACCGCTGATAAGAAAAAGCAGCTGCCCAACATAATTGTAAAGTTTATAATTGTTTCTGTAGATATATGCAAAATATTTTTGTAGCATTCGACAGCACTGGGGAAGGAAGAATTAATATTGTATGGGTTCAGCTCCGTTAATTAATTATTAATAGACTTTAGTTTCCGAGCATTAAACAAGGCTGTGCAGTTTATTTCATTATCACAGGTCCTTTGCGATTCACTTAAACATGTACCAATGGAATTTGGAAATTTCAGCACGGCCATTTGAGTGAGCATAAATACTGGTAGCTATCGGATGAGTTGCAGCCAACCTCGTCTGATTAAATTGGGTCTAGCGGTTAATTAGCATGAATTTTCCCGATTTGGAAAATTCTGATTTTCCATTTCCGTATTTTAGAAATTTTAAATAAGGTAACAGCATAATTTAGAGGGGATCTTTTGAATTTTTCGCAGTGTTCGCGTGCGGTTTAGACCGTTTCAGTTTTTATTTTATTTTACGACACCGTACCGTTTCATTTCAAGGTAAGCGCTTGATATTTTCATTCCGTTAATTATAATATAAAGGGGGGTTTGTTTTCCTTGTTTCGTTATCCCGTAGCTAGTTCTGGTAGTTAGTTAATTTGTGCTTCCGTACCGATTTGGGAAATTGCTACCGTACCGTGAGCCGCACGCCCAAATGATCCCTGAACTTTTCCGTTTCTCCGTCTGAGTACCCCTACGCTCCGAATTTCCGTTACCGCCGACCTTGGTACAAAGTTTCAACTAGCAGTAATTGCACCTCAGTATTCCACTGCGCAAAGCTAACCAGGAGCAACGGTTGAAATCTCCTGACCACATCCAGATTGCCCCGACTGCCGCCGCTTCACAAACTGGCTCGAATTTAAGTCAAGCAAGTTGTAATTTTTTTTTTTTTCTACTAAATTAAATTTTATTTTAATACCACCCTGTTTAACCTAAGTTGCTTCACCCTCCCCGGTTCCAGATGACTGTTACCAAGGAGCTTATGTCTGTCTCTGATCAAGGCGTCACAGTTATAAACCACATGCTCGATAGTTTCATATGCCTCGCCATGGAACATGCATGTGGGCTCCTCCACAAGCTCAAAGTTATGCAGACGATAGTTGGCAATCCAGTGCCCCGTGCATGAGGACACCTGTGATTATCCTAATCTGGCTTTTATTCCGTTTTAGAAGCTTAGAAGACCTAGATTTGTCACGTCTGGTTACTTGTTGCCAATGAACCTGGAATTGACTAGTCACTCAATCTTTACTCCCGGCCCTGAGGATCGGACCTGAGGGTTTCCTACCAAATCCCAAATATTTCACTGACCTGGTCAGACGCAGTTAATGTCCTCAAAGAGTGAGCCCATCAAGGTCTGCTCTCCTTGCGTCATTGGAAGTCAATTTATCCGACATAGTTCACCTTTTGTCAAACCATAACTACTGCTGTAAAACGTGCTATTCTTATGAAGAAATAAAACAGTTATTCTAAATATTTATGTCAAGGTCAGATTTTGAGAATTCACTTTTGGGAGCATATCCCAAAGGTCATCCATAGTCGTTGGTCTTTTTCCAATCAAACCCCTTAAAGTTGTATAGCCGGTATTGTTGATCGTCCTGTTTTGACAGGGACTGCTACACAGATTGAACCTCTGGAGAATAAGTTAGGTCCTACTACCGTAATGAGATTATTATCCTCCCGAACTCATTTCTGTACAATTCTGTATAACGCCAACCCCTTGCTCTTTGTAAGATCCGCGTTACCTCAGTCCTCTTGATATCAAATCTGTATATGGCCAGGTTGAGTTAGCAGAAACTGCTCGTGCAGGACCGGAAAACTGTACAAATCAATTGCAACGTATGCCCTGTGGGTTAAGTAATGTCCCGCTACTTTTCAAAGAATTATTATTAATTAGATTCTAGAATTTTCTGTTCTAGTTTATATCGATGCTATAGAAAGATCTTAAATACCACCTCACAGCTCTCATCCAAGGAATCGTCTTTCATTTTCAGGGTTGGTAATCTACTGCGAAAATTGAAAATGTCATCGGCGCTTTTTAGGAACGTGCAGCTAGTGCGACGTTTCGCATATTTACAAAACTTTAAGAGTCTTTAAAAAATGTTAGGAGGTCAACGTTTTTGTCTCCAAAAGCCTCCACAGAGTTCTAATGCCATCAAGAGCATCTAAAAAGCCTTAAAATGCGCACGAGAGCCTCACTAAGGTTCATTCAGCGCATTTAGTATCTTTAAAACTCTTTACAAGCTTTAACTTCCAAAGGCCTTTCTAGTCCATAGTCCTTAAAACGCCTTTGATACTTGAACGTGATTAAGAGCTTTAAGAATACTGTTCTAAAAGTGTTTAAGTGCAATGAAAAGCTTTTTAAAAGCTGTTTTAAGTGCATACGCAAATCCATCATCTATTTACAAAACAGAGACGGATTCCGGATTTGTGCGTACTTTGGTGCTGGCGGGATTTCTCCGGATATCTTACCCCAAGAATGGTAACCCACGATTCCAATGACGAAGTTGAGACATACGTTAACCAGCCACATTAATTAGAATGTTGCGGTGTGAGAAACAAACCGCGTGGTTACCAAAACGGAGACTGTTACTGTTAAATGAAATAGTCTTAACATTAAATAAGTGGAAACAAGACACAAATCAAGGAAGAGGGAATCATGGTGTAAGACAAGAACCACTCCTTCAATTGTGAAACAATTTCCTGGTCGTTCAACTTAAGAAAGAGACAGCGGTTTACCATATTTCCGCTAATGGGAATCTTATACGAGTTTTCTAGCGAAAGTCACGATCGCACGCATTTCTTTTAATTACCCCATTTTCTGCTTTCGGAGTAGATATTACTCCCTTATGGCGAAACGTATAATATTATTGCTTAACAATCCCAAAATTTATTTTTAATTCTAAACAAAACATTTTTAGTAGCAAAAAAGAGCTCATACTTCACCAACTGTCGGTTTTTCGGGCGCCTCTCTCGACATCTTAGCAACGAAATATCGTAGATCCTTCGGGTTTTCGGCATTAGATACGTATTACTGATTCCGGCATTGCTTAGTCAAAAAAAATACCCACTGCTGTGTGAATGTGAAAATCGTTATTTATGCATTAATTTAGTTCGGAAAACGTCCAAATACATAGATACTGAGTTCGCACCAGCAAGCAATAGATGACGATGAGAGTTTTTAATGTGGAAGCTCTCTGAAAATATGCGCCTGTCACAAGTGCATGGCATACTTTCTCTTCATATTTTGTGCCATGCAATAAAGACATTATATTATATATTTCTTATTTGCTCTCAATGAATTCTATACTAATTTAGTGGGCAAATATAGTTTTTTGTGAGAATAAATTTTCCTACCGTTGTAAGGGGCTGTTTTCAATCTTATCACATCGAAAGGTTTCAAAGATTGTAATTACTACAAGGCTCGTTCTCGCAAGTACGGCTCGATTTGCTAATAAAATACGTAAATTCTGTTTACTAAACGCCATTGGTGCAAACAAATCGCGTAATTCAATAAAGACGAGAAATACGTAAATACTTGCATTAGGCGGGGTAGTGTACATCAAAGAGACCAATCTCTAAATACTGCCGTTTCAAAAATTGCGGACGTGTAAAAGTCAGTTAATATTACATATTAGTAAATTCAGAATGTATTTAGATTAGGTTTATAATAGAGTGCTATCCATTAGCCGAAGTGATATTTTAATTCGCCCTTTAAACTACATTTCAAGTTTGAGTAGATGGTCTGTGTTTAATGGAACCATTATAGGCTTTGAATATGTGTTGCTCTTGTATAAGAAATGCTTCGAGCAAAAGGAGGAAAACGGAAAACGCAAGGGAAAGAGAGGGAAGTAGGGAAATGCTTCTTCTGCTTACTGTGTATTGAGTGCTTGGCGTTCGTTAAGTGGTTGTTCGTATTGGGGGGAACAAAAAATTAAGTAAGTACCTTGTGTTTATTCTAAGCAAGAGTAATAATAGTATAAAACAGAGCGTTTTTATTTCGAACTTGCCATTCGATAAGTCTCTAGTTTAATTCGTTTATAAATAAAAACTAAGTTCGGCATTAATGATCGTGTATCGCTATAAAATTAAGAGCCTTTAATAGATATTTTATAGTCCTGGCTGACTATTTGAAAATGTGATCTAGACAGATACAACTTTATTATTATCCATCCCAACACGCTCTGAAGTCCTCTGAACTGCACCGATAAGTTATTTCTAATCACAGTAATTTGCTTACTAGCGAAACACTATAAAATTCGCGCGGATTGTTTCAAACAAATTGTAGTAAAATTGATAGTTTCAAAGCAGTGCGTTGTTGCAATGTGGATTAGGTTAAAGCTTCAACGAATCCTGGTCTTATGTTTGCAATATACAAACAAAGAAATCCCTAAAGAGCATCTAAAAAAGCGGCAGACCACCTCGGTGTGACCCTACGGGGTCAATGAATTTGACCCATTTTCAATAGACATGTTACATGTGGTATATAAGTCTACTCAGGTGATATTTCTTTTGTCTTTCGTCTATTAGATTCATCCAGTAATTATATGATTGTGCTAGATTATTTGCCAAATTTAACGGCATTCTACAGATTCATTAGGTGAATGGCAGTACAACATGGGTATTGTCATTTATAGCTAATTACAAATACGCCCTCAAACAAGTGTTTACCCGACTCGAACAATTTAAACTTCGAGCCCAGAGGCACAAGTGGCACTTCGCATGCCGCTAAGTAGAATACCTTGGACGTCTCATTACCCCCCAAGGAATATCCGTGGACCCCACGAAGACCTAGGTCGGAACGGGAAGCCCTGGCTGCCGTGCCGTATGAGCCGTCACCAAATTTCGGGGTTACCTAGAAGGACAAAGGATCAGTTTAGCCACCGTTCGCCAACTGTTGAAATGGCTGATGTCATTAAAGGCCCCTACCGGAAGACTCGCCATATATGCATGGTTGCGATCAACCTACCAGCAAGATATCCGTTTTCAAAACAAGGTAAACTCTCGAAAATCCGAGGCAATTATGGCTGGTGCCTGGGCTGGTGGTACCACTGATTTCGAAAAACTCAGATTACAGAGATACAGTTTTTAGAACTAGGCCTGTGAGAGTCGTAATACCATCGGATCTTCGGCATGTCACCCGCTGGCTTGGGGTGAGTAGCGCAGAATGCAGGCGCACGGCGATAATGAAAATAAAATAAAGTTTTGAATTTTCAAGTTTTTTTTTTTTGGCCCTGGGATTTCACGGTACCCAAGCTCGCATAACTGCGACTTTACTTATACGGGTAAGCTTAAAAAAAGTAAAAAAATAACAGGGTAGAAATGATGTTGAAAAATTCAAGTAGTTCAAAAAAATTATTAACATTATTAAAAAACGGTTTTTTAATTTTTTAAATTTTGTATGCCGTTTTTAAAATCTTTTGAACCAATATTGAATTTTTTATAAATTTATTTAGTGTTATATTTTTGAAAATAAAGTATCCTTTTAGAATAAAATATACAGATTGGTCTATTTAAATAAATGAGGTTAGTGCCGATAACTTTTTTACCTGACCACGTATACTTATTTCGAAAAAGTTGGATTATACAACAATATTTCTAAAGAAACTTTTGTTTTGTTGTTTTTGTCTTATTACTCTGGTATGAGATCAAACTGGATCTACGAGAACAGTCTCTGCAGTTGTTGTTTCCCAAATTTGAACCTTACCAGAACTTGGCAACTTGTTATGATTTATAGGTGACTATCTGAAAGTAGGGAGACTGCGGATTATTAACGAGCTCCTAGCGAGTTTATAATTTTGCGGTGTCTGTCCGTCCGTCCGTCCGTCAGTTGGCACGATAACTCATAAACGAATGGACCGATTACGATGAAATTTTGCAGGTGGATTCTTTATCAAATTTGTAGATTGTTCGCGAATTGGCAATGTACACCAAAAAATAAAGTAGGCCCTTTTGACATCTCCGTTAGTTATGAACCGAATTGCATGAAATTCAATATGCGCATAGCTTTAGCCATATAAAACACAATTCCAAAAGTTGAGCCTAATCGATCAGTATTCACAGTGTCGTTTGCGCTACTCGACCATTTACAGACCGAATTGCAAACTTTCTGATTTATGAAGGTATTTAAATGAAATTTGATACATAGCCACTTGGAATAAAAGCAAATTTAACGCCAGTTTCCAAATTGGGTTTTGCGCATGCGCAGTGCGAACTTTCTTATTTATGGAGGCAATTAAATGAAATTTCATACATATATACTTTAAATAAAATCAAAACTAACATCAGGTTTAAAATTTGGTTTTGCACATGCTATAGCCATACCCAGGAGCTCGTTAGCTATATTTGTTTAATTTATTTCACCTAGACATACCAGTTAGAAATTGTACATCTTTCGAGTGGTCACTTTTGATTCTGAGGATTTCACTTGAAGGAAGTGCAAAAATGGCCTAAAAAATATACGGATTTACTGCAAGTAAACTTCCCGGTTTGTTGTCGCAAACTAATACTACTTGTATCCATGTGGAGTAACAGACCGCTTGGATTGCCAAAAAATTAAAAATCGCAGTATGTGCGACTAAAGCGTGAATAGTTGCAATCTTGGAAAAAAGCTTTCCAGCGTTATCTTTCGTTGGTTTATTTATTTATCCTCGAACTAGATTTTGATTACACCTTTTTGTTTGTAAATGCATCGCTACTGACTGTTTTTCGTCAATGACGTCCCAAAAGTCGCATTAAACACGCCATTTCCGAAATAATATAGAACAAATTTAATTAATTAATATATCCTTCCAAGTCACTTGTTTATCCTTGATCTGCCTACGCTTGTGCTTGTGTGTTGACCACCCAGGTAGCCTGCGGCACGATGGAACCGACAGCCGTTCCGTAACCGCTTTGATGTTATACTCCAGGAGGTAATTAGAGTTTGCTGTTCGGACGGGAGAAAAACACGCCATAACTACCTGTTTTAACCTTGTGTGATGTACATATTTGTTCATATTAAAGCATTTTCTTGATGGGTTAGGATATTACGCTTTGAAAATTTCGAATTAACTACGTAGCAAGATGGAATTTGAAAGATGTCCGACGTTAATTGAAATTATATAATATTATATACGTTCGTGGAGGTTTTAATAATAATTAATTATTCGTTACTATGGAATTTATTGTGCTTTTAGTTTAGTTGTTCTTGTATTAATTAGATCTGCGTACCTCACGCGTGTATAGATAATAACTGAGGTTTATGAGTTCTATTGTAATTGAATATATTTGGAATGAAATAATTTGTGTTTTCATTGTACGCATCCTACGTTTCTAAATGTTGGGATATAGCAAAAAATAATATTGTTTGTTTTCTTTAGTTGGCACGCCCAAAAATATTTAATTTAATTATTATTGTGTAAACCTTACGGTTTTATAAAAACACAAGCACGTAGGTAATATACTGGGCGATGCCAGAAATTTGTGACATCCTCCTAATTTTGTTTGTATATTTTTCAGCGCAGTAAAAACGCGCGTGATTACTACTACCATATACAAATTTGATGCCCCAAATCTTATCTGCGCGCGGTTAAAGTTATATAGAGAAAGAGGGTTAAGTTTATTTCTTGTAATACACAAAGGGACAATTTAGTTCTCCCCCAGGCTCGGCACTATTAGCAGTGTTTATCTGTGCTTATCGTCATGTAGGTAGCTTCTGAATCGTTATGAAACGGCCGTAAAGATAGCAAAACGGATCGTTGCGTTCTCCGGGTTTTGACAAATTTATATCTGCGATACAAATATTAAGTAAGCAGATTAGAGGACTGAAATTTGTAATTTGTTTTATGGGCTGATCTCAGAGGTTTTATTTTACGTTTTTGAAAGAGCGCAGGCAATATGTTCAATTTATGCGTAAATGGTAATAATAAATGTTCCAAATTTCCACAAAATGTAACAAATCGAAATCGCTGTACGACTCGGTCACGTAACCATTGAGATAATAGACGCCACAGCATGAACAGAAGGGGGGTGAGAGGGAAATCACCCACCATATAGATGTCACGCCCACCGAAACAAATACAAATTGTGATATTTTCCTAGAAAATTAAAGAAACAGTAAATAGTATGTATATTCATCTATTTATGCACCAACAAATGGTTCTTTTGTGTCCTGTCCGTATGGGCATGATGAAGGTTTGCCGTATAGGTTGTCGCTTGCGCAATGAATCCTAGAATGGGTTTTCTCACTATACTTTAATTATTGTGAGGGAACGAGACAGTAGAAACAGAGGAAGGGGAGCCGGGTGGAAAAGTGTTAAGTATACACAATTGAGGAATACATGCAAAAATTTTTGTTTTTATTTATTACTCAGTTTCTAGACATTCATTATCAATCTTGTTCGAGATCTTCATCTTCACCAGAGTCATTACTTTCGTCCTCACCATAATCGTCAGGCGGATTTATTACTAAAGGTTCAATGGTGGCATCTATTAATTCTGCTTTTCTCGATACATATCCTCTACATTCTTACCATAATCAACACAATTTTTAGCCCAACTACCTACTTTTTGGTACATCTTGCAATGGGAATTTGCAGATACGTATTTAATTATGAGTATGGTGTGTAGGTTTGCAACTTTATTTTTAATAGACGAGATATCAATTCTTGAAGCTAAAGGTTTCACTTTTCCTACCGGACATCCTTTACACTTTCTTGTGAAAGTGTAGTGAGAAAGTGTAGTACCCAGGGACGCGGACCGGACCGAAAAAGAACCGAAACCCGGACCGAAACCCGGACCGAAACCGGTATTTTTTCTGGACCGAAAACCGAACCAAAACCGTTATTCCTTCAGAAATGGAAACGTATTGAGAACCGGAACCCATATTACTTTTTTCGGTTCTTTTCGATTTTTTACGGTTCTTAACAGGTTATTGCGCCGGCAACCACGTCCTGAAAATTGATAAAATATGACTCTATGATTGCCATCGGTGGATTATAAATTTTTAATAAGGTGTCGAAATTGAAAGCATTACGGGTGGCGGTGGCGCTAATTTAGCCACTACTAAATAAAAAAGGAGGGGCGAGGTTTTATAAAATAAAATTTTCTGTTTTTTAGTAATAAATTAAGTGTAAATACATATTTTCCTCTTCCTCCTTTATTCCCCTTGCCGTTATAAATTAGCGACATTGACGATACGTCACGTTTTGATATTCATGACTTTTTCTTCACACCTTAACAAATCAAGTTAATGAATTTTTTGAATACCACACTTTCTGAAAAACTAGAACCGAAAATAACCGTTATGGACCGAAAAAAATGCGCAGAACCGAACCGTTATTTATTTTTAGAACTGAAACCGGACCGGAACCGTTATAAATATTTTCGCTTAAATATAAACAGAACCGGACCCGATATTTCATTTGGGTCCGGGTCCCTGGTAGTACCGGAGTAATTACAGAAGTGAAGCACTGGTCATCGGATCGAACGTATCGATTTCTCTGGTAAAGGAACCTTTCCCTTTTTTAACTATTCAATTATATGCCTTTAGGTCTTTACTCCACCACTTCACGAAGTTATCGGATTTTGAAATTCAGAGTCTAACACTGCATGATATAAAGGTGAATGATCGAGTGCAAGAAACAGGTTATCAGGGATGACATCCCAAGACATATCGCAGCCGTAGACGTTTTCTTTCCAGTGAATGTGTGCTACAAGTCTTTGGCCAGCTCCGGAACGTCGTTCGATTCCTCCTATCCAAAGTGATTTATAGACAAAGCTAGGATGGTTGTTCCGGGTTCAAAAATTCCACCAATCAAAATTAAATAGTTTACGCGACAGCATTTTTCGCCAGTAAAAAGCCATTCCAACACGTACACAGTAATCCTGCTCTTTTGGCCGCTATTAGATCACTTCCATTCTGCAATTTTGGATAGGTAAAATCATATAAAATTCATTCCTTTTTTAGATTTTTTTAATGTAGTTTTGTTTGAAACCGTTTTTCCATTACTGAATATTTAATTCGATGTCTCAATCTCAAGATTGAAATAAATCATCTTTAAAGATTTCTCAAAGTATTCTTCTTTTTTACCATCCTCCCAAGAACCTCTAAGCTTCTATCCAGGTTTGTCTATGATTGCTGCAGTTATCTTAAGCTCCATTTGCCAGTTTTTTTTAACCTTCTTCAACCTTAAAGTTATCTGTGCCCTCAAATATTGTTACACAATTATCCCAAGATTACCTCGAACTTATCCTAACGTTTTTTTTAGGTTTTCCAGACGATATCCCTAAGATGCTTCGAAAACTAACAAAGTCTTTTAAAAAGCTCTTAATATTCTGCAAGAGTTTGCTTCTTTCATGGATATCTTAAGGTGATCTTAAATAGGACTGCTACATTTCCACAAGATAATCTCGATGTTATATTAAGCTTCACTTGCAACTTTCTCAAGAAGCTCATATTTTTTTATATTCTCCTATTCTCTTATTCTGCCTTTAAAAAACCTTAAGACATCCTTGAAAGAATTACGTATTCTAGTAGTTTTTGAGATACATATTTCGAAGGACTTTAAGATGGTCATAAAAGAACGTTAAGAAACGAATTGTATGAGGCCTTGGGCAAGTGTTACTTAAGAGGTGTAATAAACCGTCAAATAAACTATTTACTTGAAAAAAGCGCTTTAAGAGCCTTGAGAAGACTTTTAAATTCATAAAATACGGTTGAGATCATTTAATAAGAATATTTGAGAAAGGAGCTCCAGTAACCATGAGAAAACCTCAAGGTAATTTTAAGCGGCTCTTGGGAGAATATTAAAAAGATAAGAAGTCGTCAGGGAATTTTGTGGAAACATTGAGAGAATTTTGAGGGAATCTTATTTAAAAGCATTGCCAATATTTTGTAATGTGCCAGGATAAGGATGTCTATTATGGGATACCCGAAACCATAGAAGACACGACGATGGTCAAATTAGAGAACAAATGTGCAGTTCAAGAGTTATTATCACGCTTTAAATAAAACCAAAACATTCGGATTACTTCCGAAGGTATCCTCATCAACTTTATTTTTTTATATGACCCGTAAAAAACTATACTCTGTATTGAGTAGCATTGTTTATTACAAATTCGGCGATTACGGCCCACGCAATAAACAAAAGTTGGCAATTTTGTTGGTTTCAACATGATGGTGCACCCGCGCACAACGCCCTAATGATACAAAACATATATTTCCTGGAAAATAGAAAATGTGTCCGATAGGTAATCTAGGACGATTAAGACGTTGTGTGCAGAGGCATCATCCTGTTGAAACCAACAGGGTTGCCAACATTTGTTTTTTTGTGTGTGTGTGTGTGTGGTCAACCACTGTAAAAAATGCTACTTAATACAGTATGTAATTTTTTACACTAACGATGATGATTATTTCTCCGAAATGAAACGTTGTATTAAAAATCTCTCAACGGTGCCTTGTATAGCTCAAAAAGTAGCAATGAGAAAGTGTTTTTTCTATCTGTTCAAATTACATCATAAAAAATAATAACGAAATCGGTACATTTCAGCTTTTCTGGGCATATCTTCGGAAGTAATCGGAATTTTCTGCTTTTAATTAACCCGTGATAATTACTATAATACCGCATCTTTTCTGTAATTTGACCATCGTCGTATCTTCTATGATTTCGGCTATTCTCATGATAGTCATCCTTATCTTGAACACAGTGCATATTGAAAGAGCCATAGAGACCTTATACAATCACAAGAGCAAAGTAGAGGGTGATCCAGTCTACCAAAATTGGATAACTCAAGGGATAGCTTTAGCTACTGTATAATTAAGGTGAAGTGTAATCTTCCATTTAATTTCAATACAAAACTGTTTCCTTTAAGGATTTTGACGGGTTAGAATTTTGACGTTTAAACAGTAAATAGAATTTATTTTAACTTGTTTGAAACTTCCCACTGTAATAAATAAACTCCGAGAGTACAAACATTTTCCATTTAAATTCACTATTAAGTCACATAACTCTTCTAACTGAGTCAAAAGTATAAGATTTTAATTTATTTCGAGCCGATTTTCGATCCGAGCCGAATAAAGCTCGGATTCAAAATAATGGAATTTATAATTGAAGATTGAAAGTTTAAAAAACTTCAATCATCAATTAATATTAAATAATTAATAAGTTGGGTAAATATAAACAAAATAATTATTAGACATTATTTTTGGGTATCACTCGTGTGTGTTTAGTAACTAATGACGTTTCGGGGAACATTCTTTCCCAATTTTCAAGTTAATACTGACGATGAAGTATATAGTGCAGCGGAGAGAGCCGCGAAATCGTTCAAAAAATTTTTTCGGAGTAGAAAGAATTGGGACCCACACCATTTTGTTCAGAAATGTTTGAACCTTCAGAATCTCGCTTTACGACATTTTCCCGTGGTCCTGACAAAAGTTATAGGCCGCTAAAGTTGAAATTTACTCATTTTCGCGCGCGCGACTAGACCACCGAAAGTATTTATTTTCTCAGCAACTAAGCGATATACATCAATCATTCCTTTTGTAAAATGAAAGTACATTTATAGCAGAATCTAAAGCATTCAATTTACCTACCTTGTTATGCACAGTTTTTAGAAAAATGACCGTCAACTTCCAAAATTCGTGTAGCAGATGAAAAGTGCGCACTTTGAACTCTCATAACTTTTTATTTCACGATATCGATTTCCAATATTTATAGCTCATTCGATGCTCCAAAGCATTGTGATTATTTTATTTTCTATAACATTACCGTGAATTTTTCATAATAAAAAAGTTACGGTCATTTAAGTAAAAACCTACCGACCTCGTCGAGTCGGTAATCGCGAGTGAGACGGAGAGGGTCAGCAGCGTTCGCTAAACAAGGAGCGATGCGTAAGAGATTTTACTTTACTAAGAAATTTCTCTCCGAATACCAAAACTAGCTATTTAGGCCGTTTAGTTTATAAATGCATTCCGCCGAGTTGCATTGTAAAATCTCAAACAATTCATTAACTCCATGTATTTCAGTTCTTTGGTGAAATATATAGGTACAAATAGGTACCTTTCCCTGTAAATTTTGGGGGTTACTCCACATTAGGTATCTCTTGTGCTGTGCTGTATATTGCAAGATCAGCAGTAACAACGGTATGATTTTGTCCCAAAGATTCAGGCTTGTTTTTTGATTTCACTAGACGATGGTTAGGATGGTATTGTAGCTCGTTGGTGGAGAATTCAAAAACGGCATACATAGGTATATTGAATGCTAGATACCGGAACTTACTTAGGAGGATTATCAGCAGGTACTTAGGCTGTTAAAGTCAGTTATCTGGTCGTTATCTAGTGATAGGTAAACGAGGAATTTGGATTTCTTCTGTCGATGTATCTCGCTTTTGAAAAAAGACTGTGCGTTGAATTTTTTTCGTCTGTTTCCACAGAATATGGCCTACTTATTTCTTATTCTGTGACTGTTTCCTCATTGATGTCGAAGTTGCTCGCTGTGATAAAATTATCATTTTAAATTTGACAAATTTTTGTGAAATGTAGGTAGACACCCTTAGCAGAACATGTAATATTGACGTTTACTGTACTTGTTATGCCACTGTCGGAGAACATTTTCTGACCCGAAAGACCAATTTGCAAATGAGTGTAACTTTTGTTTGAAAAATTACCTTAAGAAAAACTGTTCAATAATTTTGTTCCGTAAGTATGTACCTAGACAACAAACTTCGTGGAATTTTGTCAATTTTCGTTGTCCGGCCAAGAATTGCAGTGGAATTATTTTTTTCGAATTTTCAAAAACTAATTTCAGATTCAAAAACCACCAGATACCAAATTTCGTCGAAATCAACATTTTTTCGCACCCCTATTGAAGGGTGTGCCCTTTTGCGGTAGGAATTTTGAAAAATTATTTGCAAAACCGGAAAGGGCATACAGCAAAACCTATTCAAAGACTTACCACCAGTCTCTGTAACTGTTGCTGAGAAAAAAAGAAACTTTACCACTTTTTTGAGGGTGGCTCCTAAACGAATACATGGATTTTTTTTTTTGGGTTGGATCCATCGTTCCTCGAAATAGGGGTTGAAATATATTGTGTGATCAAAACTCTCTAAACCTTCCCCATATAGTTTTTATTCGTTGAAGTTTTTAAAAATAAAAGCGACTATAGTTTCGGCGTACTGCCATCATCAGGCGATGTGAAATTTAACAGGAAAACGGTAAGTTACAAACGTTGAAGACGAATAAGACGAACATGTTGTTTTTTAATTATTAACTGGCCGAAGCCAAGTGAAAAAACCTGAAGGGTGGTTAAACCGGAAAGGCTGTCCTAAGTTTCAAAACGAATTATTATCAAGCCTTGTTAAGACTTAAGACAACCAACCGGAGGGTTGAATTATTACATTAAAAGTTGAAAGTTGAATTTAACACATTTCAAAAGAACCGGGGGGAAAAAAAAAACTCATAAAAGTTTTGAAACTATTGAGATGACTACATATTTAAATTATTTAAGTTAAGTTTAAATTCGAGATCATGCAGACGGCATGTCTAGAAATGATTGACCACCGTTTTTTAATTCTCCACCAGCGAGCTACAATACCATCCTAACCATCGTCTAGTGAAATCAAAAAACAAGCCTGAATCTTTGGGACAAAATCATACCGTTGTTACTGCTGATCTTGCAATATACAGCACAGCACAAGAGATTCCTAATGTGGAGTAACCCCCAAAATTTACAGGGAAAGGTACCTATTTGTACCTATATATTTCACCAAAGAACTGAGATACATGGAGTTAATGAATTGTTTGAGATTTTACAATGCAACTCGGCGGAATGCATTTGTAAACTAAACGGCCTAAATAGCTAGTTTTGGTATTCGGAGAGAAATTTCTTAGTAAAGTAAAATCTCTTACGCATCGCTCCTTGTTTAGCGAACGCTGCTGACTATCCTTCCCTCTCCGTCTCACTCGCGATTACCGACTCGGCGAGGTCGGTAGGTTTTTACTTAAATGACCGTAACTTTTTTATTATGAAAAATTCACGGTAATGTTATAGAAAATAAAATAATCACAATGCTTTGGAGCATCGAATGAGCTATAAATATTGGAAATCGATATCGTGAAATAAAAAGTTATGAGAGTTCAAAGTGCGCACTTTTCATCTGCTACACGAATTTTGGAAGTTGACGGTCATTTTTCTAAAAACTGTGCATAACAAGGTAGGTAAATTGAATGCTTTAGATTCTGCTATAAATGTACTTTCATTTTACAAAAGGAATTATTGATGTATATCGCTTAGTTGCTGAGAAAATAAATACTTTCGGTGGTCTAGTCGCGCGCGCGAAAATGAGTAAATTTCAACTTTAGCGGCCTATAACTTTTGTCAGGACCACGGGAAAATGTCGTAAAGCGAGATTCTGAAGGTTCAAACATTTCTGAACAAAATGGTGTGGGTCCCAATTCTTTCTACTCCGAAAAAAAAACTACCTCAAATAAGCGAGTTAGCGCCGGCTCTCCGCTGCACTAATAAATGAAGTACACTATTCACTTTTTGCTTATCTTATCGCCTTTTGTATGAATTTATATTTTAGCGCATTTTTTGAAGAATTAAAAAAAATTAATTTTGGTACTCTAGTTAAAGGTCTCAACGAAAAGAAATAATTTCCACCAACCATACTCCTCCTCCTCAACGGATCGGTTATAATTTCTTCTATCTGAAGAGCGGATTACCGGAGGAGGGGGGGGGGGGTTGCTCGCAAAGAGCGATTAGGACGTCTGGAAGAAATATATCCATTGGTGATTATGGACGAGACACATCTACTGGTGATCTCCAAACTTTTAGTGCAAATACTTACTGCAGAACGGAGTGTCGGAGGAGGGTACTCGCAAAGGGCGGAATGATCGTCTAAACGAGACACATCTACTAAATAAATAAAAATATAAAGCATCTACAAAGGGAGAAACAATATTGGAGAGAACTTCTCTTCTTGCATTATATAGCGTAGATTTTGAATGTGTGTCAGGCGGCCTTAACATGTTTATGTGTAAATAAATAAAAATAAATTTCATACAATCAAAACGTGAAATGTCTAAATTTGTCTATTGTCTATTGGCTAAAATTAATTCATAAACCAACCAAATTTTGATTTTGTACGTATTTCTATACAGAGAATTTTATTCCCTTTAAATTGATGTGCCACTCGATGGGAGAGGGGTTGCATATTATACTGTATGTGGGAGTAGCTGAGAAGTCAACGGACGCGTTTTTGAAAATTTTATTTGTTAATAAGGATTACAAATTACAATCGGTGGTTAGTTTTGAAATAAAGTTCCTAATATACAGAGTGTTACCTTTGTAAAAAACCAAATTGGGGGAGAGGGGATAAAAAACAGCTTCTCGGTTTATTTGAAAATAGTGCTTGCTTTGATCCCCTCTGCCACCCAATTCTTTTTAACATACATATAATAGGTAACACCCTGTAATCAAAAATTATCAAACTGGGAAGTTGAATCAGTATCACGCAAGCTGCAGTAATCTGCACGAGCAGCGAGAGTGACCGAATTTACCGCGTGTTTCGTAATAAAAAGCACGCGTCTAATTAACTACGAAAAGTTAAAAACTCGAAATCGCCCATTGTTGTCTAAGAAAGAATGTTTAAAACAAAATCAATGAGAATTAACACAGGCATTAATTAATGCGGCGACTGAATCGAATATCAATGTTGCTTTAAAGAACATTGTTAAAATACCGGCGACTGACATAATGAGCTACTGTGTGTATATTTTATAGCTAAGTTGCCATTTTTAGCCTTGCTAGGATTTAAACGGCGTGCTGTCTAATTAAGGTATACAAAGGCCTCGATATACCTAAGGTAATTGTTAGCTATGTATAGAAAGCTTTAATTAATAATTAAATCTGAAACTACACAAGATAATTAACTAACTTCGTTAATTATAAAATTTTGAAAGTTTTCCTACTACAAGTTTTATGTAATTTGCAATGTAGTTTGAATAATGCCAAACTAATACACCTACGAGTAAAGAGAGAAGAATAAGGTAAGAATGAAAATTGAGGCAAAATGCCTACTTTAAATCGATCTGAGAGCTTTTCAACTTTTATTCACTTGCTTCAAAGCTCTTTGAGATCAATTAGCGGTAATTTAATTACAGGTGTATAAAGAACCAATTAAATGAATTCTTCTAACTTGCGCTTTGTTTCGGAGAAGCCTGCAGATTTTCTTCTCCACAACTCGCTAAGATTATAAACTATGAGATTTAATTAGTTTCGATTTAATTTGCAAGTCCTCCAACTGAATAGGGGTAGTAAAACTGCACTCGATACAACGAATGCGGTTCACTTAATTCTCGCACGGCACGTAAAAGGCGCATTATATCAAGCCAAACTTAACGGCCTTGAGATAAAAGGCAAGGGACGTAAATAAATTTATTGGAGGTTATGCGATTTGTTAATATCATATTTGACCCACACGAACCCGTGAACTTCACACGCAATCGGCTACTTACCACTACAAAAAGAGGTGGCAAATTAAATCCAACAACTCCTCGAAAATACTAGCCGCTTTATAATCAATATCGTGAATACTTTATGTAAAGCAGTGTTTGAAAAGTATTTCAATATCAAACAAAGAAGGGCGCTTTGTAAAACTTTCTGCTTAGGAAAACACCTAATTAATCGCCTCGGGCGCGACACCGTTAATGGTCGAAAATTGAGCTATTTATTTTTATACTCTCGATTCATTCGATTCGGTACGTAGGCACCCAATTTACAAATATCAGTTAAATTACATTATACATTATTCGTTAACTTCCCAGTCGGAAAAAAAGTGCTCCCAGTTATTCCGAAATTACTCGTTTTAGACCTATTAGCTGGATTGGTTCTGGTTG
The DNA here is from genome assembly GCF_008802855.1 of Photinus pyralis. Lineage (NCBI taxonomy): Eukaryota > Metazoa > Arthropoda > Insecta > Coleoptera > Lampyridae > Photinus > Photinus pyralis. The sequence continues at coordinate 13,657,328 of NW_022170596.1, forward strand.
TGTCATTGCTTATGGAGTTATTAATACATAAATGAACGGTTATTGATATATAATTTTCCTTCTTTAAATAAAAAGCAAATTAATTTAGTTAATGGGCAGGGTGCGATGAAAATGTGTGAAGTTGACATGGAAAAAAGGTATCTGATGTGGTCTTCTCTAGCGATTGGCATACAACTTTTTGTTACCGCTTCGTGTACACGATTATCTAATAAAAAAGGTGGACGATGGGACGTGTATCAAAACCTCAATCAATCATTAGCTAAGATATGGATCAGCAGTCAATTAAACATACATGTGTTTCCATTGTGATGTTTAATTCATGGCGTTTGGCGAAATTAGCACTTCGATTTTTAGGACCTTTAACCCTCAGTCTTAACGCTGGTGACCATTCTATTTTTTTGTTACTCGATTCATTTGGGGTTTGTTGGGCACAGGTTGGGTCTCTGGATCTAAGCACAAGATCTGCTAGGGGATATTTCTCCCGATCCATTTCTTCTTTCGCTATCTTGCACCTCAACCACTTCTTTTCCGTCTAATTTCTTCAAGGGAGATTTGAGAAGGGGCTGCTCTATCTTTTCACCTTCCTATTCTCCATCTTTTTTCTAATCTTTATTCCCATTTCTGTTCCATCGATTGTATGTTTGTACGCATTGATGTGTGGATGACACACAGCAGGAAAGAGGTAGGTGTGCTTTCCCCTCGGGTTTTCCTGTGCACATTATTCCACTTCGTACCGATAGCGATAGTGGGATAGGATTGAGAAAATCCTTTAAGGGATGCCCTCTTTAGGCTGGGGTTAAAACTTGAACCTCTCTACCGTCTCATGAGTGTAGCAGGCTGGAATTTTCGTACAACAGAATCCGGTTGAAGCACCAGGAATCCGAATCAAATAAAATCTCGATGATGTCTGTCTGTCTGTCCGTCCGTCTGTACGCTCATTTCCCGTTAAACGACTGAACCGGTTAGAACCAAATTTGGTACACATATTCAAAGTTTTTGGGCAGAACGCGCATGCGCAGGTGTTCGATTGGTACATGAACTATAAATTAAGATGGACTGCTAATGCTGAATTGACAAATGACACCTGCATGGGGACAGCGATGATGTGCACTCACTTGGCGCGAAATTCAAACCAACTAACAAACAAGCATTCACCTCACCTTTTCTAAATAAATTACTGTGACACATGTCATTTTCCAAGGCTGCAATAGTCTCAACACTTGAGCACTAGGAAAATTTCCCTAGAAAATAACTAAAAAGTGCACATCATAGCCGCGCCTATGCTAGAGCCATTTCTATCTCTATGGAACTATTTGATCAGCAGTCCATCTTAATTTATAAGTTCGTGAATTGGTATCTGTGCTAGCCACAGCAAACTTTTTTGTATTGCTATAACAGGAGTGGGTATAACATAATTTGGGAATAAATCTGTTAATTCTATCCTCCTATGCCATAGTTTCTGATAAAAAAATTAAAAAAACTATCGCGCTTATTTATTAAAAGTCTCAAAATCACAATTTCTCGTAATTCATCAGAAAAATTTAACTAGAAACGAGTGATAGTAATCAGAAGGTTTCAAAGATTGTACATATTTTTTGCTTTGAGAATGCAGTTCAAAAAATTATAATGCTTATAAGTAAAACCTCTTATTTGTGTATAAAATTTAATTTGAAATAGGTCAAAAGAGAAGAGGTGGCTAATCTACAATAGATTTTAGAATCATATGATTTAAACGACCTGTAATTAATTTTTAAATATTCCATTTAAGCAATATCCCTTATGCCATCTGTATCTTTTCTCTGTAAGCTCATTGTAGTTTTGTTGCACAGTTTCTTATTCTTCCGCTAGAGGTCTATAGAGACAATGTGGCGTTATTTTGTATTGGTATGAGTGAATTCAATTGGACACCCCCCATCTCCCATGATTGTCTTGGAACTATCTATCTGTAATTTAGCTGCGCTCAATTAACGTTTTGATGTTTTCAAAGGATCCAATACGTTTAATGTTGACTGCACGATATATCCGTTTTAATCGTGGGCATGTAAACAAATGCCCAGTTGGCGATGCCATTTGGACAACGATCAACTACCAGTAGATTAATTGCATTAAAGAATGAAGCGCCATAGGTACTTATCGTGTCATTACTTTAATTTACTATCAAATTTAACGGGCATTACACACTTGCCAATTTGGCGAACATCTATAGCTAAAAATTTTATAACATAACGTACTAACCTGTACAATATTCCAATTGGTTTCAATCACGACTCCTGCGTGGCCTTCCAACCTTTCCTTTACGTACGGTAGGCGTCGATGCGGCCGAATTTTTGAGAAGTTTGTGCCAATCCTGTTCACAGACTAAGCTTCCCGCCAACATATAGTAACGATCACCGGGCACCAAATTCGCACCACATTTGCTACACGTGAAACATTTTATATGAAATACATGTGCGCCCGGCTGCTGCTGCGAAGGACCGCCCGATCTCATCACCATTTCATTAGCGGCTATCAATTGTCCACACGCCGAACATGCACCCGAACAGAACATCCTGCAACAATCAAAACGGCGCACTTTAATTTTCCTTCATTAAATTGTAGGTTTTAATTAGTTGTCGGATGGCGCGCAATTAAGGGTAGGTACAGATCTTATCCCCGTATAGGAAATTAAATGAAATTTCGCATGTACATACAACTCTCTAATTATAAAACTACCTTAGTTAAACTTTAGGGCTTTACGAACCATCAGTCAAAAATAATTAAAGCGAAATAAATAGCTATTGCATATGGTTGCTGTTCGTCAGGAGAATTTGCATTTACCTGACTGTTAATGTAAAGTGGGTGCATTAATCAGAGTGCAGCCCGCAGTGACAGAGCAGTTGCACGATGTTATTAAAACGCTAGTACAAAGCAGCTAATTAATTTTATGCAACGCCACACTTGAATGACTTTCATAATGAATACACTTGTGTAGCTTTATTTTTCGTGAAACTTATATGTATACGTACCCTCCACCTATATAGCTATAGCATGTATATATAGGAGCAAGATCGAAATGATTGACGGCTCATACCGAGGTTGCGCTGCTAATTACTTTCAAGTTTCTCATTAAAGGTTTACTAATTAAACCGATTTTTGCACGGAAAATAAGATGCATTCAAACTAAAATATAAAATCCTGTCTTTTTTATTCGTTAACGTAAGATTACTAACATCCCAAATAACGTTACGCATTGCTACTGGAAAAAAAGGTGAATTGAGGGTGAGGGTGAATAATGCATATCCATCCAAGACACGTATATTCTTCAACATGTAATAGTACTCATTGCCAATCTACCCTAATTAAGGGTGTGACATCTGATATCAATTTCAGTCTGTTTCGATTTTACTTGTTTTTATTCTAGAAAATGCCCACCAGAAAATTATGCTCTTATTGAGAGCTTCCAAGAAATCGCCCCACATATAAGAAATGTGGTTCTGCCTATCGCGTAAATTGTGCAATATTTTGAAAATCTCCGAGAAAACCAAGCTACCTTTCATTGGGAGTACAGGAGTTTCCGTCTTTATTACTGTAAAATAAGGTAATCGGAGTTTTCTTAGATTTGTATGTTTAATTCATTACCGTGCCTTTAAGGGCAAAAAGAATTACACTTTTGCCATTTAAGTAAAAAAAAAACCTTTAAAGAATCGGTACCTTCATATTGTTAGAAATGTGTATGTATTTTATTGAACCCACTTAGTAGGGATAATATTTTTTTGTATTGAATAGTAGTTTTAAATAGGTAGGTAGTGAATATCCTATAGTTCGCTTCAGAAAATTCTACTTTTAAGGTTGAGAATTGTGGGGTAAAAATTGTTATTATTGTTTAATAAGGGACTAGATAAGATAAAAAGATGGCCACTTGGTTAGGCGGTCCATAATTATAAAGGGAGAAAATAATATAATAGCGCACCACCTTATTACTCGAGAATAGTTACGGAATTATTAAGTGCGACAGTGACATTATCAATTACCTAAGAAGATTTTAAACACAATACTTACAATATACGATAAACAACAAGATTTGACCCCAACTATGTATATTTGAGGAATTTTCTAGTAAAATGCATCGTTAACTACACTTTACATTAAACAAAATACAACTTTGTGCCGAAAACTGATGATTGTTCTAGAAACATTTCAAAGCCGTTCAATCCTTCTCAAACAAGTGCCTTAAGAACATGTAAACACATTTCCGATATCTTAATAATCATAAACAAATACCTCGAGACTTATAGTTTAAGAGTTACCCATAGCATCCTTGGAATTACCCCATACTAACGACAAAATTGGGTCACCATGTACATAGGTAATGCACTGGGGTAAAAAATGACCCTCGCTTTATTGATGGAAATACACGTTTTGAAGCACCAAGAACTCGAATCAAACAAATTCTCGATTATGTCGGCCTGTCTCTCTGTCTGTGCTCTCATTTTCGGCTAAACGGCTGAACCTATTGGAACCTAGTTTGGTACACGTATTCTTAGACATAAAAGGAAGAGCTCAAAAGTTTTTGGGCAGAACGCGCATGCGCAGGTTTGCATTTTTTTTTGTAATACTACAGGCAAGGCAATAAGGAAGTAGCACGAGCATGCGTCAAACGAGAATTGCAATTAAACGGGACGTCGGAAGTGGGTACCGACAAAGGGAATGTGGTTGCCCCCGACGAGATCTTACTGATGGTGGAGTCAAAACTTAACGTATAATGAAGTTGAATAATTGTTGTTTTATGAGGTAAATCTTACTCGTAGAGTAAATACAAATGAGAATCTAAAAACGATTGATCCCCTTCGACTTCGACAACTTTTTCAACATGAAATCTATTCTAGCTCGGTGATTTTTTTCCCATTATTCGTAACACCGAATTAAAAACGTTTAATTATCATAAGAAAAGAAAAACTAATTAACGCCCTTAAACTCTATCGTAAAAAATACGTGCAGGTAACTAATATCTCATTACACATTGTTTATTGAGGCGTAGATAGCCTTGTAAACAAACCACATATTATAATTTCCTTTTAAAAAAACAAAGTACTTTGATAATTTAATAACCACGCAAATAAATTGTAATTATTTACGCGAACAGTTATTTTAATAGCAAAAAACGAACAAATTTTAATTTTATATTAGTATTTGGTGAGTGTATACAGGTAAATTGTGTATGTTTTTAATTTAAAATACGTTTTACGTTATTATGAAAGATAAATCAGATTTATTGAAGTGTGATATGATTGCCTATAACGCTTTGTACTAGTATTAGTTTCATTGACATTATTTGCAATTCTTGCAACGAAAACATTTTACGCGAAAATTCTCAAATCTTTAACACGAGAAACTTAATAATGATCTCAAAATAATATTCATGAGCGGTTACTAACATAAGAAAAGTGACTTTCTTTTTTGTAAATGAGCGCCATATCGAATTTTCACATTTGTAAAGCTTTTTGTTCACCTTTTCAGCAATGTCAAATAATTTACGATTGAGCAAAAAGTATTTTGTATACGTTAATCGAGTACTTGGAGTTGAGTTCAAAAATACAATAGCTTGAAGGGCTAATTTTGTAACTCGAAATAGCCATTTATTAGTATTTAGAAATTCCAGAGGCTAATTACCAAAAAAATATTGTACCCAAAAGGATACAATGGTCCCTACTCCAACCACTCAGTAGATGGAAGTACGGAACAAGCACATTCTAAAAATTTATCAAAACCAACATGACAATGCTGGTATCGCAACTCCCCAACACCGAGGTAATGAAATAATTTTCAACACAGTCCTAAGGTGCCATCTAGCAACTAGGAAAAATGTTTTTTTAATATATTGATATATACTCAGTGACATGGAAATTGCAACACCAAGAAGGAGTTGGAATTTTTTGACCAAACTTGGCAGAAACGTTTAGCTACTAAAAGGTAACAATTGATTAAAATTTAAAAGAAAAAGGATGAAATATAAACATATATTTTTATTAATAATAATAGTAGTCCCTCCCTATTGGTTACGCACTCCCTCACGCTTCGTAGCATCGATTTTAGCAGACGGCCGATTTCCTCTTGAGGTATTGTGTCCCAAGCAACTGTGAGTAACCTCTAATTCATTGTGTAGAGCTTGTAGCGTCTGCGGAGGATGCGGTAAGTTCATCAGTCTTCTCTTCATAATGTCCCAAACTTGCTCGATAGGCGATATACTGGGAGATCTGGGTGGCTATGGCAAGAAATTGACATTATCATGTGCAAATAAGTCCATAGAACGTCTTTCAATGTGGGGAGGGGCATTATCCTGCTGGAAAACTGGGTCTTCCAACTGCTGAAGAGATGGAAGAATATCGGGTTCTATCACGTCATCCACATATCGCTGGGGGGTCATATTACCTCGAATGAATAACAAACGAGCCCTACTCCCATAACCTATAGTACTCCATACCATAGTCCCCACAGCTTAGTGCACATGCCTCATAACAAAAAATTCAACACTGCGACGTTCCCCACGTCTTCGGCTGCCCTTCATACGGCCATCATGCATACCCAAACAAAATCGGGATTCATCACTGAACACCACCCAATGCTACTCTAGGTTCCAGTGCAGTCGCAACCTACACCACTCCAAACGCTGCTGGCGGTGTTGAGCTGTTAATGGTAACAAAAGATGTGGCCGATAGGATTGCAAGTCGTAAGCTCTGATTCTGCGGTAAACCGTTCGATGTGTTACAGGACGACCTTCGTTAGCTAACAATTGGTCGGCAATTGACCTGGTACTAGAGAATCGGTTTCTTGTTGCCATAAGTCAAAGATGGCGATCCCGCACTTCAATTGTTCTTTTTCGACCCCCACCCTTTCCTGCCCCCTCCCTTTCCTCTATACGACGATCCTGCCCCTTCCCAAATCCATGCCCGATTGCAGAGAATCATGATGGATTGGCTTCGGTTAAGGTGACTTGCAATTTTTGTGAACGAAAAACCACCTCCGCCCAAACCAACAGTACGACACCTGTCAACTTCTCTTAATTCGCGGTAATTTCCACTTTGGCGTATTCAGGCATGATCACAGGCCACAGCATCAAAAGAAACGATTAAAAGCGAAAACAATAAGAACTGAACAAAATCTCGCAAAACGTACGCGATATAAGAATACTAGAAAAAATGAAAGAGCTGTCAAATAAGCCATTACCACTTGATTCATATGAATGAAATGTTAATCAATTGTTACCTTTTAGTAGTTAAACGTTTCTGCCAAGTTTGGTCAAAAAATTCCAACTCCTTCTTGGTGTTGCAATTTCCATGTCACTGAGTATAGAAAAATATAGATATTTTGATAGAGAAAAATAAATGTATAAAAGAACTTTATTAAACTTTCGTATTGTACCAGTTTTGATACATTGCTTTTTTTGCTATTTTAGCGAAAACTTTAGGGCAAGCTTTATGATGTTCTCATACAGTGTGTTCCAACTAAAGTCTGAATTATTCCTAAACTTATTATGGAAGCTACAAAATTAAATTACCAAATATAAAGCATTTTTTCGCAAGATTTCATTGGTCGAATCGGAAAGACAATTGAGGATCGGATTATCGGGACGTTCAATAATATGAATACCCCGAATACAATAAAAAGCAAAAGTTGGAAACTGTTGGTTTCAACATGTTGGTGCACCCGCGCACAACGCCCTAGTGGTGCGAGAACAAATTTCCTGGAAAATCGAAAATGTGTCAAGTGGGTATTCTCACACGATAAAGGCGTTGTGCGCAGGTGATGATCATTTCTTGGAAACGAATTTGAAAATCTCTCAACGCTGTCTTGTAGAGCTCCAATAGTGATAATCAGAAAGTGCTTTTTTTTGTATCTGTTCAAATAAGATCAGAAAAAAATAAAAACAAAATCGATAAATTTTGGTTTTTTACACATAAACATTTAAAGGCGGCCATCTACGCTATATAATGCACCAAGAACCAAGTCATTCGATAGATTCTCCAAAATATTGTATTTTCCGGTAAGTTTTTACATCGCCAGTAGATGTGTCTCGTCTAGACGATCTTTCCGCCCTTTGAGCGTGCCCTCTTCCGACACTTCGTTTTCAAGATATTCGCTTCGACTTCACAAATAGATATGTCTTGTCCAGACAACTTATTTTGTCTTTGAGAATACGTTCCTTCGACAAACCGTTTTCGAGATATTCGCTCTTCAAGTTTTAACATCACCAATGGATATATTTCTTCCAGAAGTCCTCCTCCCGCCGTACCATCCTTCGACAATCTGTTCTTGAGATATAAGGAATGATATTCGATCACGATAAGGGGTCAAGGAGGGAGACTAAGGTTGGAAGAAATTAAGATATTTCATGGAGACCTTTCATTAGAGTACCATGAAGAATAAAGTTCCAATCCTCCAAAACCCCCTTGCTTGATAAGGGGTTAGAAAGAAGGGCGGTGGTTGGTCAAAAACAGTTCATTTTGTTGAAATGTTTAATTAGAATACCATGAAATATAACAATAATTTCTACTCCCCAACCCCCACCCTACCCCTACCGGTCACTCAGTGATGTCGAAAAGGACTCGCGCGGGAGAGTTATAGTTTGTACAAACCATTTCATTTTGATAAGACCTTGCATTAGAATGCGATGAAGGATAGAACACGTGTTAAAGAAGCTTTCTATTTTGCCGGTCATCATCTGGATTTGAGTTTAACCGAGTATTTCGATGCACTAGTCAATAGCTGTAGTAAGTTTACAGACTTGTATTTTTGTACATTTCCGGCTAATTGTGGGATCTGGAGGATAAGCCGATTTATCACGATAACAATAGCTTTTCCCTACATTATATAAAGCACTATTTTTTCATTCCGGGAGTTCTTTAGCTGCAATCGTACAGATATCGGCAACACTTACGAAGTCAGGACTCCTGGACATAATACTATCACTGTAAGTTGGGTGCGGAGTACTTAATAGCATTTTGGAAGGATTGTAAAAAGGGAAACGGTCGCTGCCAGCTGTTCGAGTTAAATTGCTGCAACTTCGTGACAGTCGGCTGCCATTTTGTGAAAAATTATCCCTGATAAGTTCTACATCATATCATGTTTTCAACGGAAATTAATTAACTAAACTTTGCACTATGTAGTTTTGTTTCTTTTGAATTCCTTTAACTAAAATTGACTTTGTTTATCGCGCATATGTAATTGCATTTCTTACTAGAGATCTTCGTTTAAGATTTATTTATCGTAATGTCATTTATTATGAATTAGAATACCACTACTCCAGTCTATTTCTAAGTTTAATCTGTTTTTTCTCTCATATGGAATAAACGTCGGTCTAGGAAAGTAGAAGATTCGGAAAGTCAATATTAATGCTATGTTTTTGGAGAATTTTACTTGAAAATACGTCCCGTGGCGGTACATTTGATTTGCTTGTTCATTTAACGCTTTACTATATACCTTTTGCTCTGAGGTTCCGATCTGTCGGACATCACATATCCTCAAAAGAAGATTATTTTTTCATTCTTTCCTCAAATTCTCAAGTTACTTATATTTCATTAATGAATTAATAAGTGGTCAAGCCTAAGAAAAATTTTGTAATTTTAAGTATTGTTAGCTACCGAGCCTTGCCATTTTAAATGTTTGCCAGCGCCCTTATAACGCGCAAGCTTAGAATGCAGGGCACTATAACATACCATGCGCAATTTGAAATCAACACACGCCGCTCATCGACCAGCTAGCTCCGTTAGCCAAATAGTTAACAGCGTAGAGAGATATGCTCTTACTCAGGGTAGTAGGTAAGTGAATTAAAAACTTTGGCCACAAATTATTATAAAAGGTTCCAAGTAAATCTCCGCCACTAATACTTACTGGTGCTTCGATTCAAGTCTTTCGGGCGCCACGTCATTCCGCTAAAAATTTTATCTGCAGCCACCGGAATTAGGAAAGGTAGCTTCAGTATAAAAAGAGTCAGCAATTGACTCACAAGAAAAATTATTGTTTATTAACGAAAGGGTATGCAAAATACAAAAAAAAATGAAATCTTCCCATGAACTATTAACACAACAATTAACCCACCAACAACCCCTCAAGTTATGTGACACCTCGTACCGCTAAGCAACGACAAGTATAATTAATAGAAATTAAAATTGAAATGATGTACTATAATTGGTAGCTTGAGGTGTTGAAGTTAATCGTAGTAACGAGCTCTTTACCTTACAAGTGATTACTTCTCTAGAGTAATTCGTACTTGATAGTTAAACAGTCCTAAAGATCAAGCATACTAATTACACGTAAAAATTTCCACATACATATGTGGGTCAAATAAACTGTTCATAGATATTTAGGTCTTAACAGCAAAAACGAAAAAAAAAGGTTGAAGGTACGTCACCGCTAACGATAAAGTGTGTCGGCAATTCCACAGGTTCCTGGTGTAACCAAAAACAACCCCTACGGAGGTAACAAAGCTTGTGCTCCAGGTATATTTCTCTCATGATCTACGTTCGGCTGCCCTTAAGATCTTAATGATTCTACGGCATGTTTTACAGCACACTCATCGCAGTAGGCCGATTATTTCCCCGGATTCAGCTGAATATTAACCCCCTTGCAAAGACTCTAAAAAGTAACCTAATTACGACTACGTTATAACCCACAATAATGGCAATAATGCTAACCTCTTATTCAGAGAGTACACAAAAGAAAAGAACTGGATACGTCCCAAATGACTTCAAAATTTACTATATGGTCGGTATTTGTTCCCCTACAATATAAAAAAGAACATCGGTAACCTCAATTCGTGCACAAGAAAACACGTACGATTTGGAATGCTTGAGTTTTCCGTATTAAAAGTCCATTTCGGATAAAATGGTTACCGAACGTCCAAAAACAAATTGTCGGCACAACGGGTAATCGATTGATTAAAGATGCTTCCGCTCAGTATTAACTCCATTCGACCATTGGAAAATATATCAAACACCCAAATTCGGGAATTTAGTACGACCGATTCTATTGCAGGTTGCTGGAAGACGCCACAAGTTTCCAAATTTTTCCCAAGCCAAAGCTACGGATAGTTATCTTTGATAAATAGTAGAGCAGTATTTGATACATGACCATATATGGTAATTTAATTGTTAACATAAAAAAAAGCAAAACAAACTAAATGTCCTCTAATGACAAGAAGACAAGTTAAATCGGAGAGGCAAACACAGAAATGCAAAAGTAACTAGAAATTGGTCGCATTCAATGACGAGAAAATTTAGAAAATATACCGGTGGAAATTGAAATATGGACAAAAATGTTAATATTATTTTAAAACTGTTACACCCTTTCTGCATGCAACAAATTTTATAGGCTGAGTGGACACCACAGGCGAAAAACAGTGTCTAACAAGACCGCGGAATTAAACCGGGCCTCTCAATGCGTAGTCTAGTGCCATAATGATTGGACCACTGCGTCCGCACTCATTTCCTTTTTTTAAGTAACTACTTCGCATTGCTCAGTATGCACTGATTGTTTTGCATGGGAGTAAAATCATCTCATCCGTCGCGCGTCACGCTTGAGTAATGCCGTGCGAGCCGAATACAAGTTCGGCATTATTAAAATACAATTGGAAATATCGCATTAAGATCGTCGATGTGTCTTTGAAATTGATTAACACACACATTTAAAGCGTATTTCATAACTTCCGAGTAAATAAAATTAGTTTAGGATCATTAAGTATAAGCGGTAATTAATAGAACGGTGGTCATATAGCAGTTGGCAACGCCGCCGCCTATCGACTATGATGACGCGGGTTCAAACCCTTCAAGCGCGCGCTTTTTTTTACAAATCCATCACGAGACGCTTCAAGTATAATATATATATATATATATATTATCACAGACTTTTCTGTAATACAGCGCGTTAAAAAGAAGGGAGTAAGAGAAACAAATAGTCTGTTTTGTCTGCACTCACCTCACCAAGTGTCACTTCCGAATTTTAGGTAGATTTCTTCTACATATTGTAATGGTACCAGTATATTGTTATAGGCTTATCAGTTTATATACAGGGTGATTCCTATAGTACCTGCCACCGTTTGGGAGCGTGTAGGTGGTGCGTAGGGGAGTATTTTGATATAGGACACTTGGGGTACGGAATCAAAATAAGGGGCGCCAGAACCAAATTTATCTTCTGGAATTTCCACGCCTGTTGTAGGCACCCAACCGAACCGACGTTCGCGCGGAGCGATGCAGGCGAGTTAGCGCGAAAAGGAAGCGAACATGGGAGGGAAGGAGGGAAAACGAACAGTCAGAAGGCAATACAGTTTACAAAGTGTTCAACGTGGCCACCGTTGTTCTAATGCAACTTCCTACCATCTAGCCAACCACTCCCTCGATACTCGCGTGAAAGAACTCCTCTGGTCCTGGCGAAAACAGCCGTCTCCGGCCATGCGAACGCGGCGGCAATTAAAGTCGCTCTTCGGATTCGACGGGAGTCCTCGTAGCGTGCGCTTCATCACACCCACAAGTAAAATTAATGGGATGATGTCGGGCGAGCCGGGCAGGCCCTGTGTGCTAGGCTATGTTCTGGCTGTTTCCACCGCACCTCCACGGCCGATCCAATCTGTCCGTAAGGTTGGTCAAGTGTTCCTCACCTGCCGCCCGTAGTGGCAGGGCACGCCATCGTGGCTGAAACCAGTGGTACCAAGTACAAGTTCAACTGGAACATCCATTAAAAGTTGCTGGTAGCAACCTCGCGCAGGAAATCAAGGCTAATTATGGGCATTTTAGACGCGGAGGGAGGATGTAGGCCCCCAGTAGGTTTGTCCCCCAGGAATGCCAGCCCAACGTTTAAAGAAAACTTGTCCTGGTATCCTCCTTCCTCGCGTAAACGTTTCATGAGGATTGGTGCTCTCGCCCAGTAGTGGCTGTTACGAGGATTGAAGGTCCCCTCTCTTGAGAATCCTTTCTCGTCAGTAACTAGCACGCTCCCGCCTCAGAAGTTCGGATTAGCCTTCTTCCTCCTGGACGAACTAAGTGCAGAATTTCAGCCTCCCTTTCATGGTCCTCCGGCCCCGTAACTCTTGCACTTTCTTAAACTTATAGGGGTGTAAAGTTGTTGTTGTTGGCGATGTTCCACACTGTGTTGTTTGACTACAACGCCACCGATCTGCTACAAGTCGAGTGCTAGTACGCGGGTTTGCCTTTCGAAAACGTCCAACACATCCTCCTCTAGGGATTTACCGAACGGGCGATCGCGATCGACGGACGCTAGTGGGCTGCGAATAGGATGGAGGTCGGTGGTAAACAAACAAACTTTTCGAAAAATTGGGTGCTTAAATGAACCCAAGTCATCGATGTGCATCACGGAAAATCCTGTGTGTAAAGTTAGCCCCGTCAGCTTACGCTGCAATTGCCCCTGTCTCGCACAGTCGGAAAGTGAACTTCTTGAAAGACCTGTCTGCAGGGTAACTGACGGTTTGGATACGCTCAGCGTACGCTCGTCGTGGCAGCTCGTGAGTTACCATTTGCCATCCGTACATGAAGTGGCAGTGTCCGCGTATTCCGTGGTTAGTAAAACGTGCCATAGTGTTTATTCACTTGATACGCGTCGTTGCAGACGGGATTTCGTGGTTTTAAACAAAATTCTGATCAAGTGTCAGCCACACATCGCCGCCTGAGATCGCTCCGTGTGCACCGCCGGCCGGTTGGGTTGCCTACCTACAGGCGCGAAAATCCAGAAGGTAAATTTGGCTCTGGCACCCTTATTTTAGATTTCCGACCCCANCAAGTTAAATCGGAGAGGCAAACACAGAAATGCAAAAGTAACTAGAAATTGGTCGCATTCAATGACGAGAAAATTTAGAAAATATACCGGTGGAAATTGAAATATGGACAAAAATGTTAATATTATTTTAAAACTGTTACACCCTTTCTGCATGCAACAAATTTTATAGGCTGAGTGGACACCACAGGCGAAAAACAGTGTCTAACAAGACCGCGGAATTAAACCGGGCCTCTCAATGCGTAGTCTAGTGCCATAATGATTGGACCACTGCGTCCGCACTCATTTCCTTTTTTTAAGTAACTACTTCGCATTGCTCAGTATGCACTGATTGTTTTGCATGGGAGTAAAATCATCTCATCCGTCGCGCGTCACGCTTGAGTAATGCCGTGCGAGCCGAATACAAGTTCGGCATTATTAAAATACAATTGGAAATATCGCATTAAGATCGTCGATGTGTCTTTGAAATTGATTAACACACACATTTAAAGCGTATTTCATAACTTCCGAGTAAATAAAATTAGTTTAGGATCATTAAGTATAAGCGGTAATTAATAGAACGGTGGTCATATAGCAGTTGGCAACGCCGCCGCCTATCGACTATGATGACGCGGGTTCAAACCCTTCAAGCGCGCGCTTTTTTTTACAAATCCATCACGAGACGCTTCAAGTATATATATATATATATATATATATTATCACAGACTTTTCTGTAATACAGCGCGTTAAAAAGAAGGGAGTAAGAGAAACAAATAGTCTGTTTTGTCTGCACTCACCTCACCAAGTGTCACTTCCGAATTTTAGGTAGATTTCTTCTACATATTGTAATGGTACCAGTATATTGTTATAGGCTTATCAGTTTATATATAAATCACTTCCAGGAAACACTCTAACTTTCGTAATTATGAACCGATTTCGTTCAAAATTTAAGGGTTGATGTAACTCTTAAATATCTTGGTCAAGTTTGTGAATCAGCCAATTCCGCCATATTGGAACAAAATGGCGGATACTTTTATAGAAATCTACCTACACCTGATCGGCCGATCCCAAAGCACTTTTTTTTTAGTGTGAAGCCACAAGTGAAGTACTCCGACGTTCATACAGTTAGTAGGTATGTTTCACCACTCTCATTTTAATTTCATATCCAATTTGTACGATAAGATATACCTATTCATTTATCATTTGAATACTTGACTACATTACATATACATATTAAACATAAGATACTTATAAAGCCCGATTTGTATTGTACAAAATGGTATAATTTCAATTCGATATGAGGCGAGCTTAATTGACGCTAACTCAAAGACTTATTTATGCGACCAAGGCACTTATTGTAAATCTACACGAAGACTCAATTTAAACTGTATCCCACGCCAGGCGTCGTTCATGGCATGTTCAATCATAACGTTAATAGAGTTTTGTAAGTTATATTATAGAAGCCTGCCGCGTATTCATTATAGTAAATTTAAGACGTCCATCGCCATACAATGAGCTGTGTGGAATCCGAAAATAAGTAAAACACGGCAGTAAAACAATTAAGTTGGAAAAAAACATGTATATAAATTTTTCAGAGAAATCCATAAAAACGTCGTATTAAATATACGGGGCCTTCTGGAGCAGTATAATAAATGACGTGCAGTAATAATAGTACTCGACTTCGGGAAATAACAGTTCAAACACGAATTGAAATATTTACGATAATGATATTTGGTAAAATAAATTAAGGACGGGCATAGGGTAAAAGAAAACAACATAAATTATAAATGGAGGAGATTATCCAAATAAACAGTTCAGTTCAGGTGGTAGAAAGTTGTGTTTCCAGAGCGCTCTGTAATCAATCTTCCGCCGTAGCTGCACCATAATCTAATTAACAGCACAACTAATAATTTCCTCAGCACAACGTGACTATAATTGGATTCGTTAATCAGAAAGTGCCCGCGGATAATCGCGGTGTTTTCCACAATATAAGATACTAATTAGTGCAAGAGCATGATAGCAACGCCGCTTCGCGCATGTCGCCGCCGCCGCGCCGCCCGTACCGACTCGATTACAAGAATTCTGATTTAAATGCAAATTTAAAATGTCTTTCAATTTATAATCTTATTTCTGTTAAAATTACTCCATTATGAGGCTCGATAAGGACCGTACTCGTGCAATTACGCTTTCATTGAAAAAGAAAACGCGAAGAACCCACAAGCTGAATCTAATTGGTTGCCGATAAATCGCAAACAGCTACAAGGCCGACTTCGCATCTGCCATTAAAAAGTAGTTTACAGGATTTCTAGGCAATTTATACAGATATAATACGTGTACAAGAAGAGTGAACTTTTAATGAGGCAATTTCACGTAAGTATATCAAGATCTTTTCGTTACTAATGAGTGGTGTAGCGAAATCGCGGTTTGCGTACGAAATTGTAAGGTAGCGCGCCTGAAATGGTCTTCCATGTGGGTCACATTACCATAAAGTGACTGATTACTGGTAGTCACGTCATCTACGAAACTTCCCTGAGTGACAGGTCTGAGTGGAGGAGATAACCCAAGTATACATGCTACAAAATTAAACATTCAGGTAATTAATGAACTTCCTTAACTTATTACCTTCAAACAAATCCCTCCACGTAACAAGGAATATACGCTTCGCATTAAATTAAGAAAAGCTTATTAGTCCCGAGTCCGCTAAGTGAATTGGGATCAAATAAGTACGAAAGTGGAAAATAAAATCCCGAAAGCCACTTACAAAGAGTAATAATCGTAATTGGGATATTGACACCGCGAGAGATGAGCTATTGAGTAGTGTTCACAGCGTGTATAAGCGAGCCAAACAGCTGCACGGTGTTGAGGGTTGAGGGTGGCTCTGGGGAGCAACTGCCTAACTCGATTTGCCCACGCCAGAGGCCTCAATCAATAGACGCGGCGCGGCGGGGACCAATTACATGCCCACTTTCCTCGTAACACCGTTTGCATACATTTGTCAAGCACGCTAAAAATTGCCTGCACTTCTTTATTGTAACCATTCTTCACATTTCTCCGACTTTACTTAACTAATTCGCCAAGCACCGATTGATTCCATTCGCCACCTATTGATCTACTTAATTTGAGGGTAGGAACAATAACAATTATAGGGGGCTAAATCCTCAGCTGGAATTTCGCTTCATATTGATGAAGTGAGGGTCTCGCGATGTAGGTCACTAACACTCGCTTTATCAAAAACAATATAAAAAATCTTTAAGAAGGAAGGTTAAGTTCGACGCCAGGGAAAACTATAAACTTTGATAGCGGCACTAACAATAGCAGAACTTTTCAATTGCTTTTTATAGTACAGCACATAAAAGTGCTGTAAATCTTTCAAAAATATGTAAGTACCTAAGACATTTTACTGACCTCGGGTAAGAGATTTGCATTTTAAATAAATTTAACCCACTGCGTCAATCGACAAAGTACCAGTTCAAAGTTTACAAAGAATCAACTATGAAAACAACAAATTTGTATGCCAAATTTTTCGACATTTTTACAACTAAGGTCAATCTAAAATCATCTGAAAGTATGCCAAATCTATACCGTCTTATTTACACTGTATACATATATCCCGAAATCGTCACATTCAGTATAAGCAGAGTTACCAAAGTCATGAAAACTTATTGCTTCACATGATTTTGGGCAGATATAGCTTAGTTGTTACACGGCGACTAAAAATTATCAATCAAATATTCAAACAAAGAATCTTTTCGAAATCCTTGCCGCAGTAATTACTACCCCGGTTTGTTTCAAAGTCAAGGTTGCCGTATTTCTGTAAACGAATTTTAAGCAATTCGTGCTTTGCTTCTAGATTTTTAAACGAGACATTTACAAAGATACATAATGGCATTCGCCAAAGGCTTTTTTCATTTAAGAATTATTTGGTTTATAATAAATACCATAGGGCGAGACAATATTATGTGCACGAAAGCGAATGTTCGTTTACAAAAGTAAGTTTGGTTAGAGTTGGACCGTTGACGATAACACAACATTTTAAAATTTACAGTTCACTGGAACCAGAAAAAGTTTAGTAATGAGCCTGCAATTCTCCTAGAGCCTGTCAAAATAGGTACTTTGTATACAGGATGTTATATGTGACGTATGCCAAAAAACGTTCAACAGAGGGGAGCATTTTTTTAAAATAATAAACCGATGGCCGCAAACGTTTTGTTTGAAAGGTACCCTTAAAAAAGTTCGCATTTCATTAATTTTTTCTTGAGAACCGTAAGACGCACCAAGAAAGACATCTGATTTCGGTTAAATTGGTATTTGGTACTCGTTTAACATGAAAATGTCTAATCTGCAATTAGTGCGTGAAAGTTCGAAAAACCGGAGGGCAACCTCGATTGCAACTATAGACGTTGCCATCAATCCAAACCATTTGGTAGGAATTTTGGAAATTTTTTGCAATATCCGAAAGGGCAGGCCAAATATAATATCGAAAGACAGAAAGGTAAATTTCTATAAGTGTCCGCCATTTTGTTCCCGTATGGCGGAATTGGCCAAGATATTTATGAGTTACACCAACCCTTAAAGTTTGGTCGAAATCGGTTCATAATTACCAAAGTTAGGGTGTTTCCTGGGAGTGATATATACTCGGATATATATAAACTTATACCTAAATCTATAAACCTATACAAATACAGGGGGGTGTTTTTAAGTGGAACTGTTTGGAATTTCGAATCGGGACCCCATTACCTTTTTTGAATAATCGATCTAAAGGAATCATTTAAAAATATTTTCAAGATGGCCGCTTTTCCGGTTGTATCAGAACGATACCAGAACTTTCTTATTTCAAATGGCACTATCATTTCTGATAGTATTTTTGAATTCCTCATAAAAAATCAGTATGATTTTGTTAATTTGATGCTATATCTAACTGACATGGTTTCGAAGTTATTTGACATTCTTTCACAGTTTCAGAGGTTCAGTAAATTAACCATATCACTGATGTCTGACAACTTATCAAAATGTTTTTTTACGAATGGACAGCTAAAAATGTACTCTATTAAATGTTATTGGTCTGATTTTCAAATGCGATTCGAAAATGATACAAATAATCGGTCAAAGTTGACAATCGGTCTTTGGTCAAAAACTCGTAATTTTCAAATGGAAAAGTACAATTTTTTATCCGTTTTTTTTTATGCTCTTTCCATTGATGCATAATAAAGCTATGGTTTCCATTTCAAAATTTTGACCAAAAATCGATTGTCAACTTTGACATTTTTTATGAGGAATTCGAAATGCCATCAGAAAAGATAGTGCCATTTGAAATAAGAAAGTTCCGGTACCGTTCCGATACAACCGGAAAAGCAGCGATCTTGAAAATGTTTTTAAATGATTCCTTTTGATTGATTATTCAAAAAAGGTAATGGGTCTCGATTCGAAATTCCAAACCGTTCCTGAGATACTTCTAATGGTCCACTTAAAAACACCACCCTGTATAATGATACCATTACAATATGTACAATAAATCTACCTAAAAAAACGCAATTTTTAAGATTTTTTCAAAGTTCCAAACGAAATATTTGTCCCTCGGTTTATTTGAAAAAAAAATGCTTGGTTTGTTCCCCCGATCACCATTTTTTTTTATTTAACTCAAACATAACACTATACCACATGTTCAAGATGAAAATGAACAGCACGGTGATCTGGAAACCCGTAAAAGTTACGGTTACGGTTTAATGGTAAAAAGTTTCGAAACTAAAGGGCCAATAAAATGCCATTTAGACAATTATAAAACTATGCTTACTTTATGGTATCCAAAATTACAAAAAAGTTCCTACCAATCTACGTACTTTAAATTTGTAGTCAGTGGCGTACTTCTGCATGTTTCAAGGGGGCATATATTTTAAATAGCAACCACTATCACGCGTTCGCACCACCAGATGCAGTATATTGCTTATGAACATACAGTACATGCTTGCCAAACTTACTAACAAACGTGACAATGACAGCACGAGCAGATTATATTTCAATTCAATCATATGTCAGTTTGGCATCATTGCGGTGGGGAACAAGGATAGCGTTATCGAAGAATGACGCATATTAGTAAGAGAGGAATTTAGTTGATAAGACCCCATACCGCATAAGGCGTTGCGAACGCAGTATAAGTTTGAATCATGTTTTATTATGTTGACATATTAAAAAAATTCATTCTTTAATACTACCTCACGAAAAATAGCACTCTCCATTAAAAAAAGTGAACCTCCTCAGTCTGTAGAAAGCTCGGTGGACGCACGCCACTATAAATACTTTTTAAGCACGTAGATTTATAATTTGTTAATTCATTTTTGATATAATAAATTACAACTACAACTACCAAAAGAATAACGTTTTTTTCAACGTAAACTAGTAAAACTACTAACACTCCCGGCGAACTTCGTACAGCCTTTGGGAAATCCCTTTTTTCGCGCATCCCGTTCCCGTTTTTCCCTGTTCTCGTGATAGAACTTCGGATTACACCTTCAAAGGAACCTAGGTTCTAGATGTCAAATGTCCCGTTCCCGTGGGAATTTCGGAAAGTATCTTACTAATTTAGAAACTTTCGCGGGCATACGTCCAACTATTCCCCAATGTAATGCCATTACAGTGTTCGCATTATTCTGTGAGGTTTTCTGAGTTAAAAGATTCCGTTTCAGGACATGGTGGTGATGTGTTGCAAATTCACACTGTGCACATTTTAAATATTTCAAAGTATTGTTAGTTGATATATGCTTACATAACTTTGCTTTACTTTGTACTGGTACCAGGATGTCAGAATGCTACAGCGGGCTATGCGCAGATGACTCATTTAGAGCCTGCAGGAGGAGCCAACTGGCTCTGGGGCGCACTAATATGCGCAATTAATAGAATATGTACGCGCCGAGTACAGTAGTTTGTTGTATAATTACATTGTGCACATTTTAAACCCTTTGAAGGACTGTGTCTTCCCAAATATGTGGAAGATTTGTTGCAAAATTCCAATATGTACACTTTAAATATTTTGCAATATTGTAAGTTAACAGATGTCTAATTTAAATTTGATTTCTCGTACGTAAAAAGTAAATTTAAGATACAATTTAAGCATTTTTATTTATTAATTAATTCATCTCATTTTCCCAATATTTGAGGTTAGGAACGAGATTTTGAAAAACGGCTACTTTTTCATAAAGAAAAAATCATATCATTCCATTTGATTTTTTTAATTTTTTTAGGATTTTGGGTCATATCGTCAAAGCTAGCCCCCTGACGGAGAAGGATTCAACTAGATTAACTATATTTTGGTTGATTCTCATTGCCCAAGGAATGCTCTTTTCAACCATACCAAATTTGTTAAAATCGATCAAACCGTTAAGAAGGTTATTACAAAAGCAATTGAACACAGCATTTTTGTTTTTGAAATAACTGAGTTTTTGTTTTTACGAAAATGATAGATCAACTGGTTTTCTTTAAAAATGTGAAAAAATTTTTTTAGTTCATTATGCGAAATTTAAAGAAAATGCAGTTTTAAAATTTAAGATGGCAGTTACGCCGTCTGTTGGTCATTTTTAGAACTTCAAAATATTTTCCAGCGATTCTTTATGACCGATTTACCCAATAATTTATTTTACCCCTAAGTCATACGACGAACGGTTCTCGAGATATTGCCGAGGAACAGTCTTATTGGGTCACCCGGTACGATACACCCTGTAAATGAGATAAGAGTAATATGAACCGTTTGAAACACTTTTTTTTACTAATTATTTAGTTCCAATAAATCAATTTCGTGGATAGAAATTTTCGCCCAGGAAATTATATCGATTTGCTTGTAAGAAGCGATTGCTTAAAATGCGGTACATGCATTGCACAAATTTGGATAGGTATTTGCATCGTGTTGAGATATTTTGAATATTCCGCATCCGTTACCGTAAACGTAATCAGTGCCTTATCTATAATGTGGAACAGTCTGTGTGGCGGAGGAGGGCGGTAGTATATAAAGCTTGATTTGACGAAAGGCACGATTGACGAGTTCGTATAGTAGTCAGCTTCGGGGTGCATCCAATCAACCCTGCTGCCTTTTGCAAAAAAGCACAGCGCGCTACCTTCTCGGCAATCAGCCGTTATACGCCGTCCCCGCGCCGTTTTTATGACGTATATATAGTAAATTGAGTTTTGAAGAAACAATAATAAATCGTGTCCACCAGTGACGGGGGTCGATAATCTAGCAGGGTAGGTAGTAATATTGCGGATCCTGTCAGAGGCTGCTTATGAAAGAGTCACGCGCGCAATCAGCCCGTCCTAGAATGACAGACGTGAACATAATTTGACAGCAAATAAGAACAAGGGATGGAAATGATTGTGAGGGGAAGAAACGATTAGATAATCTAATAGAAACTGCCACGTTACAACGAGGTGGTAGAAATGCCGAAAATACTGATTGCACTTGATTGGCTGCTACGTGACTTCCCGACCGTTGTGTTAATATTTTATGTGACGGGAACCGTTCATTATTTAAATTTGTTACTTTGACTGAACCCGCTCGCAAATCTACAGGTTTCACCTATATCTCGCGCGCGGATTTCGCCCGAAATAAATGTGGCCAAAACCGAAAAGGAAAAATGATGAATTCAAACCGTAATCCGTGTAAGGAATTACATTCTTCCACTTCCTTTTTTATTCTTTTCCATATTACGCGAGAATTTATAAACTGAAGTTCGTAATCCACAATTTTGCATAATAATGGCGTTAAATTTATGTTTGTATCGCTAAGATCGCGTAAGGTCTCTAAAGAAGAATTAAGGGAAACCGCATAAATTCTAATTCGACACACAAATGGTCCACGAATAAAAGCCGTTTGCGCCGTTTAATTTATTTATCCTGAGCCAACAATTAAAACCATTCATATACAGCAAAAAATATACAAAATTTAATCTTCTTTATACATTTGATTCGTCTTCTGTACTCACATATTTTTAACGAAATGAATCATCCCTATAGTACATCGTTAGGGGTTACTTTTCACTCCTTACATCTTAATTGTATAGATACTTGAGTTTCTTACTCTGTAGATGCTAATTCTCATATTAAGGGCCGATTCCTGTCACAGGTAACCACCTGTATCTATCGCAGGGTGGTTTTTATAGTAGGATAACTCTAATAATCGCGAGTGTATATTATTTGCGGAACAAAATTACGTGCGCCTACGGTAGCGAAGTTTGTGTGCATAAAAAACAAACGCGTAAAATTAAGAATTAAAAGTTTTTAGTGCCCCTCATTCCACAAATGACAATTCATGGGTTAGAAACTATTACGTTGAATACGAACAATACTGGAAATTTTAACGCATGAAGATTAAAACTGCGTGACCTTCAATAAAGTTGAATTGCAATATGTATTGTTGTGAATACGGAAATACCGTGAAATTTAGGTGAATAGACTTACAAAAGTTTGTCATGTTGAAGCGGTCGATTGAGCACAAATAATATTTTTTAAGACAATGACACTTACTTAGTTGTTGATCAATCAGTACTTCTAGTTTGGACGACCAAAGGATATCGCTATTATTATTGCTATATACATATATTGTCAATATTGACATATATTAGTAAACAATTTTCATAACTTTTTATCTCGAGTGATATTAACTACCTTTGAGATCGAACTGTGACATATATTTGATATAGTCAATATTTTCTGTAAAATCAATGGTTCAAGATATTGCGAAAAACAAAAAAAAACGGTTCAACTTTTTAAATATTCCTAATACCACGTGCGGTGCCTTGAAACGCCTTGGTGAATTGAATTGAATGCTGATGCTTGAGTTGAATGGTATGACTTATGTAGAATAAATTGTTTAAAAAATCCTCCCCGGCGGGGAATCGAACCCCGGTCTCCCGCGTGACAGGCGGGGATACTGACCACTATACTACCGAGGACTGTACAAATTTAGTACAGCATACTAAAATATTATTGGCGTATTGGAGAACTTTGACCAAAAATAATATATCCAAATTTGATTTTTGTACATTAAATTAACATTTTACCCATACATTTTGGTCGAAGACTTCTTCAGGAACGGGCTTAGAGCAGACATTTGCAGCGGATTTTTCAAGAGATAAAATGTGCTATTATTATGGGCGTTTTTCCGTCCATCGGTGTGAGATATTGTATCCCCCATTAGCGCGACAGGAAATATTTCGGGATGATGCCAAAATTTAGACAAAATTTTCAATATTCACCAAATTCTTCGAGAATTGATTTAATCCACAGGAACTAGGTTTTGTGCTCCTTCCGTCATTTTCATTTTGGTTAGTTGGTAGAGCAAAATCTGCAATTATTCACCGATTTCGTCGGTGAAACAGCAAAACACATTGTACGGAACATTAATTAATTAGCCTTGACACAAAATAGAAGAAACTAGTATCAGGATTGTGCAGCAGTTGCTCCAAAGGGTGAGCTTCCGTAAATTTGTTTGAGGAGAGCTTCTCTCTCAAAAGAGTCCTTGATGCCAATCCGGGTTCAAGCTTAGGAGTTTAGTAAACGTATGGTAGAGTACTCGTGTCCAAAATTTCGCATAGAACAGGAGAAGAGACAAGTAAGAATTAAATTTTCAACTTCGCAAACTTCCTTTAGTACTTTCAAGAATTTCTGTATCAAAAAACTATAATATTAGGGGAGATATTTCTGACATAGGGTAACTGTTGAAAAAATGTTGCAAATGTCTACCAGAACAATATATTCTATTAACAGGCGAGCCCGACCAGGCAGCACTAGGCACACCAAAGGCCTATTGTGCCAACCCCTTTCTCTTGCAACTAGGTTCACAGCCCGTTCTTCTCAATAAAGGATAGAACCGTGTTTAGCACAAGTTGCTCCGCCCTCCTTAGTTCCAGATAATTGCCGCCAAGGAGCTGTCTGTCTCTGATCAAGGCGTCACAGTGACAGACGACATGTTCGGTACTTTCCCCTGCCTCATGTGATCTTCCTAATCTGGCTTCTTTTCAGACCCACATTTTCCAAGAAGCCCTATTAAAAAGGCCCTGAACTGTCCGGTTGCTTGTTGCCACTGAGCCTGGAAATGACTAGATCACCCAGTCTTTAATTCCTACGGTACGCTCGGACCCGACGAAGCCCCACCACTAGCTTCACGAGCCAGTTCGTCCGCGCTTTTGTCCCCCCCCCCACCCCCCTATTTCGCAGTGTGCTGGCACCCAGATCAAGGTTACCCTATTAGACTCACCTAACCTATGCAGAGTTCATCTACACTACAATCAAGCGCAGAAACCGACCGGAATATTTTGATATATCCCGTTCCTCTTTCCGTTAGGGACCCGTCTGTAAACCACACGAGTCCCTCAAGCTTGATGAACGGGAAATCTGAGTTCAGCCACTGTTCCCTGTCCGGGAGAGTGACCTATAACTCTTCGGTCTTATTAAGACAGCCCGGATCACATCCCTTTTTGCGAGGAGGGGATCGGATCTGAGGGTTTCCTCCCAGATCCGCTTGTGTCCACGGCTGCCTCGATCCTTCCACTCGGCCCAATCGTTTAGCCGTAAGGAAGCCTTTCGAGTCTCTGCCTACACAGCGAAGTGTAAAGGCTCTAGTTCCAAAAATCGTGATTTTCATGGCTCCAGTGACTCTCAGATAGGCGGGTCTCTGAACATTTCCTATCTGCTTCCTGTAGGCACATGACAAGCTATCATTCAAGTCCACCATACAGTATTGTTGATCTTATCACTACAATGTAGAACCAATATACCAATCGAGGGTTCAAACTCCATGTACAAGCAAAACCCCTTCCACATGCAGTGGCCTTTACTTATTCGCTCAATGTGCCCTTTCCAGGTCAGGTGGGAGTCCATGATGACTTCCAAATATTTCACTGACCTGATTAGACTCAGCTGACGTCCCCATCAATGTTCGCTCCCCTTCTGTTCGTAAATGGAACAACCTCGGTCTTTTTTGGTTAACGGAGAAGCCATGGCTACTGCACCAGTTATCAACTTTCATAAGAGCCCCCTACACAAGTTCTTTCACGGTCTAGTAACCGATGGGCTCATCTCCGTCGTTCCGATTGAGCATATAATGACTGCGTTCCGAACATGGCGCGAATCCATCTTACGATTGACCCATCAATGCCAAAGCTTTCAGCACCCTTACTAATTGCATCGAACGTGGTGTTGTTAAACGCACCCTTGATATCTAGAAACGCTCCCAGAGCTACCCCCACTTCTCAAGCCTGCACACGAGGCTGTGAAGAGCCGTCTCCGTATACATACTAGCCCTGTAAGCATGTTAGAATGACATTCATGTAGGCTCGAAACCCCGAACGAGGGGCGAAGTTACCTATCTTGCGGGGGCGAGATTGTGCTAATCAAAACTCTTCGGTTTAGAATCTATGTGCGATAAATGAGTTACGATTCGCTAAGTTCCACATACTTCTGACGATAGTTGAATTTGCCTACAGTAATTTTCCATCTTGCTTTTAACAAAAAGACCTTGCACCTTTTGGCGTTGCTGGTTTTGCTTACATTAATGTACATCAACTAAATTTCCGGGTTTTCACAATCTTAACATTTGCGACCATTATTAAACAAACTTTTCACAATTTCAGTGTTTTATTTTACGTTCCTTCCCTACTGTGCTTCAGGTCAAAGCGTTGTTTACAACTAACGTAGGGGGGTCCTGCCTTAGATGTTTTATCACGTGCCACTTTTCAAATTTAAGCGAGATCTTGTTTAGTTTTGGAGGGAATAGTCATTCGGGTGGCCATTTTTAAACGTTGCCGGGTTGACTTTATTCAAGATAAAAGGTATGATCGTGTATTACTTTTAGTTAATAGTCCGCAATGCACTCAATTGACAAAATAGACAAATTAATGGAAAGATAAGGCTGGCGGCTAATTAAAAATGACTATGTCTCTTCATTGTAGTGATTGGATTTAAATCCCCCGAATTGCTATCCCTGTCGTTGACACACGAGGCCTGTAATCGACGTCATTTTGATCCCGGAAGATTCATGTCGGCCATCTTGTGTGTCGCACTGTTCGTGCGATACGTTCCAATTGTAATTCACTGCTTGATGGTGCTCGAGTGCGGTGGTCATCTGTAGAAGCAACATGGTGCATAAGTGTTTACTTCTGTGAGAACACCTAACATTCTGAAACCTAACGTGCGTCTTCTTTGCAATTTGAATTGAAATCTTTTGACCAAATAACAAGTATAAAAGTCTGAACGTCAATCACGAAACGTTAATTTAAGACGAAATTGGTTAATTAGAGTTGAAATTCGTTTAAACCACTAACCAACCACTCCAGCTTTTAGGCACTTGAAAAAAAATTCGCCGACTAACTGAATGCAAATGTAATAATTAATGACAAACTCCTCGTAATTGAAATGGCCCACTTCAAACAAAATGAAATTTATTTAAGTATCAGTGAAAATTCATCCTCTTGAGTGGCGAGGGCGCAGAGAGAGCAACTATGAACAGATCGATACAAGTCGCGGCGCGTATTCAGTTATGCTAATAAATTAGACGGCTCTAAACAAACCGCAGTGCAGATCGATGTATGTATTCTGTAAATCCATTACGGAAAAAAAACGGCGGGGATGCGTCGCGAACCCCTTTCGAGCCGCACTTGTCTTTATGAGCAGCACAACCTCGCACAAAAATAGAAAAGTAAATGGACTTACCTCGTATAATCGTGTTTACAAAGGATCATTCCGCTTTTTGTAAAGCACGACGTGCCAATATCCGCTAACATCGCCCCGCAGCAAGAGCATTTCAAACAACTGTTGTGCCAATAGCGATCCAGTGCATGGAGAAGGAAACGTTCTACGATTTTTCCACCACAACCACCACATATTTTGATATTATTATTGTTATTATTAAGACTATGAGGATGGTGCGGCGCTCCGGGCGGTGGACCTGCACTGCTGAATGCCGGATGCTGATGGTGCGGATGTGAGAATTGATCGTGTGGGCCACCGGGATGTCCTTTAAATAAAAAACCTATCAAAGATTAGAAGTAATATTTCAATTGTGCCATTATCGTGTATAGTATGTACAATACAATCGTGCCAAATTTGGCGGTCAGTAGCTTAGTACAAAGGTTCTATAAATTTCAAGTTGTGAGAATCTTAACCCATATGAGTGCACGAAAGACCACAATACTACAATGTAAGTTCACGTTTTTTTCGGTTTAAGTGCGTGGAGTTGTTTGTGATAAATTTAAGACCTTATTACCACCAGAAGACGACGTCGACTTACCGACCTGCGTATGTGACACACAGCAAGTTTTGAATTTGTCACGTGGCGGCGTACGTTTCCGGTTGATTTTGGCGATGGTTTTTGAGACACGTAGTCAATTGTTTTAGTACATTTCGGATAGTAAATTGGTTCATCTATTGCAGCAAATCTTTAAATTCCAAACTTTAAGGTTCATCTTCAACAAAAATACAATGATTCTGAGGATTCTAAAACTCGATTTCCTAGAGACCAAAAAGTCATAACGACCCAAAAAATTTCGAGATTTTAAGCTTTCAGGAATCTAAAACAATGATTTTGAAATTTCTCACATCCTTAATTAAAATTCTTAAAATTGGATCCCTTCCATTTTAACCAACTTGCTAGATTGAGCAATTCAAAAATTCTTGAAATTCTAAGGTTACAATAGAACTCAACATTTTCAATTTTGGTCGAACATATCATGTGATTCGGATTAAATCCTACTTCTGGTTGCGTAGAGCCAAGCATATTGTGTTGAAGACTAGGGCGTGATTTTTATTTTTTTGGCGGGTATTGAATGATATTACACAACATTGTCATTCAATGGGTACGCACGTAGGTTAAAAGATATGTCTCCAGTTGTTTTATAAATTGTTAGATTAAAGCCGGTCCGTGTTCGGGCATGGATAGTGGGTTGGGTTGGTAGAGCAACCTTGGCTGAAACCCCGCCCACTCAAAGATAAAAGCAGAAATAAATCACGCCAAAAAAATTCCGAGGGGAACACCAGATCAGCACGGGTCTCTCGTTTTCGTTTGTTCGGTTTAGTCGGAAATTGTGCTGATACAATTAGAGCCCTGAATATAAACTAATAAAACTGAGTTGAGAAGTAGAAAGCAAAAAAAAGAGGAGAAGAAAAAGATATAAGGTTGAGAGCAGAGTGGAACTTTTGTTAATCACGTGTATAAATATGCAGGTCAACTTTAATTGTTCAGTGTTTGCCCTGGCAGCGTTCTAAGAATGTGTTTGTGGCAAAGTCGAATGAACTTATGAATTCAAATAAAGCATTCTTGATTGGTTGGTAAGGGTTGTATTTTTTTTTAATAAAGTGCACTGGAGATCATTAGGGCCAACCGAGGGGCCAACAATTAACAAGATAGTATTTCAATTCAATAAAAAGAACTCCACATAACGTCAAGATCATTTTTTTTGTCGTCTGTAATGTTTGATTAACATTAAATTTGTTTAGGTTAGATTTAATTTAGGTAGTATGGAGGAAAGATAGGGTTTAATTTCAGATTTAAGGTGTTTGTAATTGCTTTTAAATTTTGTGACGTGTGTTTACGAACCCAGTAAATTTAGAGTCTTGTGTAATTTCGGCAAGCCGAGTGTGTGATTTGTGAAAGAAATGGAATTAAATTGTATTTGCAAATCCAGTTTTTGTTACCTTTTGAAGTCATTTTCAGTAGCGAATATTGGGGTAACAATCCCATTTATTTTTTAGCTATTAACCCTGAAGTTCCGCGTGACATTCCAGTACCTTGTATTTATGTGTGCATAGTTTGAACCGAATCAATTCAAGCGTTTGCAAATTATTGTGTTCACAAGTAGACAGACAGACAGACAGAGATACCATGGGCACATAGAACAACTCTGCAAAGTTTCAACCAAATCGATTCAAGTTTGCCAGTTATCGTGTTCCGAGACAGACGCCATCGACTCCCCTAAAAAGCGTGTATCACTGAGTTTTGCCGTTTAATAAGTTTCAAGATGATTCACATAGGTGGCTTGTTACTCCGCCCTATGGGCCCTACTACATGTACAACGCCAAATGTTTCTTCAGGATCCGTATTTGTGTCTCAATTTCCTCTACAATCTAAACAGATTAACGATGGATATTTGCCAGGGCAAATTATGAAGCCTTGGAAGGCGGTACCTAGCCTATCATCACACGTCAAGTAACGTTTTAATTACAACTAATAGGAATAGGTTATGTTCTTTTTTCTCTCAGAAAAGCGTGTAATACAAATATGTAGCATTTACAATCATTCAACGACTTTTCATTAGGTTACGGTAACTATTTACTTTAACTGGTTTAAACAACTATCGTGCAGTAACTGTAAATTCACACATCTTTCTCCCGACAAGAATCATTTTCTCTCGACTATTACCAGTAGAAATGTATTCTCCCACTTTTCATATGTGAGGAACTTTCATACAGTTTCAAGAATAGAATATTATGTTTTGCAAGAGAACTCGGCCCCCTTTCTCTCACTAATTCTATTCCTATGAACTCGAGAATATCCGTAAGGGTGAAGTTGTGAAATTAACAGCATAAAAATAATATCGTCAGTAAAATAGCGACAGACTACTGACAGCACGTGTATAAAACTACGATTGACACGCCAGTACGAATTTGTCCATTTGTGCTGGTGGAATGCTGATAATTTATAATTAATCTGGGATTTTAATTTAATTGTCAACAAATAACGAGTTTTTTTCCATTTCTGTTAAAGAAAAGAACTACACATACCAAATAACGCCGCTGTTGCCCTAGGGGAATTTTACACTACGAGAGATTTTCTGGAGATCCTCACCACTTTCAAATAATACGGACGAAAAAGGTATTGTGACTTTTGTATTTTCTTTGTAGCCCAAAGAACAATAAAATATTACGGTAATTGTATGTATGAATCTGTATTTTATTAGAAATTAACTGGAGAAGTTTATATATGTTGAATTAGTTGGATTATTTATTGTTGTTGTTGAATATGCTTCGATGAAATGTAATTGCATTACTATGCCTTTGTATAAAGGGGATGAAAGAAAGAATGACAAGAATGATTAACGTGTTCATTGATAAAAATACAAATAAAATAAATTGGTTCTAAATCTTGATTTGGCGATCGATACGACGATATAACTCTCGCCAGGAAAGATTGCCGGTCACAGAACACTTGATCTCGATCTACAATCTCTGTTTTTCGTAAGGTGCTAGCGACTTCCGGAATAGTATCGTGTCAATGTTGAACGAAAAGGCCTTTTGTTCAACATTAGCACGATGGTATGCCAGAAGTCGCTCGCATCTTAATAAAAACAAAGATTGTAAATCGACACAAGGTGTGCTGTGACCGGCAATCTTTCCTGGTGAGAGTTATGCATGTACTAGACATTGACATAATTAGGAAAGGAATAAGAATGAAAGGACTTACTTGGTTCGAATTCGATCTTTTTTTTTAAGGCTTTCGGGATCTTGCCCATTTTAGCCTACATTAGAGAAACCAGAGGACTAAACAAGGATTTATACGTTTCACGCTTCTGGGAGAAAATCGCAAATAAACAAACGAATGCGATAGACGGTTGGCGTTGCTTTTAGTAGTAGCGACAGGACAGTACGACAGCTTGGTCGAAGGCGATTATAACGACGAAATTCATGGTGTGGTACAAATTCCGTGCTGCTTCTTAACAATACACGCTCATTATTATTGATGATTGTACGACTACTAATTCTTATTCGATGAATGCGCAAATGCAGGCTTAACTTTAACTTCGCACAAGTAACAAGTGGGAATATATACAGGGAATATATACAGGGACAGGCGAAATAGTTAAATACAGGTCGTGCTAGGATAATTTCTTGGAAGGAACTTTCAAAGGAATAACTAAAGGATAATAATTCTAGTTTGAGGACTCAACAGTTGTCATATTAGTGTTTTGGTTAACGAGTTTAAGTCCCGTACAAACTTGTATTAGTGCCGAGTATGAAAACGTCAACATAGTTAGACCAAGGTCAGTTTAGCTGTGACAGTGATCACTTATGGCCGTTTGCACCGACAAATTTAAGTAGAGCTTAGCTTAAGCGTAGCTTAAAATCCATGGCAACGATTATTTAGACAATGGTTGCCATGGATTTTATACGCTTAAGCTAAGCGCCGCTTAAATTTGTCGGTGCAAACGACCATTAGGGACCTAAATTTTATTTTAATAACCACCGATGCCGTCGCCAGTTGTCCTCGTCTAATAGGGCACTAAAGTTAAAACTTTGGAAAAATTCTGAGATACTTGAATTCTCAAACTTGAATACCTTATTATTTTACAGCCCGCGTGAATTAAAAAGTCCTCAATTTTTAAATGAAAAAACACTTCTAAAATAATGATAGGACATCGGAATTCGGAAGCTTTAATTAGATTGAATAATTCAAATATTTTCCACAAATTGGGCTGGAATGCCATGTTTGAATCAAGATCGGGCCTGTTTTCTATAAAAAGGTTTATTTCTTGTAATTGCTTTCATTTTCATATCAAATACAAGATTTGTAAACGAACAGTTTCTAGCAAAAAACACGGAACATTCTCGAATACTCTAGAACGCGTATCACATTTCAAGGAAAGAATGCGTCGGATTCACTTTCATTCCTTATCCCCGGTGACAAATCTTTTATCGACTTGATGGCGCCTCGATGGCGGCTGGTGGCGCCCCGATGTCTCTCTGGATTTCTAGATTAGTCGTTAAAAATGTAGTATGTACTTTGTCAGTATTTATTTAAATGGATTTATAACTTGACCTTAGTATCATAAGACGCTGTTTATTTGTATTAGATTTCTTCAGTATTACATTTCACTACACGACGTAAAATAACATCCGAATTGATCGTTTAGTGGTGGGTAGGTATAGTTTTCCGGATGGACATCACTTCCAACAATAATTTTTTGTTGACGATCTTAGGGAATATTTCAAATAAATTTCGATTCGATGTTAAGCAGAAGTTTAGGGAATTAATTATAAACGTCTGTGCATACACAAAGAACACCTTGACTTATTTTTGGTTTTATTCTCACAACTCGGAACTACAATTTCGCCTATAACTGTAGTAAATTTATTGCAAAGCGAACGAATTAGTACGATCGCATCTAATGAATCGAAATGGGGAAAATTTAAAATTGCCACCGACATAATTTAATGAAATGCTATAACTTACCAAGTGGTCCGATGCTGTGTCCATTACTGGGGTGCATATGAGGATGTCCGTGGGGACCGCCCGGTCCGGGATGACCGGAATAATTATTGTTGTCTGGACTCGGAGGGTGCGGAGACGTCAACTCCGGACCTCCGTAGGGATGATAATGGGGGTTCATCGCGGTGAGGGTGCTGGCTGCCAGTTTGACGGTGGAAGCGCTACCCACAGCGCTGACACGTTATCCAAAAGTTAACCTCTCGCCGCCGCCGTACCGACAAATTTCTGTAACAAAAAAAAAAGAACGAGATTAAGTGCGCTTACTCAAATCGAAAAGCGATGGAGCAATTTCCGGAAATGTTTTTCGGGACCGCTCGCTCGAGAACATGTTTAAACATTTTACGACAAAAGCTTTATGGAAGATTTGAATTACGCTACGTCTTTCCTATTCTAATTAGGCTCATATTCTCAGTTTTCGCGTTTAATTTCGCCAGCGGTTTTGTCCTAATTACATTATCGAGCGAGTCGCTTTGCTAAATTTAAGAGTTTTAAGGGAGCTCAGAATGAGAGAAGGCAAAATATTCGTTTTGTCTATTAACGTTTAAATTGTTTTAAAGCCATTCAAACACGCCTCAATTAATGCTATACGACGCTATTTTTAAATTACGCGCCACACATCGGTTGAATCAGTTGAATGTTGACGCGATCTATAATTTACTGAAGAGCTATAGTTGAATGAGCTCGGTGTACGTAAGCTTCAAATTACGACAATAAATTTGAAGGCAAGAGGATAATTAAAGAAGATGCAACCCTTAAAACAAAAGCAATCTAAAAGTTCCACAGCCACAAGATTGCGCAACAAATGTTTCACAATTCAAGTCAGTCAATGATATTTTTAACTATTTCACCATAAACAGTTTTGATCGCATTTTAACCAGGGATGCTTTTGGTAAAAGAAAACGTATCGCATATTGTAAATATCAGATTAATGTGCGCATGCGCAGAATGCGCAATATCAACTGTCATCGAAATATCTTTCTGAAATTTTAATCACAGATGCTTCTTCTATTAACAGTAAATATATCTCATATTGTAAACATTAGATTTGCGCATGCGCATTCTGCGCAACTTCCTTATTTATGAAGATATTTCTTTGGAATTGTAACCATAGATGCTTCTAGTAAAGAATCACTGAAAACTATTTTCAAGTTCTAAAAATTACCACCAGAGGGCGTAACTGCCATCTTAAGTTTTAAAATTGCATTTTCTTTCAATTTCGCATAATAAAGTAAAAAAAATTTTTCATATTTTTAAAGAGAACCTGTTTATCTATCATTTTCGTAAAAAAACTCAGTTATTTCAAAAGCGAAGATCGTGTGGGGCGTTTGTTTTGCAATAACCTGCTCTAACTTCTTAACGGTTTGACCGATTTTAACAAATTTGGTATCGTTGAAAAGAGCATTTCTTGGACAATAAGAATCAACATAGTTAATTTACTTGAATCCTTCTGTGCCTGGGGGCTAGTTATGACACCATAACCCAAAATCCTAAAAAAATCAAATGATATGACATTTTCTTTATGAAAAAGTAGCCAAATAACATCCAAAGAGGCCAGTGAAAACCGTGTTTCAAACTCTCGTTCCTGAGAGAGTTCCAGAGCGTGTCGTGCAATATTAAGTTACTCCGTCCACTGCGTGGATTCCGAAGAACTAAATTACGCCAAGAGCGAACAATCATCTCCATCAAGCCATCGCCGCGCTGCGGACCAAGATTTTCGCAGCATTTCCTAGAAGAAAGAAAACAAGAAAGTTGAATGCTCCACGGCAGAACACATACTAGGATTTTGTAGCCGGTCCGTGCACAGCACAACTGGAGGGGAAATTTTTCTCATTTTGATAGAAAGCCGTGACCAGGCATCTAGAACTCCCGATGCGAATACATTAAAGGTATTTCCTAGGGTATTCCTTTCCATCAAGCAGGATTTCATTTTGTATACTTATGTAAAGGCGAATTACTACCTACTTAACTAATTAGTTCATCTGTTGCATATGATATAGGAAAAGTATTCAGAATGCATCGTAGAAATGTACATTGCCACAGTAACAATATACTTCAGAGACCCTGTATACAACATTTTAACAGAAAAAAACCGATAGCAGTCGAGAGCACAATTAAATAAATTAATCAATAAATTAACGTAACTTAAAGCTTCAGTTCGTTCGTTAAGTTAAGCTATTGTCTGTCCAACAGCATCTACAAAAATTGAACTTTCACAACAGAGAGTAGAATTTTAATGTTATTACTCAAAATTTCTAAATATCTGAGACGCTTCATTTCCGAGTCTAAACCCTTTACTCGATATAGCCGAAGACGATAAAGAAATAAAGGGAACAACCGCTTTTAATTGTTCATTATATGGTTCCTAACTAAGTTTTAATGGAGATTAATAAAATATTTCATTAAAATCATCTCGTAGCTTAATGTTGTTCCCTTAACAACTTTAGCAAGATTCCGAAATTAAGGTCGTTTAAAAACGAATTATTTAAAAAGTTTGTAAATTAATATAAAAGCTGGTTTGGTATAGGCATGTACACCTTGAGAAATTAATAACGCGTATAGAAAGCCGATCATGTGCACCATACTATTACCACCGAACAATCTAATTTTAATTGCATCATTAATTCAAAGGATGCAAATCGTCGAGTTAGAAAAGTTTCGAAGCACGAACTTGTTATTCATAACAAACTCCTAATAATTTTCAAGTATTCCGTGTTGGGACGTAAATGATTTGTGTCGTGTGTATAAATCGCTCTTTGAATACTTATATGTATAATAATGATATATGTAAGATATATGAATACAATAAGGCAAATGATTAAATGACATAAATTGCGGAACAGCGTAACAGTGTTACAATATAAGCAATATTGCATTATAATTCAGCTGCGACGTAAGGGTAGTAACGTACAAATTATTAATCCAAGGGGTGGGAATGGCTATTTTATCGAGTAGGGGAGGACCGTTCTCTTTTCGTATAGGGAACTGTAATTATGTTAGTATAGGGAAAGCTAATTGGTTTTTAAAACGAGCTCCGCTCATAAAAATGGAGAATTGCTAAATGTGATATTTTACCAGGAAAATATTAAATCATAATTGCATTTGCAACGCGTCGGTAATGTGATTCAATAAGCATATTTTAAATCTACAGTCCATTTTTTTGCTTTTTTAATGTATGCCCTTTTATTCGTGTTGCTATCTGGTCGGAATCGACTCTCTCGTTTACTTATTATGCGCTGTAATTTGAAATGAATTTAGAAAATTACACAATCGGTAATAATATACTGTGGTGTGGGAGAATTGAGGTTACTATGGAACTGTAATTTTTAAAGTGATGGTTTTTGAAAGTACTGTACCGTGTGACAAAAATTGCAAGCTGTTTGGGAAAATATTCTTTATATCAAAGTCTTCAATTCTGGCATCCCACCTTGTTCTCACTTATTTTACAATAAACATCTCCCACCAAACGGCATTCACTCCATTATTAGTAGAAAATTAAGCACATTCCATCGCAGTTTCGCACATTGTTTCTAAACGGAATGCTATTGGATCCACATTTAGCTTATTTCGTCACGTGATCGCTTTTTCAACACCGCCGAGTGTAAGAGTGTTGCATATAGCAAATAGCGGACCGATCTGGAAATACTCGAACTAGCACTTTGTGATCCGATATCTCTTTTTCGGATGTTTCATTTGAATAACCTCCTCCGACACTCCGTTCTCGCGATCTTCGCACTTGAAGTTTTGGTCGCACAGACAGATGCCTCTTGTCCATACTTCGCTTTGACTTTAGCGAGTGCGTTCTTTCGACATTTTGTTTTCGAAATATTCACATTTAAAGTGTCTGTCTATCCACTGATGCGTCTGGTGTAGATCAACAATTTTCGCTTTGTAAATGCCCTTTTTCGTCATTACTTTTTTGAGATATCAGGATTTAAAGTTTTGACTCCACTAAGGTGCTTAACGCAGATCAAATTCCGTTTGCGAATACTTCCTTTCGACACCCAGTGCTTTAGATTTTCGCATTTGAAGTGTTCACTCCACCAAGTCCACAAAACACCACATCTTTATATGCCAATTTTGATTAAATTTTCCAAAGTACTTTCGGCATCTGGTGTTTCAAAACGTGTATTTTCGTCAAAAAAGTGGGGGTGTCATTTTTTTTACCTCGTTCTTATCTTGTAATTTAATTAGTGTACGCAGCGATAAGCATCTTCTTATCTACGATCGGAGAAACACATGGAATAGCTTTTGATACAAAACAAAACCGACTTCAAAATCAAATGACAAGATCGGTATTACGCTCAATCCCATAACCGCATCTAACGTTAATAAAAAATTGAAATTAGACATACAGAGTGACCCAACATTATTATAGGTGCTTAAGCCAAATAAAACGTTCGCCTGACGTAATTTACTGCTTACGGGAGGCTTGAAAGAGCCTTTCGTTTAAACCTTTCATAAGAGAACCCAGCCAATCCTTAAATACAGCCTACTAATGTGTATAAACTTTATGGGCGAGATTTAAGGGTTGGTGTGCGTAAATTTATTTTTATATTTTTATAATAATCAATTTCTCTCAGTTCCAAGGTCGTGCGGAACCGACTACGATACAAACGGGAGGACAGTATAAAGCTGAGGGGTGACTGTAGGGACTCCGGGTTAAAAAAGACAGGGTTAACGATCCCTTATTCAAAATATAGTTTCTCGTTTGAATAGGAACTTGAGGAAATTACAATCCTAGCTGAGGATGGGACTAAAATCCTAGGTTAATTGATAAGTCCGTTTTGTAAATATATCAAAAGATGTGTTAAGTCGAGTAGTATGTGGAGAAAACAATCGAATCAAAATGGTGAGTAGTGTAAGGGACCTGTGTGAACTTGGCCCCCCAACTTTAGAAAGCAATAATTTTCGTGATTGAAATGGACTGCGCTTCGTTGGCGCACATTTGCATTTTGTTTGCGCGCTGCCGGTTTCAAAATGACGAAGGAATCAAATTTGGGGGCGCCAACTTCACAACTGCCCCCCCAAGTTTACAAATTTGACATTTTTTTTCTTGTGATCGTTTGCGCTTCGTTTGCGCTCCCAATACCTTCGTTTCCGCCCCCGTCGTTTTTGAGTTATTCCAAACACAAAATTCCATACTGGCCCCCCATTTTTCAAATTTGCCATTTTTTTTTCATTTGATCGTTTTCGCTTCGTTTGCGCACAATTGTATTTTGTTTGCGCGCTGCCGGTTTCAAAATTACGAAGGAATCAAATTCGGGGAGGGGGGGGAACTTCAAGACTGCCCCCCAAGTTTACAAATTTCACTTTTTTTTCTTGTGATCGTTTACGCTTCGTTTGCGCATGTTTGCGCTCCCAATACCTTCGTTCACGCCCCCGTCGTTTTTGAGTTATTCCAAATACAAAATTCCATACTGACCCTCCATTTTTCAAATTTGGTGGTTTTTTCCTTTTGATCGTTTGCGTTTCGTTTGCGCACAATTGCATTTTGTTTGCGCGCTGCCGGTTTCAAAATTACGAAGGAATCAAATTTGGGGGGGCCAACTTCACAACTGCCCCCCAAGTTTACAAATTTGACATTTTTTTTCTTCTGATCGTTTGCGCATGTTTGCGCTACCAATACCTTCGTTTGCGCCCCCGTCGTTTTTGAGTTATTCCAAATACAAAATTCCATACTGGCCCCCCATTTTTCAAATTTGCCATTTTTTTTCCATTTGATCGTTCGCGCTTCGTTTGCGCACAATTGCATTTTGTTTGCGCGCTGTCGGTTTCAAAATTACGATGGAATCAAATTCGGGGGGCCAACTTCACGACTGCCCCCCAAGTTTACAAATTTCACTTTTTTTTCTTGTGATCGTTTGCGCTTCGTTTGNGCATTTTTAGGTTGACAGTTTTTCGAGTCCAGTTGCTAAAAGGAAATAGATTTGAATTGCCACAACCCAAATTTACTCGGTTTAAATACAACCCTCGAGTGTAATTCGGCAGGACAATTTAACGAACAAGAAATTCACCAAACTAGTCAATTATTGACAGACGTCAAGCTAGTCATATGGGAAAGGATAATGCGATAATTGTTCCAAAATGAATAAGTGAAAAAACCACTAGTGCATTTGTCGCTGGAAAAGTTGCAGGTAACTTTTGCCGCTGTCAAAGTGACAATTGCACTGCGGCTTATGCGATTTTTTTATACATGAGTTGAATTGTCACTAATATTCTCACGTTTTCATCTTATTTGATAATATCATATAATAATTATATCGTTCCATTTGACATTTACTAAAAAGACTCTATTCATGTAAACTCTGATTCCACGAAGAAAGCTCATTCCAACAAGACCTATTATGTGAAAATCTGTTAACCTAATCCGAATTCAATTCCTTAAAGAGATGTTCCCCTTCCCCCACCTCTCATATTTTGTGAGCTAGAGCAATATGTGCTGCATCAAAATGATGCAAAATTGATACGAGATTGCTATGCATGTATTTTAGTCCAGTCAAATTAGCGCAATTTTGGACAAATAAAAACATTAATCGGTAAAGATCTGAATTTTGGTATACACATTTATTGGGACTTTCTATTGAACATACTAAAAGTCCCTGTCAAAATCTGTTGCGCTCGAAGAACGGTACACTTTTCCAGTTTTTTGCCCATGTCTCGGCAACTATTACTGATACGAAGAAATAGTTTACATGAAAAATATAGTTTACTAAATTCCCTATAAAAAAGAGTATTTACATTTTTTTGTATCTCCCATACTTTAGCTGTAATCTCACGTTGAATGCGTCAGAAAGCGTTTAGGCCCCGCATCGTAGTTATAGGAAGGAGGCCGTCTTTTTTATGGCTACACCGAAAGCTGTAAAAGCACCAAAAAATGAACAGAATCGTCTTGCGATAAAGCATTCTAGTAATGACATAATGTTTCATGATACGACATCATGTTTTTTTTCAAAAAGGTAAGCGAAAATGATTAAAATTGTTGGGGCCACGAAATGATTTCTGAAGCTGGAGAACGCCGTTCTCTGCATACAACGTGCCTGCTAGTGAGAGATATTTAAACCGACATCGTTATCAGACCTGCAGAAAATACGCATACAAGGGTCAGCCGAATCTAACCGCACTGTTACCCCCTACGGCTGCAGCGGCGCAGCAACACACGTTTCGTATTAATCAGCAAGTTCAGAAGGTTTGTGGATATGAAAAATCTCCCGAACTGTGGAGTTGAAGGAGAGTCCACGATTTCCTTGACCCTGTTCGGTCACTGAAGGCTTCCAGTCCACACTCAGTGCTTAACTGCTCACATTGAAGATGAAAGTTCTATTGAGAGAGAGAGAGAGAGAGAGAGAGAGTTTTATGAGAAACCTTTAAACGTGTCTCATACCAAGCTTGAGTGCGACGACTTCTCATATATAAGAAATACTGGCACAATTTTCAATAAATTTAATGATTTGTAAAAAGTTGTAAAAAAATATCTGCGCGCCTGTTTCGAGAGCTCAGGATACTTGATTCCCTATTCGATGTCGGATTATAGCTAAAGTTTTGGACATACAAAAAAATGTTAATGTGCTTTTTTATGGGCAATTTAATAAACTATATTTTTTATCTGAGCTATTTTTCCGTGTCAATAATTGTTGCCGATATATAGGCAAGAAACTGAACAAGTGCTCCTTTTTTCCAAGATGGTGCCTCGAGCGCAACAGATTTTGACGGGGACTTTTAGTATGTCCAATGGGGAACACTAATGAACATGTTTACCAAAATTCAGATCTTTACCAATTAATGTTTTTATTTTTTCTTATTTGACTGGACTATTTTTTATGTTATGTTTGTTGGGTATATTTTAGAAAAAAAGCTTAGACCATATAGTACATGGACTGCTATTAGCCCTATGCTTTCAATACAAAATGGATGGTCACGGTTAGAGGGCACTGTAGTCGTGGGTATGTGAATCTCAGGGTAAACTAAAGTCGTGTAAACACCACTAGGATCGAGTAAATAGTAGCTTTTATGGTAACTGCGTAGTACGGGAAGCTTTAAATACTCTTGATTATCTTCTATACGTCCACAAATAAGAATAGGTTTGCTTTTTTTGCCATATCTAGGCAATTCATTAATTGACGTTTGTGAATTTATAGGTTGACAGCCTCAAATCGTGTCTCAACGGACAATTTCGGACAGATTCGTTTACCCTGAAACGCACATACCCAGGCGATGTCCTTGACCATATTTTAGTTACAATTAGCAGTCCATGTACTATATGGTCTAAGAAAAAAAGTCATTTTTCTATTTAAACATGAATCATACGCCCTCTAGCGGCGAAGCTAGAAACTTGAAAATATTTCCAGTGATTTCTCTTGGCCCCTTTTGTTAACAAAATTTTTTTCCCGAAGCCGTGCAATTAACGGTTCCATAGATATGGCCTGTGACCATTATTAATGGGACACCCTGTACATGTAGGTACAATTAAAATAAAATGGTGGCGCGTTGACGGTTTAGGTATTAAATCAATCTGTTCAAGACGACTCCGCAAGTCCGAATCGAGAGTCTACATCCTAATTTTCATCTCAAAAGCAAATCGGTGCAAAACAGCCTCTTTGAGAATGAAAGTCACGGTCAATAAAGCGCAAAGCACGTTAGTCAGGTGTCCATGACAAGATCGAGACCTTACGATGGATGGTACATTACTTCGAATAATGAAAACGTCGCAGTAGATTATAATTAATAAGGTCCTTTCCACTGCCACCATGGGTACAGTGCAACAAGTAAAATGCACGTAAAGGTAAAGAATATGATTACACACTTCAAATGTTACGATTTTCCTTTCCCTAATTATTTGTTTTTACTTTTCAATTGGCCCCGCTTCCTCAATACCTAAAAGTACGGCTTGGAATTTTCGTCATCTAATTAATAACAATATCTGAATGGGATAATCTTAATTAAGACGAATGCACAATAATTAATAAGGATCTAACAGCTTGTATGATTAATGTGCTTAATTACTCGGCGATCTCTTGATTAAATTTTTTTGTAACGTTAATCGTTGGGAGTTCTTCAGCCATAAAATTAGAAGGAATTCGGGCGAGCTTATACAATTTGTAGTGGAGGCTAGCATAACGTGTTGCATAGCTTGGGAAAAAAGTGCCGGACTTACTTTGTTCTTTAAGAAATTACAATATGCGCTTGCCAGGTGTTAAGTCAACCCTTTCTACTAATTTGCCGTGGGAACCGGTTTGAAAAATCGTCACTTACCCCCAAATCTAGAATTTGTTAACACATTTTATAATCCGATCAAGGCACAAAACACAATTATTGGCCACTAAATCACCCTCAACATTTTCAAGCACTTCAAATAAAACGCACGGAAATCGACGAAAGCATCATCTGATAAGATAAAAATCGCCAATGTTTTATTTTCCAAACATTCCGATGATCACAATGTTAACTGTCGGGCCGAGAAGGGTAGACTAATATCGGAAAGCAATTTGTGAATTGTGGTACTTCAGAGGGCTTAGGGGATTCCACCCCAATAGGTTACTAAGCGGTCCTTGAAGTGGGGTTAAGTAAGAATATAACAACAGACATTTCGTTATCTTTACTGCAAAATCGTACAACTTTCTACGGGGAAAAAGGACCGAAACGAAATCCAAATAAAAGACGCATGTAAATGCTAAATAAATCTGCAGCGATTCTGAATTTCTAAATTAGCATTATTTCATTTCCTTACGTAAGTACGAGAGAAATTAACTTGCAGCTTGCATAATTGGAATTAATTCCATTGTCTACGCCTCATCCGAAAGATTAGTCATATTTTAATACTAGTTTGCATGTTTAAGATTAAATTAAATTTCTCCCCGTACAATTTAAAACGAAAATTATTTATATCATTAGTAAGATGGGGAAGTGAAATGTTTTATGTACAGACGACTACCTAAAACTACAAAGGTAACATCTGCGGTGAAATTCAGAAAATATGCTAATATTATCAGAAGTTGCTCCTCACTTATCTGCTCGTTTGAAGCGCGTCGGATGGACACCTGAAAACATCCAATTCGAATTCCCGCAGCCGTCGCTCGCGTTTCTCTTCTTCTAAAAGCGGAACTTGGAGGTGAAAACCAAAAGTACCCCACAAAGGTAACGTATAACATCAAAAGCGACGGTAAGGATTGAAAATTACATTTGTATCGTTTTGTATTTGAATAAATTTTATGGAAATGAACTCGGAAGCTCTCGCCCGAAATTTCACATATCCCTAATTGTCGAGATTACGCCGCGAAAGAT
The DNA here is from genome assembly GCF_008802855.1 of Photinus pyralis. Lineage (NCBI taxonomy): Eukaryota > Metazoa > Arthropoda > Insecta > Coleoptera > Lampyridae > Photinus > Photinus pyralis. The sequence goes on from NW_022170596.1 coordinate 13,700,583, forward strand.
TATTAATTACTAATTCTAAACGGATCGTTCTGGTAAACGAGAAAATTAACGGAGAACAATAGACTGTGGTAAAAAATTAACGGCATTTACAGAGGCAATTTACAAGGATGATGACTGTAATTTTTCCATCACTTAAAGCAGTAAGTTTATGCTGTTTTTGCTACTACAAGTGATTGCAGCACGCTTCGTAAACCATGAAATTAAACATGAAGGACTCTGTTAGTGGCAACTAAAAACTTGTGAAGTAATACTATGTTTAAAATAATTAAAATAAATTATTTTAAAGTTTGCATTACCACTGTGCTGGATTTGAAACGGCATATGTAAAACCCGACTGATTAATCGGTACCTACAGTAATACTAAAAATGCAGTTTTTCTTCGTGGGTGAGAAATTTAATTTTGAATGCACGTAAGATCTCTGAAAATTTCAAAATACCTGCGCAAATAATTTCCCCCTCTCGACACCCCTATTTGAAGAATTTTTTAATTGCACGAAGAATCTCCTTTCCTGATGTAGAACCAATGTATATTTCACCTTACTCCAAAAATCTCCCTCGTTTAATTTTTAGCGCATTTCCAAAAAAAGGCTTTGTCCGTGAGACCGTCCGTCCGTGGTCTGTACCTACGGATATTTAGTTCGTTATGATGTCGAGGCTGGCAGCAAGGAAAAATTATTTTGGACCGGGGAAACCCAAGCTTGAGCTAAACTCGAATTTGATCGAGAAAAATTGGCTCTGTTAGCAATCATGGTCATTACTTTGACCATTAATTATGTTGTAAACTTGTAACAGGCGCATTAGGATTTGAATTTTTCGATTTTTTCGTAACAGGGCTACGTTGGTTCTGGCGCAATAATTGCCAAAACCCCATGGATTTCTTATGGGAAATTCTAAGGTCCATTTTGGTAGTTTTTTTAGCACATCCGGTCAGTGGGCATGCGGGCCCCGCCCCTTTGCGCAGCCAGGAAGTGACGTCACACTAATCAGAGACGAGGTCGTGACGTCACAGCCAATCTGCGACGAGCACGCCCCCCCCCCCTAAGGGTCCGTGAAGCGGTCCATCAACAGTTTCAACTAATCCAACAGGTTCGTGAGGCGGTCCAACAGCTTTTCCACCCGATTCAACAGCAATGTGGAGTGGTACCGGTTCTAAAGTATGTTGGGCCGTTTCACTAATTTGTTGGGACCAGTTGAAAATGCTATTGGACTGCTTCACGAACCTGGAGGGGCGTGTTCGTCGGTTATTTTTGTGGAAATGCGATAAGACCTTGGCTCAGCGTATGCCCAATCCATTTTCTGACATAATTTTCTTTTATGCGAAGCATCTTCTGTTAAAATTTCAGAAAAATTCCTTCCTTGGTGCAAGCGTCGACACCAGAACGAACCAAATAGCGAAAAGTAGAACAATAGCTCTTAAAATAAAAATCTAGTAGGGTCACAGCCGTAGGGACGGACGGTTGGATGGACAAACTGGTCAACAGTGCATTTTTTTATTTTTTTGCAAATATGCTAAAAATCAATTGTTCAGCGAAAGCTATTTTTAATATCGTGTCAAAAAAAAATGGATTGCGCATGCTCAGTGTCAACTTTCTTATTTGTGACCGGAATTTCCCGAAACTTTAACAGAAGATGCAATCACAAAAAAGAATCAAATGCACAGGTCAAAAACACACACACCTAACTTTCTTCTTTATGGACCATCAAATTGAAATAGCACTTCAAAAAAATTGATTGTAAGTACTAAAGCAGTCTTTTCATTGACCACGGGATTTTTCCGAAATTTTATCAGAAGCTACTACTTACAAAAGCAAATCGAACACGTTTGTAAAAAAAAATTGATAGCGCAGGAGTACTTTTGCCTACTCGATTTTCTTAGGTGTCCGCGGATTTTTGGAAATGTTAGGTGAAGACGAGTTTGGATATTATAACAGGTGGTCCGCTTCGGAATTTTGGATTTTAATTTGTATTTTGTTGAACTTACACATATACCGCTTCATAGCGAACGCGAACAAAAGTATGTCTGGACATAAAATGCGATAACAACGTGTTCGTTTTTAATAAAAGTGTGCATTACGAGATAAGCGAAAAGAGGTCTTGAGTTGTAAATGGAGATTTCAGCAGATGATATTAGACTTTCAAAGAGCTAGCACGTATTATTTGTGTGTTAGAATTTTATTTTCGCATAGTTGCGATCATTTCGCAGTAAATTTTGGGAGCGGTCCCGTACCATTCTAGGTGCACTAAACCTGTCGTTTATTTATCAAGTGGCAATAAATTGTTACCAGTTTTGTTTTACGTGAAAAATTAATTCTAAACAAAAATGTAGATACGATTTTTTTTTCATTCGCATCGTTAACCAGATTGGTGACAAAGTACAAGCTACCTGCAAGTTCAGTTTTGCATTGAGACATTAGTTTTACCCTAATTCGTAACAAGGCTGAACAATGAAATTTAAGAGGGGTAGACAATTACGCGAAAGAACATTTTCGAGCCACAGAAGTGCTCTTCAAATAGCAACCGGATTAAATAAACAGAGATACATAACAAAGTTTGTTTTCGGATCGCCGCGCCGGTTAAAAGCAAGTTCCTGAACATTGAGTGACGGCATTGCACAACGGCACTGTGCGATAAATCAAAATTTTGGGCGGTATTTACGGCAGCGGAAATTAATTGATACATTTGCCTGGAACAAAACCTTGTTAATAAATTGAGCAAAATTAATATCGACACATCGGAACATTGGCAATTTATTCCTGGGCATAACACGAATTCGAATATTACTTGCGAAATTGAAGCCGGTTTGATTGGATTTTTTTTAGGACTTTGCTTCCATTAAACGTGCATTGATCACAAAGATTACGTTACCAGGGTGGTGCAAAAAAATTAGTGCCATCGGAGCGATACGTTTCCATATTTCTAAATTCTAAAGGAGGCGGCATTTTCCAAGGAGATATAAGATCATTGTTAACAGAAGAACACGTCAATAACTGTAAGTTTTTAAATTTTTTTGATTTGCATTGTAGCGGTCGGTTATTTTTAGTAATTTTAATATTCCTATAGGAATCGACCCAGTAGAAGTACTTACATGAAACAGATTTTGTATTGCATTTATTGATAAGAATCGAAACCAGACAAAGGATTTGGATTACTTTGTTTCATTGATTGAGAATTTTGCATTTAATTATGTGACACAAATCCTTTGATTGGATTAAAATTTGGTTTCGCATTCAAAGGTGTGTGTACATTTTGAACATGAGAATGTATCCAGTAATCCATTATGTGGTAAAGATGAATTTTAGATAAAGATCAGAACATTAGCACGTGATTAACGAAATAAGCATTGCATTTTTAAAGAATGTTTGCAAATTTATTTGTAAAAAGATAGCTTTTAATCCCACTTTGGCCGGCAGACTGGCTGGTAGCAAATGCTGGTCCGAAGGGGAACGCTTGTAGGAAGACCAGGAGTGTAATTACCAACTTTAGGGACGGGGCTACATGATGCGGAGTCGGAGACATCTGGGCGCCATCTCCGAGAGTGTGGTACTAACGCGCTGATTTTTTTTTCCTATCTTCTTTTACAGTTTTGGTTGGGTTGTTTTCAAATTGGTGAGACCGAATTTTGCTTTTTCCCTAGGGGCGAAGTTAACCACCTTTTGCAAGGCGCGCGTTGTCGAGGAGTAGTCGACTTTGGGCCCCCAAAAGTTTGTTAAAGCGCGAATTGCAGTCTCTCTTTCTCCTGTCGCCAATAGAAGCCCGAGCTGCCCCATAAATTGAGTAGCTACTATTTTGTGGAGGAAGTCTACTAAAATCCACCACAATGCGAATTGCGGGTGAGCGGGACGCGGAAGGGGGTTCAGACAAAGGGAATGCGGATGCCCCCGCCAAGATCTTACTGATGATAGAGTCAAAACTTTATAAGTACCCTTTTCCTACAATTCGTTTTCAAGATATTCGCTTCGACCTCACGATTGCCCCGTCCAGACAATTCCTTTTGCCTTTGTGAGTACTCTCCCCCGACAAACCGTTTTTGAAATATTCGCTCTTAAAGTTTTAACATCAGCAATAGAAATACTTCTTCCAGACGTCCCAATCGTCCTTTGTGAGTACCCTCCCCCGACAATCCGCTCGTGAGATATAAGGAATTATAACCGATCCCGATAAGGAATCAAGGAAGAGAAGTATGGTTGGTAAAAATTAATTACTTTCATAGAGACCTTCCAGTAGCCAATGGCCCTCCCCTCCTTCAATTTAGATAAGGGATAAGAGAGAATGACAATAGTTGGTATAAAACTTCATTGATACACAGTCACAGTCTTAAAAGCAAAAGCATTTGTTTTTATCGACAAATCTAATCCTAAATGGGAATTTTATAATAAAAAATAACATACTCACCGTTTGATTTTTAAATACGTTAAAAATATTGCACTTTGATACGACGCTGCGATACCTACTTTTAGTCATCACATGCTTGATCTATAAACAAAATTGCTTTTTTGGCGTATTTCAAATCAACTTTAAGAATGATAGAATTTTCCAGGAAATGTCAATATTTAGTATTGTTTTTTTTAAATAAACAAGTTACGTCACATCACGGTTTGATTGCAAATTAAACACTGAAAAATTGATTGTTACTCAACTCTCTTATTGCCAGCACCTTCAATTTTTACGACATTATGCAAGTGATTATAAGTGCAGCTTGCGGTGATTGAAACTTCTAAATTGGGAACGACGTCAACAAAAAAAAATTTCGATTACACTCACGATCTCGGTACTAATAAGTACTTGCACGAGTTTTTTGTTGCAGACAATACAAATAATTACTACGACGTTAATTCTAATAGTTGTCTGCAAGCTACATTCAGAAATCCTCTTCAATGCATTATATAATCAACAAAACATTTAATTACGTTTTGTACGTTGCAATAAGATTAGTTTTTGTAGTAGTTACGAGGAATTAATTACAGCCGTAATTGATTTTCTCGTTGCCTTAAGTTTAATCAGACTTTCGGGGCTGTTTTATAAGAGTTCGTTGTAGTTCAATTTAAAATGCTTAAAACTAAGAGTCCTTGATTGATTACCGCTTAAGTGAAAATTTCCATTAACCCTTCTCGGGATTAGCGTAAATTTACGAGTTTTTAATGCGTGCGCGTAGAACAATGAGGTAAGGGAAAGAATGACGCGGAACACTTTTTTGTCCACAATCGTATTTGCATGTCGGTCGTGTTTCTAACAAATAAACAATTCATAGTACGTGTGTCTAATTAGCGTAGACCTGATGTCTTATTCTGTGCGTGACGCGCGTTTGTTGCATGACCAAGCGCCCTTATAAGCGGTGTGTATAGCGTAGGTAGATATTTTACTACAGGAACTTTATTGACACTCTGCTGGGAATCTAGTAATTGGTGTAATAAAGTACCTACTTAAACTTTTTACTGGATATCGAGTGGCAAATTGCTCGGAATTTTCCAATTAAAATTCAGCGACCACCATCGATTAGTGCAAATCTTTTGGCGTAGTCTGTTTGTCTCGGGTATAGGTACACGTCAATGGAGAAACGTAAATCCAGACCCTAGAAATATATAGTTTGAACGGCTTTTGATACATCATGTATGATTTTTCTCTTTGCTTCTTCAAGAATAGTTCAATGAGGTTCCATTAAAGAACACAGAAAATTGTATTTCAGTTCAGTTTTCATTCAAAGTCTCATCTTATCATTTTTGGCTGCTTTTTATCCCGTTACAACTCTTTCTCACAATTCAGTGTAGTACCATTAAGAGAAATAGTTATTTGTTTCATTAGTACAAAAAATGTCAGTTTTCGGGACGAGGAAGATAGTTGCTGGACGACGCGTTAGCGGAGTCCAGCAACCTTCCGAGTCCCGAAAACGCATTTTTTTGTACGAATAAAACATAAAATTTTTTCTCCAACCCCCTTTACTTCAAATTATATTCGAATTTAGATTCAGTCACAGTTTCACTACTAGTATAAGAACTTCTGCTTTCTTGTCCTCAAGTGTCATGCCACTCTAGTTTTTAGGTTAACTTATAACCTATTCGTTCTTACTTCTCACCTCTCGCGACTTTGTAGGGAGCAAATCTTGAGGTAGCATGTTCTGCCGTTTCTATAATCTCTGGCGGAGTGCAATCCATGTCGCTATCAGTTTCAGTCATTTTATTGTATACACAATTAATATTGTTATATTTTGTATTGAAATAAAAAACTTACCGTACAATTTTTTAATTAAAATTAATTGCAATTAACTTTTTCAAATTTTGAATTCAAAATGACAGATAATAGTGCAAGGGGTCTGAAATAGATGGCGTTACGCGCGACGGCGGGTTGTATAGGTACGTATTAAAATTACGTTCATCGAATATGTAAATTACGTTACACATGGTTTAAATAAAAATAGCGAGCGTAAATCATTTTCAATACATGTACATACGTATAGGTAACAGCATTATTTGCATTGAATATGCAAAAATATTTGATTTGTATGTATAGAAATATCTTACAACCTGCAATGTAAAACGATGTCAATGTGACATATCTCCGTGATTGTAATTTTTTAATTGGCCAACTTTCAAGGTCAATTTCTTTTTGGTACTAGGACCAAAAGTATCTACTTTTTGTACAGTTGCCATGGTGAAAGCGATTAATCCGCAAAACGTCAATTTTACGTACCGAACACTGTCACAAAATAGCGTCTTATTCAGGTGGTTGGAGAAAAAAAAATTTTTTAATATACCTACACCGTTTATACAAGCAATCCGTGGTCGAATCAAAATTTTGCTGTTTGTTAGTCAACGTAAATTGAATTATTGATTCTCATTAAGTATAAATTACGGTTTAATATCAGATTGTCGAGTGTCAGACTTTAGCATTGCTTACGCAATATTTTATGTGCCGCGCTATTCACTACCCCTCTTGTTGGTTTGTGTTGTTGTCTGTTACAGAAAAGGCAGAACCCGCCCATATGAGCTCACAAGGTTGCGACCCGAAGTTAAAAGGTATTTTTTTTTAATTTTCGACGACTCTTTGATATAACGTTTGATTACATACTGGTTTTCGATACCATCAAATTGTAATTACTACCTTTGTTTGATATTCATTTAACAATTATGGCTCCGTTGTTTTCTGCAGAAGCTCGTTTTGATATTAATACTAGAAGGAATTTTTTTCGGAGAATTCGATCTTCCGTTTCAAGAACCTTTCTTGCTATTACTGTGACTACCAAATTGTGCGTCTTTCCTTTCTCTAAAATCACAATTTTCATTTGTAGATCCTACTGGTACAAAAAAAATATAAAAATATATTATACAGAACACTGAAAGTAAAAGTGGCACAAAATATTTAACGGACTTTTAAATTCGTTAATAATAAATCGCTCAAACGACCATCAAAAGTAATAATCTGCATTTAATAGTACAAGAAGGCCGTGTGACGTGCGTATTGTGAACACTCTGTCTGTCTGTCTTAGTGGCCTGAAATTTGGGTTTCTTTACAAATAGGTTGTTTACAAAAATATCTCCCAGACATGTAGACGGTTAGACAACACATCTCACAGCGGGACCAATATAGCGTTCCTTAACTTGACGAATATAATGTGTATTTCCCGATGTAAATTTATTCCATGGAGTAAAAAAAATGTAAGTTGTAAGTGTAAATGTAAGTTTGGATTCTACGTCTGTATCTGTTTCTTTTTCATCTCGTTCCGGCTGCGGGACGGTGCTTACCAAACGGTGTTTAAATATATAGGTGGGAGGGGAGGTGGCTCTCATTAAATTAACTTTTAATTCTGTTTAGGATGTGTGTTTGTATCTGTGATAATCCAGTTTTACTTAAATACTTGCTAGTGCCTTTGCCCTATGCCCATTTAATGTTCTGTAGACCTTTGATTTTATTTATCTGTTTACTTGCATTTTTTCGAATTATTCACTGTACAATTTGAGATTTGAGCTTGATTTTGTATTTCTCTTTTTGCATTTTGTTGCAGTAGTTGATTTGTTTGCCAGTTTTTTTCTTACTGGTTCTTTTTTGCCTGACATCTGATCTTGGTTTACTCCTCATCGCGCGTCATAAATTTCATTCTTCTTATCTCTTCGGACTCGCACAAAAGTAGTAGTTTTCCTCAATTCTCTTTTCGATGGTGTCTCATGACCCAAGACATAAAAGAACAAACCGTAGAATAGCACAACGTAGGATCGCTACCTACTCTACCCCTATACAGGGTAAGTCAAAACTGCAGTGCCGGATAGGAGACTCCTACGATGATTCATACATACCTGAACTAATAAGTACCATAGGTATATGAAAATATTTAAATATACAACATACAAAAATTAAAAAATATCAAAAAATACGAAGAAATTTGAGGATTCCAAAAAGTTCTGAAATATTCGAGCAGATTATGAAATGACGTTCCATTGCATCGAAATCACTCACAGAAATATCGAAATAGGAATCAGTAACTTTACTAAATTTTAAAAAAATTCAGAAAAATTAAAAGTGGAATCCCAAAAATTACATTTCGAGAATTCAATCACTGCTCCTCGTTCTCGCACTGTACGATTCAACAGGAGTTAAAAATTTAAATCGGCACCTATGATAGCAATCCACCTGTTGCGCTTCCAATGTTGCCATATCGTTTTGTAGCGGTATCTCCTTCAATCATCCTATTGTCTCTTCGATTTTTTAAATTTTCCCAAGTTATCTGATTTCAGAATTTCCGAAAAACCTTTTGGAATTTTCAAAATTTTTTTATTTCATGTATTTGGTTTCACTTTTCTGAACTTAATAATTATGAATATATTAGGTTTCACACAAAATAATGTGATTCTTTTAGATTTATTTCTCCATTTTATGAAATTTTGTCAAGTTTCGATATTTTCTGAAATTTCCTTTACACTTCCGAATATTTCTGAAACTTTTTTTTGTGTAGATTTAATTTTTGAAGTATTTCCCTCGGTTTGAAATTACTCGTGTACGACTGTGCATAAGTGCACCCATTTTGATTTTATTAAAAAAAAAGAAAACCGTCGATTTCATTGGAAATTTATTCTCCTAACTATGACAGTTACGACAGAAAATTGAAGTTTTTGAAATTTTTTTAACCATATACACAAAATAATAGAAATATTATTGATTTTTATATTTTAATCAAGTAGGTGTAGATTATTAAAAATCAATTTTGCAATTAATTATCGTAGTTAAATAAAGGATTGAAAAAGCTATAGTTGGCTCAATATTGAATTGTTAGATGGGTTTCAGAAATTTCCATATTTGAACATATTCAAATTATTAAAATTACCATTTTTTTTTAATATTTGGAATTCTTGATTCAAAATGCCGGATTACAAACTATTAGAAATGTTTCAGGGGTCTACAAGCTTCGAGAAATGTCGAAAAAAATTTTTTTTAATCTAAAAAACAAAAATGCCTCAAAAATCGTTTAAAAGTATTTAAAAGTTTGAAAACGTTTTAGATATGCAGAGGAAATTGTTTTCCAAACTGTTATGTAAATATTAGAAATGATTAGAATATTTTGGAAATATGTAGGAAATTTTGACAATCAGCCTTATGCTGTAAGTACATTGACTTTCATGTCAACATTGGCATGATTTCAATAAAATTGACTTTCTATTTCAATCTTGAAAAAAATCGGTATGCTGTATGTCTACTTGACTTGAAGTTATTGAAATTTATAAAGATTGAAATTTAAGTCAAGCGTTTATTTGGCAACATCGCATTTTCTCTGCAACTTCTAACTTCATTATACATTTAACCTAACCTTATTGACGTTATTTTAATTTATTTAACCCTACATTTCTTTACATCGATTGCGCGAAAATTGGTGATCGGTTTTTTGCTGCTCGCATTAGAATTAAACAGAAGTAAGTATATGTATTAACATAATTCAATAAATAAATGCTGATGAAATGCAGTAATATAGCATGTGTGTTTTGTAGATGCCCCCCAAAAAGGCTACACAAGAGCAATACCAGCTTCTAGTGGAGCAGGTTGGAGAATCTAGTTGTTTGAAGTGGGGAAAGGGTACTCTTGATCAAAAAAAGGAAGAGTGGAGCAGGATTGGTGCAGTTCTTAATTCTGTAGGAGGAGTGGAGAAAACTCCTGAAGGTTGGAAAAAGGTACTGGAATACAAATACTATGATGATTTATTCACTAATTTTTTTATTTATACAGGCATTCGTGGAGATGAAATCGCACATAAAATCAAAAATTAGGAATGGTAAGGATTTAAATGCCATTGAAAAGAAATGTGCCGAAATTGCTGGATTGAATGTGTTATGCAGCGGCATGAGCTCTGTTGAAGAGTTGGGAGTGGAGCCGCAGGGTAAGTTTTTAAATAATAAATAAAATGGACCTTCACAAGGTAAACCTGAGTAACATAAATATAATATACATAAGTGGCATCGTATAAGCCTCAGATATACATTTTTTTCTTGAAGTGTGGTTTCATATGATACAAAGGACTGTTATCAAACAAGTAAATTAGTTTAATTATAGGAAAATCAGAGGAACCCCTTCAAGATGAAGTTGCTGAGGAGACTGTGGAGGAGAATGTAAAGGAAAATAATGCTGTAAATGTAAATGACGAAGACGCCGATAGAGAAACAGGCTCACATGATGTTCCCGTTACTTCAAAATCAAAATCCAAACCAAAATCAACATATTGTAAGTATCATCCAGCATACATAACTTTATAAAGAAGAGCTTTATATAGTAAACTTTTTATTTTCAGTATTATTAAATGATCATCTGTCCTCGACAAATGAAGGGCTACGTGAAATAGCAACAGCTATACACTCGGTGGCAGATGCACTGAATAATATTGCTGTTGCTATTTCAATTAGACAGCAATAGTTTCAAAATAGGCTTAATTTTGTAAATATGTTTTGAGGTTCAGTTGTGTGATATTTAATATAAATTTGTTCACACCACTGAAACTAGTTTCAAGTTATAACATACCATAATCATTGGCTATAAATTATTAAATACTCTACCAATTATGTTTATGAGAATGTTATTTCAGTTTTTTTACGTTTTATGTGTTGAATTATGTTTATAATATAATGGTTACAAAATGAAGTCTGATGTTTTTACAGCAATTAAAAAAAAGACCTTATCTGAACAATATGAAATGTACATTCATTTTAAAAAATGCAAACATCATAATGAAGAAGCGTTTGAGACTCTATGTTCGGAACTCAATACAATAAGAAATGGCCCGAAACGGTCGACCTTAAATTGGAAAAAGGTACATAAGCATCATCTTTTTTTTGAAACTTTTCCAAGTTTGGTAGATTTTCAGCGAATGGGAATCGAAGGTGAAGGCCAAAGCAAGGCGTATTTACATGGAGCGTGAGATCACGGGAGGTGGGGTTCCAATTATTGAAATTTTAAATGATTTGGATAGAAGATTGTTGGAAGTTTTAAGTAAAGTATTAATATACGGCCACCCTAAAGTTATAGAACTTGGGTTTTTAAAATGCAAAAAATTGAAAAGGGCTCCACCAACTATTGTTGCGAGAAAGCTCTACAAGCGTAAAAGACATTTAAGTATGACTTCATTAATTTTTATAAAATGACTTTATTTTTTTTAGAGGTACCAATGGATTTGCGTAACCTTATTAAAGACAATTCAAAAAAGCTAGTTAATAGTTTATTACTTATAAAAAACAGTCTCCAAGCGCTGGATGATGCTATTGTAAATTTTATAAAAATACAAGAATAAAACTTAACTTTTTTTTACAAACAGTAATTTTCTACTACTCTATTTCTTACAATACGGCCTTGGTGTAAAACGTTTCTTTCAGGAAGATCTAATTCTTCATCCGCATTTTGATTGTTATTGTTTACTTCATTGTTATTTTCTTCTTCATGACAATTATCTAAGAACATTTTTAACAAATAACTATACAATACACTTATGCAGTTACAACATACCATTTATGTCACCTAAATATTCATTCCTGTCAATACACAAATTGTGCATGATAGCAGCAGCATAAATAATCTGTGCTGCTCTCTCAGGAGCATAATGCAAGGTTCGATGTTTGAGAAGGCATCTAAATCTTTGTTTTAATAGACCATTTGTTCTTTCTATGATATTTCGGATTGTTTTATGTCGGCGATTGTATTCTCTTTCACTATTAGTAACTGGATTAGCTATTGGTGTTAACAGCCAAGGCTCTAAGGGGTACCCTGCGTCTCCTATAATGTATGTAACTGGTGAAGTAAACAACAACATTAAAATGTGCATACCTAACAGATATGTCATTTGACGACCATTTCCTCTAAAGTTGTTCACTAAGTGCCTTCTGACCAATGATGTCTGCCAAATGGCAGAATCGTGCACAGATCCCGGAAATCTTGCGTTTATGTTTAAAATTTTTAACTTTGTATTACAAATCTGCAAAAAATTCAGTAGATAGTACATTGGTTGCTAAGAAACTATTTATTTTGCTTACATTTGAACATTTAAGCTATAGTATTGTTTTCGACAGTAAAATACAACACCGGGCATTTCTGGGTCTTCTGTTTTTGGGGCTATGATAGCAACTTGTGTACAGTCAATACATCCAATTATTCCTGGAAATCCACCACTATCTACAAAACTGAAACAAGTTATGGTACATAGATATTTAATTATGTAGAAGGTATATCTTGTTTCAAAGCAAATAAATAAGTACCTATAGATTAGCAATTGCAACACTAAAAGCGGTCATCATGATTGCAATGGTTTCATGTTTTCAAATTGTTCTATATGGCAATCTCAAATGCAGCTGGTTGTATACATGTTACTAATCTTGTACTTCAATTAATTAATTCCCAACTCACCGTTGTTTTTCCTGGTTTTTCTCCACTTCAGTTTCCGGGAACTTTATGAGGTGGCCTAATACTTGTACTAAAATGTCAGTTACTTCTGTAAGACATCTGCTTACTGAAGTTTGATGCATGCTTGTCAGGTAATCTTGACCTACCCCTCTTTGATATGATCCATGACTTAAAAAGTGTAATGCAGCAAAAAACTAAAGTTAAACAAAAACTAGCATTGCACTTGACAACACGTTACTTACCCTAAGACCTTTAGGGATGGCTGTTGTGCGTGCTGAATCCCTCATATGTGGAAGAATTTGATCAAGTACCCATTGAGCTAGCTGCCTTGATATGCGAAACAAACCAAAGTAATTTCAGGCAAAGTTAAAGGATCACTATGATCTCTCAATTGTCGACGTTGTAGATTCAATTGGCGTCTGTTAAAAGCATTATTTTCATGTTCTTTATTAGTTCAGTCTTGTGTCTTACCTGACAATTTCGTTTTCAAGTACGTCAATAATAAAAACTAGTTCCATTTTGATTACACAACCTCAGATGTCACAGTTCACTAACGAAAAGGATTAATTGATGTAAAAACCACGCAAGTTTAATTATATTTTGAGTTAATTTGGCTCAAACAAAACTCAACAGTTGCTATACTACACAAATTTCAGTTACGAAATATTCTTGACTTTATTTTAGTTCCTTAACGGGCAAAGTTTTTCAAGACTATATAATTATTGACTTTTTTCAATGTTGAGATAGGAATACTTCAAGGATTTGTCTTAGAGCATACGAACTATATGTCAATTGACCTGATTTCAATATATTGAAATAGGAAAATTTCAATAAATTGAGTACAGTGCTATTCTGCATACCAATCCGCCATATTTATTGAAATGTCTTTCATATGTCAATCTTATGACGTCATTTCAAGCTTGACTTAATGTCAATGTACTTACTGCATAGGGCTGAATGTGTCAAAAATGTGGAAAAGTATTGTTACGAAACATAAGATGCAGATGCATTGTTGCTGTGTGAAATGACATGCATTCATTACACCACTCACTTACCTAGCTGACTCAAAATTATCGAACCTAACCTTGTAACAAACCCTCATCTTATAAACTTTATTTTCAATAACTAAATACTGAGCGCGACTCGTGCACAGTGTTGCCACTTTAGTTTTCAATGTTTCCCTTCACAATAAAATTTCCCTTTTTCGCGACACTAAAAAATGGCGTGTCTACACCAGTGCTCGTACCACTGGCCGTGTTTTGGTGGTACGCGTACCACAGTTTGGGAACCGCTGCAGTTTAAACCACCAGCACTGGATCTATGCCGATTGACAATATTGAAATGGCAGCTCGGATACACACCTTAAAATTGACGAAACACCTCTTCTATAACTGTAATTAAATGCGTGAACACTAACTTTGGACACTAATCGGAGAACTATTACTGTATCATTTCTTCATTAATTGACAAACAAACTTCGTAACACCGGTTGACTACCGGAAAAATGCGTATTTGAATTTACACGCAACGGACTATCACGTATGCTAAGTCAAATGAACCGTAGCGCACATCGGCGCGCAAACCTTTTTCAGTCTTGACCGTCGCTATCCCTATCTACAAACTATGCATATGTGCTATCGCTTATCTAAATAAATTAAATTTTACTTTGATAAAGTCCCCTTATCAAACATCTGTCAAGTAATTCTCGACTGTAAAACTAAAACTTTCAAACATTTCATTTGCAATCGATGTGCATAGTAAGGTTGTTTTAAAGCATAATCGACGCACGTGTACAGTGCGCTAGAAATCGAATGATAAATTGTAGAATGGCAAATACCTACATACATTTGGTCCATCTGTCAGATCGGGCCACAGGCCATTTTGCTCAAGTGTTCACATATAGACGAGTAAGTTATGGCTTAGTAGAAAAAAGGCGTAAAATCCTTAAATGTAGATTTTACAGAAATGTGCATCGATTGGTGACCGTGTAAGTACCATTAAATACAAGCACATAACTTAATATAATAAAATAAATACTTCATGAAATAGTTACTAATTGAGGTTGAGTTGAAGTTTTACACATCCTTAGCATGAAACGTCGGAGAGTAAGTAGATGAGAAAAGGGAAAGCTTGATTAAAGCTCACACATGACGGCCAAATGGAAGTACATAGAATGGAATGGTAGATTATCAGCGGGAGCAGATGATATTATTAGTGCGCAAGCTGCGAACAATTTAGATAAATTCAGTGTCTACAACTCATACACCAAAACAGTTAAAGTTTAAGATAAGAGGACAACACTCCGCACAAATTCAAACAGTAAATGGCTTTAGATAGAGAAATTCCTGAAGCTTATCGGAATTCCAATTGAATCCAGTAGTTATTAAGACATCGTATTGTGGAACACGAGCTACTAATTAGATAACAAGTATAGAAAGTTTGCCGGAATAACTAAAGGAACCACCCTTATACTCTGTGTCTGTGGGGTTAAGATACGGAATGTAGTCTCAGGAAATGGGGGGATGGGGTTGGCGGCTTCCGTAGTGGACCGCCGCTTAACCGGACCCGCGTTCTGTGTTTACCGGAACTCGACAGCCGTAACAAGATTACGTTATAATAGCGGATAACCACTGGTCGGAGGCGTTTAACCGCAAGTTGCTGTCGCATCAACGATGTCACTTGTGGCTTTCCTTGTCCCTTGCTAATTGTTTACTAATAAATACTAAACGCTACTTACATTGTAATCGACCGCCATACCCTTCTTACACCTCTTTCTTCCAGCTGTGTTAAAGAATCACACGTGACCTCATTAAAACTTTGAATAGATCCAGACAAAATTTCAAATTACATTCAGCCTAAGGTATGGATTTGCACATACAAAACTGATACTCTATCGATTTACTAAATGTACTGGTGTTTTTTAAACAAAGGAATATACTTTCGTACTCGTGCCCTGAGCACGAAGAACTGCACGGACTTAAATACTAAAGTTCAGATGACAGAAAGACAGATGTTTAACCGAGACAACAAAAACCAACCCAAAATAAGATTGTAAGGGGGAGGGGGGTATAAATCTAAAACGTCCCAAAAACCATAGAATTCATTCATTCCAAAGAATCTAAAAACCACAGACCTTAGACCCCTTGAGGTTAACATGCACTTAAGATACAATATTAAATCGGGCGAAGAAGGCTCGTGAGCTTTCGGAAATCGTAAATGGTACAAACGCTTCACTGGGTTCCATCATTCTACTGGAAGCCACAGTAATCCTAGCCTCCCCGAGACTCAATGTATAGGTATACCTTAAGCAAAACAGTCTTGAAATGGATGAATTTATAACACTCGCAATACATGAGCGGGAGCTTAATACTTCACTTCGCATCGATGTTAGAGCTACCTGCAGCAAATTTCGATTTTGGTTATATAGCAAACGCCGGTCTTTCTCGAACTCTTCCCAATACTCTCGAATATTATAAGACAAACAAGTCATATTTCTCGGAAAGAATGCGTCACATCCGCCTTCGTTTCTTATCGCTCATGACTAATCTTTTATGGCGCCTCGATGGATATCAGGATTTCAGGAATATTCACTACAATGGTCTATAAAGTTTAGTGACTACAATTTCAGAAACTGTAGAAATCTTAGAACCCCAAGTAAGTTTTATCCACTCCAAAACCCTAAATGCCACGGACCTTGAGATTGAAACGAGACTTAAGATAAAATATTGAAGTGGGCGAAGAGTACATGCGTACACGTGCTTCGCCCCCGAAAATACTGGCACCCAAAGTAAAGTAGATGAAAAGAAGTACTTAATAGATTCCTGCAACTTGGGGGGGTTTTAATAAACCTTAGAAATTTTAGACCCGATAACATTACGACTTGCAATCGTGAAAAGCGAAAATAGACCCTAAACGCCCTGAGGTTCAAAATACATTCAAGATAAAATAAATTAAACAAATATAGCAAACGAACTCCTAGGTATGGCTATAGCTTGGCATCGCCTATTATATTGTTATCCCCAGTTTGAATTTCCTGCAATTCGGTTCATAACTAACGGAGAGAAGGCCTTCCCTATTAACCAATAGCCAACCGGCCCACATTGCCAATTCAGAAACTTCGATCTACAAATTTGATAAAGAATTCACCTGCAAAAGTTCATCGTAATCGTAGGAGCTCGTTAATAAGGAAGTCGGCAAAAAAAGTTAAGATACCCAATAACCAACTTTCAGAAATCTTAACAGAAAGAGAAACATTAGTGGTTTCCAAGTCCCACAGACGCTTTAGTCTCCCTGAATTTCAAACTACCAATACTGGGAGATTCACGTACCCTTTTACTAAAAGAAGTTTTTAAACTTGCATCTGAAATAACTTGAAAACTAGTTCACAGCCATAATAGAATTGAAAGAATTCAAGATAGCGTCCCTTCAGTACATCCCGGAAGTTGGCGCCATCTTAGTTTTTGTAAATATAATAGTGCCATCTTCTATCTTTTTCTAAATCCGCTATTTCATTCTGAAATCGACGCATTTAAAATTTGTGGACCAGCTATATCTGTCATAGTTTTAGACATGTCAATTTTATAAAATAAGATAAGAAAAACTGTCAGATAGGCACACATAATGTTAATAGTGGCCCCAACATTAAAATCTATAGTCATTTCTGGCATCAGAATCAGTAGTTGCAATTTGAAAAAACTGAATTTGGAAAAATCGCAGCAGCCCTAGAAACTTTTTCAAGACTTTCAGAAGTTACTCACAAACTCTTTTGACTTTAAGGATTCGATTGTAAAAAAGAGCACTCACTTATCGTGAATGGTTCAAGAGATATAAATGTTTGAATGGGCCCTTGTTTTTAGAGAAAAATTGACATATGTCAAAAACTATGAGAGATAGGTTGGCAAATCTTAAATGCGTCGAATACAGAATAAAATGGCGCATTTATAAAAAAAATAGAAAATATCTTTCAATTTAAAAATGAGTAATGCCCTACGAATCACCTGAACGCCGACGCCGCCACACTTTCTTCAACTTCAAAAATACCCCTAAAATGGCTACTAATCTGTTCTACCAATAAGATTCATTTCTTTTCTAGGAAACTAATTTGTCAGAATCGTCTACTGCTACAAGCCTCGGGATCAATTGTTCTCATTCCCTGAATATTGAATAGCGGATCTGAATCAGCTGGAAGATCACGTACATCCCATTACGTTTGTCTTATGTCGCGACAAGCTGGCGCTTCTAATCTTTCACACGTATTTAATTAGCCAGGGCCGTACTCGGAAACCATTCACCCAAAAATGAATTATTAAGGTTAAGTTGTAGAACAGATGTGTCACATGTTTCATGTTGAACATCCGAACTTCGCCCTTTTAGGTTTATGGCCACAATATAGATTTTTTTTCTTTCTTTTTTGTGTTATTCTTTTTTTTGTTGCTTTAGAAGTCCAAAAAATTGCACTTTATTATTATTAAATTTACATTTCTCTATTATTCACTATATTTTGCCCATAGTTGCCAACTGTAAGTATAGGGTAGGTCAAAATTGCAGTGCCGAATTGGGGACGCCGATTACAGGTGTCAGAGTACATCTTATGCAAGTGTTTTTAAAATAAAGGTCTGTCAGCACCATGTGAACATAGTATGCAAAGATGTATCACGTGTGATAACAATTTTTAACAGAGACATTTCTAGCACAGCACGAAAACAATATATGTGAGATAGTTGTAATTTATACCCTTCGTAACGTTTTTATGATTGTTCATCATTATTATTTAAAGTAAAGGTTGTACCAAGAATCATAATATGTGTATGGAATGTCATAAACGTTGTTTAAATAAAATACCATAAATTTGAATTTAATTTTAAACATTCTCTCTTAGGTTTTTATGATTGTGAATCGGCTACTTTCGTCCGCATTCACGATACACCACCATCATCCAATATCTTCGGCTTCAGAATTTTTTCCAACCATTCAAGCAAGATGAAGCTCTCGTGACGTTTAGGTTTCAGAAACGCAATTTATCCAAAACTATCACACTTGTAGTTTTCGGCCAATTACACACACACCACAAACTTAAAATCCTAATAAATAGAATCTCAAACACTTTAAAGCACCAAATAGCTAGAGCGTTCATATTAAACTTAGTTTTAAGTTATGGGATTAAAAAAATCATCAAGTTTAATGATTACTGCTAGAATAAAGTAGATTAAATTGTGGCTTGGTTCAAGCAAATAGCTATAATCTTAATTAAAAACTAAATGAGTTTCTACCGACATAATTTCGCAAACTTATTTATTCGTATATAAAATTTAATTATTAATTATATTTTTGAATAACTTGTGGGCAGGTAACACAGTTCAAGCGTATCGGTTTCGTAATTATAATTAACCGTCAAATCTAATTAGCTTTATCTGACAGCTAATTAAAAATTTGATACCCCTAAACAAAGCGCGGAGAACGGGAGAGCGAGAATTATAATTTGGTATCCAATTTTTCCTATTTGTTACGGGGAGACCTTAGTAAAAATAGACGCCGGCATTTCCAATAACCCACACTAATTAGAACATAATTATTATTTAATAAATATTTTTTGTCGCGCAGCGTGCAAGTGTCCAGGGAGCTTAATGAGAAGAATTAATTGCGAAAGAGACGGCAGCGGACTTTAATTAAAGTATTGTTATTCCGACTTATCGTCACTTCAGGTACTAATTGCGCGGCGAATCGAATTCCGTATGTCAAGCAATTAAAACAGTAACGACCGTCACTTTAAAACTTCTTTAATCACGGCATTAACATTCTCAATTTAAAATCTAATAACGCTAATTGACGGCACGAAAATGAATTATGGGAGGACAAAAAGAAAACTGTCGTACTACACACAATGCTAAAAGGAAACCGTCTCAGCAGGATACGGAATAGTCCTTGCTATATTCACGGGACCGTCAAGCCGAGATGATTGATAATCACCTGGCCCAGCTAGCTCTGACGTCACTTCATTAACTCCCCTTAATGAAATACCGTGGCTTTACTAATTGAATGTCTATGTACAACATAATAGGATTCGCATACCATTCTGTAATACGAACTTCGATTAAATTTTGATCAACAACGCGTATGACGCTCAAATTATTTTGCAACATCACATTTTCGCCATTGCCGAAGTTTCAGTAAAATGCGGAGTAACTTTATGAGAGAATTTCTAAACCAATTGCTGGATATTGTGGCGTATAGCACACAAAATAGAATGTTATTACTTTTTTTGCCATGTATACGAATTGTTGGACTAATTAAAAACAAAACCGTCTACGAAGGTAAGGTATTTTTGTACGTAGCGCACGTGGAAACTGAAAAAAAGAAAATTCGAACGTAAATTTTGAAATTGATATTTTATTCGTGCGGGTCACACCCACAGGTCATTAATTTTGGAACAACGTATCTGTTCAATTGAACCGAGATTAGACACCAACCACGTTCCGAGCATCTTCGTGTTTTGCTCAAGATGCAACTTCCAAAACATAGTATTTTAGTGTTCATCTTCATCGCGTTCTTTCCGGGAAATATGAAATGCTGACTCTAAAATTCTCTAGAAATTCTTTGTTTGCTATATAAGCAGATTGAATTGTGTTTAAGTTCAGTTCCAACATCGATGCCGAAGTGGTAAATAGCAAAATTCGCGCTCGTGTAGATTTGCATGGCCAGAATTTGAGTATAAGTCAACATATTTAAGGACCCTTACACATTCATTCATAAATAGGGTTAAACATTATTTCTGTGACTCCTCAGGATCTTCAGGTTCGTCGAATTCTTTCCTTTCTTGGATATTTTCTTGTAGTTTGTAATTTAACACCAAAAAAAATGGGCCAATGAGTTCGGGTGGTTTTTTTTATTATGGGATCAATAAAGAAATGCAGTAATTGACTTTGTATATCGTTGAAATTGTAATTTGACAACAGAAAAATGAACCATTGACCTTGGATGACATTGAAAATGCATTCAGACACCACTATTGAGGTTGACCTTAGATGACATTGAAAATGTAATTAGACATTACAATTGGAGTACTTGACCTTGGATGACATCGAACATGTAATTTAACACAATGAGGCCAATGACCTTGTATGCGCTTAAAAATGTAATTTAACACCACATCAATTAAGGCCATTGACCTTATACATTTAATTTGACACCCCAACAAATGAAATACGATCACTACAGTTTGCCCTTTGAGCTTTAGCGCGGCATTCTTTCCAAGGTCACTGTCTACGTGCCACGCGACTTTCACCTTGATCTAATTTCCAAGACAACCGCCCACGTGGCATACGACTTTCACCTTGACCTAGTTTCCAAGATCAACAACCACGTGGTACGCGACTTTCACCTTGACTTTATTTCCAAGGTCGCCGCCCACGTAGCACGCGATTTTCACCTTAACCCAATTTGCAAGGTCACAGCTACCTTAGTATACTTTACAAGGTCACCACCAGGTGACGAGCGACATTGAACTGGGCCAGCTTCGCCCTTATACCCCTGCTCGCTTAACACCAGTAAAATACATACGTAGAAGGTATGGTTACATGGTTAGCGGCGCATTATAAACCTAAATGCCAATTTTTTGGGTAGAACAAAAGATGAATCCAAATGTTTTAAAAATCATGAGAATTTGAAACATTTCTTGCATGGGAGTTAAACGAATTTTTTGTACATTAAGAGCAGATTTCACCCTCTCGGATGGTCGCTAAAGAAATGCCAATTTTTTGTGAGTTACAGGACGTGAATCTTAACGTTTTGACGGGTATGAGAATTTGAAACCTTTTTTGCGTGAGGGTTAAACGAATTTTTTTGTACGTTAGGGGCAGATTTCAGCCCCTCGGACGGTCGCTAAATAAATGCCAATTTTTGGAGTGCTATAAAATAAAAATCTTAACGTTTTGGAAAGCATGAGATTTTGATACCTTTTTTTCGTAGGGGTTAAACGAATTTTTTTGTACGTTAGGGGCAGATTACACCCCCTGAGACGGTT
This sequence comes from Photinus pyralis, assembly GCF_008802855.1. Lineage (NCBI taxonomy): Eukaryota > Metazoa > Arthropoda > Insecta > Coleoptera > Lampyridae > Photinus > Photinus pyralis. The sequence continues at coordinate 13,722,460 of NW_022170596.1, forward strand.
TCTAAATAAATGGCAATTTTTTGGGTGGAATAAAAGATGAATCTTAATGTTTTAACAAGCATGAGAATTTGAAACATTTCTTGCATGGGAGTTAAACGAATTTTTTGTACGTTAAGGGCAGATTTCAACCCCTCGGATGGTCGCTAATTAAATACCAATTTTTGGGGTTGTATAAAATAAAAATCTTAACGTTTTGGAAAGTGTGAGAATTTGAAACCTTTTTTCGGAGTGGTTAAAGGAATTTTTTATACGTTATGGGCAGATTTCACCCCCTCAGACGGTTTCTACATAAATGGCAATTTTTTGAGTGGAATAAAAGATGAATCTTAATGTTTTAACAAGCATGATAATTTGATACATTCCTTGCATGGGAGTTAAACGAATTTTTTGTACGTTAAGGGCAGATTTCACCTCCTCGGATGGTCGCTAAATAAATTCCAATGTTTGGAGTGGTATAAAATAAGAATCTTAACGTTTTGGAAAGCGTGAGAATTTGCAACCTTTTTTCGGGGTGGTTAAAGGAACTTTTTTGTACGTTATGGGCAGATTTCACCCCCTCAGACAGTCTCTAAATAAATGGCAATTTTTTGGGTAGAATAAAAGATGAATCTTAATAATTTAACAATTATGAGAATTTCAAACAGTTCTTGCATGGGAGTTAAACGGATTTTTTTGTACGTTAAGGGCAGATTTCACTCCCTCGCTAAATAAATGCCAATTTTTGGAGTTGTATAAAATACGGATCTTAAAATTTTGAAAAGCGTGACAACCTTTTTGCGTGGGAGATGAACGAAATTTTTGGTACTTTAGGGGTGGTCGCCAAATGAATGCCAATTTTTACAAAATATAATACAAAATATGAATGTTAACGTTTTGAAAAGCATGTGAATTTGAAACTTTTTTTGCATGGGGGGTTAAACGAAATTTTTGTACGTTAGGGGCGCATTCCATCCCTTCGGACGGTCGTTAAATGAATAGCTATACATCCTTCTAGTAATTACAGCCATGGCTGCTACAGCCGCCACTTTTTAAATATTTCTATTAAACTGCGCCAGTGGACGTTCGGGCGTCTTCAGCGATTTGGTTGATAACTTCATACACACATACATACAGAGACTTGCTATATAATAACATATAACAAGTCTCTGCATACATAGGATTCGTCCATTTGTTTACGATACCTGAGTTTGGAAATGTAGCTTTGATGTCCGAAATATCATAATACGTTAATGTTAACAGTTAACACGTCTGTAGACAACTGAAGACTAACAGGCATTGGAAAGTATTTCTTTGTAATGCAGTTAGGAGGGTAGTTACTGAAGTGCATTCAAACAAACCAATTACCTTGCAATACTTATCGTTATATAAAGGTCCTAATGGCGTTTTTGTAAATTCCATATCATGGACGTCAAGTGTCCTCCTGGTTACATGAGCACGTGATTTGCTGGGATTTCAGTCGCCTACACTATCGCAAAAAGGTTTGATGATCCACGAAAACGATAATTGATAGAGAGATTTTAATTAATCAGAAATCGGACGGTGATCACTAATTTCTTCAGGAGTTGTAAAAAGGTTGGGGTTTTATTATCGATGAATCTTTCATTATTTTAACTGTCTGACGATGGACTAAGGTTCCGAAATCGATAACCTATTAGTAAAATTATAATTATAAGATCATGGCGACACGCAATTGTTTATTAATTTGGGGTTTTACTTTTAGCAAGATATTTGAAATATGTTTCGGAACTCGGAACGGAAATTTTTCCGTTAAGTTGATTGAAGAAAAGTTCTATATATCCTGTGTACCATTATTCAGAACTTGCGAAAATTTTCGGGTGTAATTTTATACAGTTCTGGCTGTCTCAAAATACACAAATGATAGAACCACTGATCCGGCAGTCTGTTAGATTAGATAATTGATAGAGACAGGAAGATGTTAATTAATTAGAAATTAGATGATCGTCCTTTTCAAAACTTGTACAAAATTTAATTGAATTCATGGCGCGTGTGTGTTTTTTAAATAAAAATTTAATATGTTGGAGAACTACCCCATTACCGAAGTGATAAAAAAAATGAAGAAAAGTGCAATGGATAGAAATCCAACTTGAAATACAATGAGAGACGAAAATTTATACACAGGCTTTCTGGAGCAAACTCGGAATAGTATTATATTAGTTCGCCATAGTTTCAGAACCCTATAAAGAAGTCTTCTCTTACACATTTCTTAACAAAAAATATTTCTCTTGCTTCACTCCATATTTCTTTGTTGCTCGCCAATTTCTTATCTTGTTCTTGCTTGGAGATTAAAATTTCTTTACAACTGTCGTATTGGGGTATTGGGGTCCCGCCGGTTTGGTATCGTTGATCCTTAACACCATGATTTTGAGGAATGTTTCGAGGCGGAACGTATCTGCGGGGGAGGGGGCATACCCCCCAAAAACAACACGGTTTTTAGAAAGAGTCCTTAGGACTGAACGTTTTGAAGCGGAACGTATCAACGAGGGGTCTGAGCTGTACCACTCAGGTAAAAGAAAAATTTCCCTACAACTATTGTAAGACCTTCGTATACTGGGGGGTACATGGCACTAAAAACGTAGATCTGCACGTTTCTATTTACTACTCCTTTACTACTTGCCTCTGATCTGTTGATTTAGGCAGTTTAAGAGTGCTATTATGAAGAACTGTTTGTGCACGGATGATGATTATTGAATACTTTGTAAATGCATTAGCCATGTATTGAATTTAAATTACTGGGATCGAGAGAAAGCCTCGCCACGAATTGTTTGTCCTTTGTGTAATTTAATTAACCTTGTATAAATGTGATTTACAACCAATTTATTTTCATATAGTTAAATGTTTTATATTAAAAAAAACGCGAAAGTTCGTAGGTGTTTGCGGCACTTTAAGGCATAGCGTAAAATGGATAATGGCTTTCTCGTTTCGCCATTAAAATATAAATAGGTGCAAGTGTTCTTAATCAATTTTGCCAAATAAAGTTCGATCGGCAGTTAGCATGCAAAACGAGAGGTGGTAACGAATAAAGGTAGAGAATTTAAAATAATTAAGATGCGACAGGTCGATACAATCATCGTCTAAACGATTTCTTGGCGAAATTTCCCACGTGCCGCGTTTGTAGGTTCGGCGCTTAGGTTCGTCCCGACGCCGGACAATATCTCATTACCGATGTCGCCAGAGAATCGGCACAATCATAGAATGCGGTACGGTGCGGTGCGGTACGATGGGATCATTACGGTCTCCATTCACACGTTCGACAATTCTTCATTTGCGTATTTCATTTGTCATTTGTGCGTATTGTCACGTCTCTGGTCGAGTTGTAATTCGGGAATTGTACGAAACTACGGGCCAGCGCTTTTAGTAGCTTTAGAAATGCATCATTAGTCGTTTTAGGAACTTTTCGTTAACAATGGTTGTTTTGCGAGGCTTTAAGTTGCCCCTGCTGTCTGCATGACAATTTTAGGTTTCTCTACCTCTAGGCTTTTACGAATGTTAACGTCAATGTGAATTATATAACGTAATTGGTTGGCCCTGGTCATGGATTTCAAAAGTAGAATGAACGAGTCATGTGGGCAACCATTATTTACTTTTAAGGATTTTCGGTGCAGGTATACGGATTTCTATGCGGCCGGTTCCCTTTTCAAATCAATTCCCCTTTTTACCGCCCTCACTAGCTGTAATTAAGTGTACCGAATTCGTTTAGTTCTCACAAGATACTCTAAATAAACAAATCGCACTCTGGTTGGACTGCTCGAAACGGTTCCGGTCCTAATTCATTATTTAGTACAATATTTTGGATATCTGCGCGTTTGTTTTATGAACGAAAGGATGCGTGTGACACTCGATGGCAGTTATGTTCGGCTAATAGGAGGCTGCAATGGACATTTCAATATAGTGATATACCATTTATTCGCGCTATTGTCTATGAAAGTACAAAAAAAACCAATTCGATTGTGCGGCATTTTGTATGCACGTATTCAAGAATGCGAATCTGTGACGGGAATAATAAATTGCAGCGACAATATGTCACGAGTATACGATTTTTTTGTTAAAAATCAGGCAACGCATTGAATTAATAAATTAATGGCTTTGTTTTGCGTACGTGAGAGTTTCTAAATTGACTCTACGTTTTGGTTTTGTTCTACGCCGCAAAAAGTACTTATTTACCCAACGTTCTAATTAGCTTAAATTACAAATCATATTTAATTTTTTTTTGAATTGTTCATTAATCCCCATACTAATAGAATGAGTAGATAATTAGAGAAATGCGTGTCCATTATTACGGCCGAACTAGGGAAGCGGAATGCCGAAAGAATTTCAGCGGTGCCCTTTCCTCGAGGATTCACCTCAAGTGATCTTTTTAAATGTATTTAAAACATTTAAAGGCGCATAAGAACGAATATAGGCTTTTAAGTGCTCTTAAATGAGAAGTTTTCAAAAAGAAACGACACTAGAAAACGGTAGAACGCTTTAGAAAACCCTAGCTAGAAGAACCTCAAACAGTCTAAGGGCTTGTGAGAGCCACACTAGAAGATTTTTAGAGGTTCTTTGAGATTTTTAGAAACTGTACATAACTCAGTGGCCGTAGGACACTTTAGAAGGTGCTCAAAAACTCTTGAACTTAAGCATCCTGCGAGTGTTATGGATTTAAAATACAAGAAGAATTTGACGAAACGGAGGAATCCCTTAAATCTGACAAATATGATGCATTTTAAGAATTCCAAGCACGAGAAAGTTCGAAGGAAAGATTTTGCAAAATTAAATATTCTGAAAAGGTAGCAGTATATTTTTGAAGAATCTAAGAATTACGCGAATTCTAAAAAAACTATCACAAGAATCTAAGAAATCGGAAGAATCCAAGAAATCTTGAGAATCTAAAAGAAAAATCGCAAGAATTCGAAAAAACGTAAGAATATCAAGAATGATAAAAATATAAAGAATCTGAAAGATCGGATGGATCTGAGGGATCTGAAGAATCCAAAGGATTTAAAGAAACTGATGGAAACCCAAAAAAACAACAGAAAAATTACAAAAGAATTTGACGGGCCTAAATGAGAAAGATCCCATGAAAGCAAGGTTTTGAATAATCCCAAAAATGTTAAATTTGAAAAAACTAGAAGAAGCGAAAGAATCTGGAGATTCCAAAAAACAACAAAATGATTCGACAAACTTGAAGACGCAGAAGAACCAGATAACCCAAAGTAAGTATTCTGAAGATCGGAGCCATCCGAAGTAATGGGCCGGAGTCGGACGGTTTGATGAATTCCAAAACTCGAACAATTCGAAGAAACGTAAGAAGTCAAAGAATTTTATAAACCTGATGAATCTAACTAAAAAGTTGGAGGATTTGAATAATCGAAAGAAACCACCTCATGAATCCGGAAGAATCGGAAGAAAATTCAAAAAATCCGATATATTTATAAAATTTGAGGAAACAAAAAACAAAAGAGTTCTTAACACCGACAGACCCCCCCCCCCACCCCCGTGCTACGTGCTGCCTTAAAATGTTCAGCACTAAGGACTCTCGCCATCCAAGGGGTATTCACCTATCCCACATGCTCCTAGTGTTGCATTCGACGGTCCCTTTCCAAAAACCATAGTGTAAGTGGCATGAGCACTTGAATTTTGAGGAACATATGTAGAACCGAGGGGTCTAGAGGTATAAGATTACTCCCCCCCCCTCCACGTGCACGATAATCCGATAATCTTATGATAGTTGTAGGAAAAGGGACATTAAATCTTTCCCTCGGTGATATGTTCCTCCTCAAAACGTTCGGCACTAATGACTCACATTAAAATTTGTCATAAGCGACCACTGAATCTTCCTCTCCTAAGGGGTAGTCCTTTTCCCACATACTTCTGGTGTTACATTCAATGCTCCTTTTCCAAAAATGATAGTGTAAGTAGTATGAGCACTTGAGGAACAATGTGTTCCCTACCCCCCAGACTCCCCGGTGCTACGTTATCAATTAAATAGTTCAGCGCTAAAGACTCCAATCAATTTTTTTTTATAAATTACCACCGAATCTTACTCGCCCAAAGGGTATTCCCTATCCCACGAGCTTCTGGTGTTACGATCGATTGTCCCTTTCCAAAAATCATATTGTATTATTATTTATTATTATTTGTTCTCGGGGTGGTCCCATTCGGTTCCTGCACCGCGACCTTTTGGTCTATTGTGCTCCCCAGTATTCTCTACCCCTCAAGAATACCTGTATCTTTGATAAAGTCCAGGATTTTGGTAGGGTGGATCTTCACTACCTCTTCTTGTGTAATCTTCTCGTTTCCAAGTAGGCGTTCTCTTGCTTTTGTGTATGCTTCACATAGGCAGATAACGTGGTGTGGTGTTTCACTTTCCTCACCACAGCCCCTGCATAGAGGGCTGTCAGTCAGTCCCATGTTGTGCAGGTGCTTGTTCAAACAACAATGGCCTGTGGCCATCTCTGTTGCAAGTTTGATCTTCATCCTACTTAACTTTAAGATGGATGATGCTAGCCCCTCGTTTGGGGTTTCCAGAAAGATCTTGGAGTGACTCTGTCCCGGAATTTCCGACCAATGTCTGCAATGCTCTTTTGTGAGTTTCGCTTGTATCTCCTTTTTGGCTGTGTTATATGTAATCCCACAGGCCGGTTCGGGTCCTACGAGTGGTATCGCGCTTGCCGCTCTCGCAAGTTCGTCAGCGACCTGGTTACCTGCGATTCCCGCGCCCAGGTGCCCACACTAGCGTTACTGTATTAAGTCTGCCTAGTGCGTTTAGCACTTCAGTGCATTCAAGGACTAGTCCTGAATCTACTACATATGAGTTTAATGCTGCAATCGCTGCTTTGCTGTCTGTAACTATAAAGATTTTCTTTCTGTTAAAGTTCTCTTTTAATAGTCGAGAAGCTGCAGTCAAGATTGCATATACCTCGGCCTGAAGCACGGTTGCTTTTTGTCCTAGGCTTACAGAGATTCTGCAGCCCTGCCCATTGCTTCCGTACACTCCACAGCCAGTGCCCTCCTTAGTTTTCGAGCCATCTGTGTAATACACGATTCCATTCAGTTTTATCTTACTGGAATTGTCCTCCCAGTCGGATCGAGTGGGGATTGCCGTCTTAAACAGTTTTGTGAGACAAACTGTTTTGGTTATTCTCTCGGATATCATACCGAGGGTTTTATGTCTGGAGATTTCATCAAAGATGAGCGAGTGTCCCACCCTTGACGATATCTCCTCGCCATTGACTCTCAGCCGGTATGCCCCTCTGAGCGCCTCCGCCCTAACTACTAGGTGTAGTGGCGGTAAGTTCAGAAAGTCTCCATAGCTGCAGTAGGGGTCGTTCTCATTGCCCCCGTAATTCCAAGGCAAGCTCTGCGCTGCACCTTGGTAAGTGCCTGTATGTTCTTCTGGGTGAAGGTCTTATGCCACCACACCAGTGACGCATACGTAATGACTGGTTTAATCATTTTAGTGTATATCCAGTGGGTCATCTTTGGCGATAGGCCCCACTTGCTTCCGAACGCTCGCCTACAGGCCCACAGGGACTTTGTGGCTTTGTTCGCTATTTTCTCCAGATGTGATTTGAAGGTAAGCCCTTGGTCTAACGTGACGCCCAAGTATTTCCCTTCTCTCACTAACTGTAGCTTGGTGCCGTACATTGCTATATCCTTTAGCTTTGTCGGCCCTTTTCTACGTGAGAAGAGAATGAGGTTTGTTTTTGTTGGATTAACAGACAAGCCCTCTTCTCTACACCACTTTTCCACCAGAGTCAAAGCTCCCTGCATCACTGCTGACACGGTCTCCTCAAATCTTCCGCGTACCACAATCACTATGTCATCGGCATATGCAACTGTAGTATATCCCGCCTCACTTAATCTCCTCAGAAGTCCGTCCACCACTAAACACCACAGCAGAGGAGAAAGAACTCCCCCCTGCGGGCATCCTCGAGCGGCCCGGACCACTACCGAGTCGTTGTTAAGCGAGGCTGTAATGTTCCTATGTTTTAGCATGGTATGTATCCATCTACTAATGGTAGTGTGTACTCCCTTGCTTTCTATAGCCATGTTGATCGATTCTAGAGTGGTGTTATCAAACGCCCCCTCTATGTCTAAAAACGCCCCTAGAGCCACCTCATTACTAGCTATCGCTCTTTCAGCTGCATCCACAACTCTGTGGATAGCCAGTTCACAGGATTTTCCTGGTTGATAGCCATTGGTGTTTGCTAATGCGTTCGGACCCCAGTATCTCATCCCTTATGTGTCTATCAATAAGTTTCTCTAACAACTTTAGGAGAAATGACGTTAGACTGATGGGTCTAAACGACTTAGCCTGGGCGTAGGAGTCTCGCCCAGGTTTGGGTATGAATACGACTTTTACGTCCCTCCACGCCATAGGCCCGATATATCTAAAAAATTTACAGAAACAAAAAACAAGAATTCTGAATGCCAGAAGAAGAATGAAGAATTTTGAAGAACCTAAAATTTTGACAGATTTGAAGAATTTGGATGTTCTGAAGAAGCCGAATAACTCGCAGTATAATTAAAAAATTCAAAGGAAAAAAATTGCTGTGGCTAACACAGATACCACCCGGAGGCGTGCGTATGAGCGATTCCGCCCAAAAGCTTTTCAGCTATTCCTTTTATGTCTGCCGAAAATGAGAGTACATACAGATATGCATTGAGATTTTGCTTGATTCGCATTACCCGGTGCTCTAAAACCGGTATTTCCGTGTAATACCTCGCTTACTAACGTGTGGGTGGTAATTTCTGAGCAATTCAGAAAATCTGAAAAAACCGAAAAAATGAGAAAATTTGACAATACGGAAGGCAGTTGCGGCTAATCAGATGAGACAAGTGAGCCTCACTTCGAAAATTCAACGCCATTGAACTTATCACGTACCTAATACAATAATAATGGCCGCAATTCTATATGTATTATACTATAAATTAATGGAAAGTTTTGGTATTACATAGCAAGAGGAATGTATTTATTTATTTATTATCCCTCTCTTGTTCTCGACCCTCTGCCGATTGAAGAATTAAAGAAACTAAAAACAAAGAATCCGGGAAACGTCAAAAATCAGAATAGCCGTGGAAATCTGAAAAATTTAAAGAATGTGAAGAAATCGAAGAGTAAAAAAAATGAAGAATTATTAAACATTAAAGAATGTTACGGATCTGAAATTAAAAAATAAGTAGGAACTGAAATGAAAGATTTTGAATAATCCGAAGCCGAACAAACTAAAGATGGATATGAGGGAATTGATGAATTGAATTCCGAAATAAGTTTGAATGCTTATTCAACGGAATATACCTCGGAATATACAGTTGCCGAGTTTTTTTGTGGAAAACTACACTAGCGGAAGAGTGACTGGGATCAACTTCCGGTCAGAAACCTTCCAAATCACCAATGCTACCCCTTAGCATTCCCACAAGTGATATATACCTATATTAATCATTAATAGCCTACGAAATATATGATTTGCCCCAAGAATATGAAAGGAAAATGGTGATTTCGCTGTTTATATTGACAATCCGGAAATCACCCAAAAACAAAGGAATTTGGATACCTAAAACAGAATTCATAGAAGTCACTAGCGGTTGGCCAATATTAAATTGTTGGGCTGCAGACAATGGCGTCAAACGTTTTAATAGTAGAGGAAAGATACCAACTAATTTAAGGTTTCATTCACATGTTCGGCCCCCTTCTTGGTTGCCTGAACATTAAATTTCTTTAAATGAATTAAAAGAAAAATGGAAGGGAAACCCGTAATTAGAAAAATAGTAATTTTATAGGAAAGGCAGAAACAAAAGTACAATTATGCCTTATAATTCTACGATACTAATGAGACACCTTTAATTATAACGATAACAATGCAGTTGCATAAACGCGCAACGTGTAATTTAACAAATTTAAACTCTAAAATAATAAGGGTTGAGCTGTAGGATTCGAAACAGGTTGACAAGGGTATTATTACTATAACTATATAGAGACCATCCGAACGTGACCAGCCTAGAAATATGCAAGGAATGTGTTTTAGACGTCGTAAAGAAACATATGATGCATTTTTTAAAAGGGAAGGTTTTATTAAATAAGAAGGTACAAAATGACAAAAGGTGATTCTTCTCTAAGGGCTGCGGAGCGAAGACATATTTATTTTAATCGAAAGAGAAACAATTATTTTATTATGGTAGATGAACAGCTGCTAGTTATATGCATCCTAAATACGTTTTAATTCCGAGGAAATTGTATTTATTTTATCTTAGTCTATTTTACTTCCACAAATGAAAGTCTTTGAATGTTGTTGCTGTTGCTACGGGTTGATAAATAATGAATAAACGAAAACAAACGAAGTAATCAAACCATATTTAAAATTTAAATATTCCATTAAAGCAACACAATATACATTTCCATGTTAATTGCAGCATCCACCTGCTGCCTCTACGCTACAATCTTAACTCGATCGATGTAAAATATTAAGCATTTTCCATTCTCATTTTAACGAAGTAAATACGTTACAATTAAAATTTGCATACCTCCCGTTGCAATAAATAAATCCAAAAAAGGCGCCCATATAAATACGTTTTTATAAAATATTGTAATTGCATATAAATGCCGAATATATTAATAAAATGCAACGAAACGAAGGGGGAAACCTAACAATAAGTGTACCTTTCCGGGCGAAATTGTAGGGTAAAATTTATCACCTGCCCCCTTCACCCGTCCCTCTTTTGTTGGGCCTGCCCTTATTGAGCTAATATTCAATTTACAATGCGTAACATTCCGATCTTACGTTGTATAAAATTGCTGATAGCTTAATTAAAATTTTTAGCGGTTTTGATAGGTCACAGATAAAGTGTGAATTCCTGTCGAGGTCTTGTCATAAAATGAGTCTAATTAAAATTTTACTTTAGGTACACAGTTTGCATTCATCCTTTTAGGTAAAAATTATACTACTTGTTTATTAATTAGATAACTTGGCTTACATGTCGTGAAAAAGGGACCTTCTGCAAGAGGAGGGCTAATGCTATAAAGGCGATTTTACGATTCGAAGGGAAAAACTCGAGTACAATTTCTGGATATTGGAACGTTATGCGGTGAAACGGTAACTTTTCTGTTAGTCAGCTAACTCAAAATCGGCAGAGGAGGCAGTTTGGGTGAGTACAATGACGTCAATGGCCCCACCAAATTTTTTGCGGCCGAATTTGTTTACAAGCGGAGATTTCCACTGGTATACTTATACAAGGTGGCACAATGAAAACCAGACAGATTGAACAACTAGTCCGAAATAGTTTTTGGAAAAAAACGCAAAAACAGATCGATTTTGGTTGGAAGGATGGCATCTTTTACACCCCCGGCGTCAACCCCCTAATCAGGGTTGCAGGGTTTGCATTAATTCAGTAGACTGGATAGGTCAACTACTGGAATCCAGTCACTGGCGTCCAGTTATTGATCCACTTACTGGCCTCGTGTAAACGCGGTATAAGCGATGCAGGCCTATGGCATGATACAACAAATAAGAATATTGTATAATGAGCCCATGGTATATTACGTGAAAGATTTGACTACTAGTGTGTGTAGCTATGTGCTATGTACCTATTTACATAGACATGTTTGCCTTCACTACACAGCAATACTAATGGCGATATCACACTAATTCGAAATACTGGTTGATCCAAAACAGTCGATCCCAGGTCTCGTATAATGAATGGCTCCTTTGATTTGAAGTTCCAACACGGCCACTCCAAAATTAGGTGATGAACTGGTAAATGTCATATAAAAAATATTATTTACGAGCAATCAACCGCTTACAACATGAAATTCAAGTTCATTATTCTAGTTTTCAGGGCCACAGAATTTAATTTCGCCTGTTTAAACATTTCCGCTGTTGTTCGTTTTCACCGTAATAGTTTTTCTTCGCTACCGTATCAGCACGAAACCTCACCGAAAGTAATACACGTTTTTTCTGGTACCTGGTTTTGGATACAATTTTGAATAGCGTACCATTTGTCTGGGCTTTGTAGAATCAATGGAACTATGCTCGTCATTTCCAATTCATTCGTCATCTTCAAGGTAAGCCTTAATTTACCCGCACCCCATTGTCGGCACTCTAAGATCACGTGCCCCTCCCCACAATCACATTGATCGTTATCTCGCTTGCTGATCCTGTACAGATAGGTCCCGATTTCTCCGTGACCTTCAACGAATTTAGTGAGTGCATACGTGTGCCCTTGTCTGCGTTGTTCACGTTCTTAAATCTTGAACGAACTTTTTGGTCCAGGACTGCCTTGTTTCCCATTCTCTGCCATTCTTTTAATGTTTCTCTCCTTATTTGGCTGTACCCCTTATCTCTACCTTAAGGGTGATAGATATTAGAAACAGTGATCTTTATTGGTACTGTGCGATATGCCCGCACTACTCTCAGCGACATCTTCCTCTGCAATTTGTCTAATTTGCTTTTAGTACATTTAAATTTTGTAGCTCTGCCCCATATTTCATTCCGTCAGAGCGCCACGTTGTTAAGACCAATGCCAGGGCCCTTCTTTTGCTCTCTCAGGGGCCACCACAATTCCAGAATAACTTTTGTAAACTCGTTGTTGCTTTTTCTGCCTTTTCTATTGCTTTTCGGCATTTTTAATATATTCCAGGATATCTACTCTTGACTATTGTCTTTCCTGGCGGGATCTCAACTCCCCCTACTCGTATGCTTGCATCGGGGGGAGCCTGCTTCCTCCAATTCTATGTCATTCAACTACATCCACCTTTCTATCCCCTTCATTCGCATTTAATATTGCGTTTTCGAGGCTTCGGTCGGTAGCGACTGTCGTTAGGTCGTCCGCGTAGCCAATTATGTGCACCCCTCTCGACAGGGGCGGCGTCAGCGCTGCGTCATATTCTATAAAAATGGCCCCAGGACTATTGGAGGAAAACTTCATCAATAAGGGCAATAGGAATTTTTACCAAGAAGCAAAAAAGGGAAAATAAACAAAAACGCTAAACCTCTACTCTGCACAAGAAGGAAACCTGGTGGGCGACATAGAGGGAAGCAGATGAGTAGAACACAGAGAAATCCTAGGGGACAACGATGGGGAAACTGTCATGATGGAACACGAACGGAAAGGAGGAGTAGATAAGGAGGAAGGACGGATACAAGCAACCCACAGAAGAGGAAGTAAACAAAGAATACAATCACTTGAAGATCAATAAGGCCCGGGAGAGAAGGAATGGTAGCGGAATTGCTGAAACTTGGAGGTGAAACTTTGCACAAAAAGAAAAGATACAGAATGCCAAAAGCCTGGTCACAAGCAATACTGTGCCCAAGACTGTAACGAAGCACCAGTTTCCTGCCTTGAAGTTTAACTACCTTACGATGTATATGGACGAAAGTTGGGCACTTCGTTACTAAGAAACTGTAATTAGCTTTTTTAGCATCCGACAGTCCTTGGTATGGTGAAAGTGATGCCGATTTAATATTTATGATTGCAGCTTCATTAGGCAGTTAAAAACCGATTTTAGATTCCATTGTTAAAAGTAAAATCAGAATAAAGCTGTTTACGACTCGAATGCCGGGCGTTTACGGACAGCAGCTTGCTATTCGAGATAATGGGTGTCAATTAGAACTCCGTTTTCCGAAACTTCCATTCGTCAAATCAAGTGAGTTTAATTAGTAGCAAGTAATTTTAATGAGTTGCAGTAAACGTTATCAGAAGCTGTCGTGAGAGGTGTAAGGTAAACACTTAATTTCGAGGGGAGCTTTTTGCCTTTTGGTTTGGACACTGTCCATTGAAATCCGTGACGTCATACCGTTCAATTTAGTGGCAAACTTCTAGAGATCATTCCAAAACTAAGAGATAATTGCGCGGAAATGTACTACCTAACCTAAAAATGTTGCCATTTGTTACTTTATGTTAACAGCTGTTTTATAATTTCTTCCAGTATAAAAAGACGGAATGTAGTTTGCGATCATAATACAAACGCACTGCAAAGAAGTCATATAAGCAAAACGATAATCGGAAACGTACTTCCATGTAAAAAAAGCACATGCCCAATAGCATTTTAACACACCAGACTACGTACCAAGAATTTAAAATGTGTCCAGTGGTACTATGCAACACATGACAAATCTAATTATAAAACACACTTATTAACACACAAAATCACAAAGGATTTAAAGTGTGCCCAGTGCGATTGTTACCAAACATAAATCCAGTGTTAAAGCACATCTTAACATCAACAGTCAAGACATGGACCCTGTCCAGGATTTAAAATGTGACCGGCGTGATTTTGTCACCAAGTACAAATCCAATTTAAACCACTTTTGTTTGTTAATACACAAGATCGGTGAGAATTTCAAATGCGGCTGTTGTGAACCGTGCCGGCTCGTGTGGCGCTGTTCAGTTAAAGCTGAACTGTGGTGCTAATGGTCTATGGTTCGAATCCGAGTTCGGGCATGGATATTTGTAAATGTATTTGGGGTTGGTTGGTAGAGCAGCCTTGGCTGAAACCCCGCCCACTCAAAAATAAAGGCAAAATAAAATAAAAACCAAACCAACACAGAAACTAATAGTGTTAAGCTACATTATGTTATATGATAAATAAGTCACGGTGAATCACTTTTAGCTTTGTATTTGTGGAGGAACAAATAAGCAACAAAGAGTCGAATTTCATATTCTAATCCTAAGTGAAAATGAAGAAATTAAAATTTCATGTCATCATAGTTTTAGTTGTCGTTTGTTAGGAACTGTAAAAATACATTTTCGCGGCCTTTTTTCGAATTTAACAGAAAGTAAACCAGACTGCCTTTGTTTAAAACGCATATTGTTCCCGTTTACTTCGAGACGGAAAATTTTTAAATGGGTAAAATTATGAATATGCATGTGTCTCCATTCGGTATGAGTAATGTTAATAAATATAATATAAATGATACTGGTATAGGAAGTGAAGAGTAGTAAAGTATGAAAATGTGGACATGCTAGAAAGAATTTTACTTTGTGTTTATTTGACGGACCATAAAATTTTGGTATTGTTGTTGAAGGAAGCTGAAAATTATAACTTGATTACAACTGCTAACAGCGTTGTTAATTTTTTAAGTATTTTATGCGAGAATGTTAATTCCCATTGTATTATGATCAGTTAACGGACCAATTTAACGTGCACACCTTCCCTTTCTATTTTTTTTGTTTTCCATTTTATGCAAAGCAGTATGGCCATTTTGTGGTGACAAAAATGTTAGTAACTTACAATTAGTTCATTTAACGCGTCCTTCCCCGCTTATTTATCGCGTCCAGTTTACCTGTTTGTATAGTTCCAAGTTTAAAACTAGTTTTATAACCTGACCTCTGCACTTCAGGATACGCTGCATAAACATGCTTTAAAGGCAAGGCCCGGAACTAATTAGACTTAAAAATAAAAAGGATGAGAGGACAGTTTCCTTTTGAAATCGTTTATGTAAAATGAATGACCTGTTTGTAAAATAATTTCAAAGATCAAATCTCCCTTCATCATTTCAAAGGCTTTTTACATTTAAATAAACAAATTGGATTTGGCCCTATTAGGTCTATAATTTAATTTGAAGCTCTCTATAATTAAAAAAGCGTTATTTCTGCAAATCAAATCGTATTTTTATATTCAACACACGTGTTTCGTTCGCGTCCCTTCAATTGAATATGTCTCGTTATATACAAACCCAATAGACTACTAAAAGAATCAAAAACTCACCCACCAAAGAACTAATCTTTCCAATAACTTGATATATCCACTCACCTGCAACAAAAAAAAATGTGTTAATAATCAACAATTAATATCCATGTTACAGAATGTGATACTAAGGACCGTGATTTGATCTAAAGACCGTTTTTCAGCTGACACTGAGATCGAATCCGGCACCTTCGTGTTCAGAGGCGCCCGCAGGGGGGTGCCAGTAGGGGCACTTGCTCCCTCTGAGATTTTGAGTGAAAAATATGTTAAACATATCATTTGAAGAAAATGACACATAACCTATTAACAACTGCAGCGCAGCGGTAATTAATTAATGTGCAAAATAATTGGACGATCGTAGCTGGATGACTGTTAAAGAAGATCCTAGTCTGACTATGGGAAGATCCCGCCCGCTCCCACCCCTGCGTATTATTTTTCAATTCCTATAGTACCTACCTATATGTAAAGTATAAAATTATGAAAAACTGACTTTGCCTGCCCCCCTGGGTAAAAATCCGGCGGGCGCCCCTGTTCTTGTTGTAGGCTTATGGCACTAGCCTACGGCCTCCTCTCAAATCTTATTGCTAAGAAAATCTGGAGGACATGTTTTCAAAGAAATATTGGTTATTAAAGAATCGTCCGCAACGTACACTTGAGCTAATGAAGTCCCGTCGCAGGTATATTTTGGGAAAAGCCATTAATTGGTGGGTGGAGTTTTTGTCATATGAGTTTTATTATATTGCAGCGAATTTTCTAGAGCGATATCAAACGCCATCGAGTAGATAAAAGGATTAGTCAACGGCGATACGGAATGAATTCGTATGTGATGCATTGTTTCCATGAAATATGATATGCTGATTCGAGAATTCTTTAGATTTGTTTGCTATATGAGCAAATTGAATTTTGTTTAGTTTCAGTTCCAACATAGACGCCAAAGTGATGAATAATGAAATTTTATATCCGAATTGTACGAGCTATCCGTGGTCGAGTCAAAGTTTTACTTTTGGCTAGTTAACGTAAATTGAGTTATTGATTCTTATTGAGTATTAATTATGGTGTAGTATCCGATTGCCACAGTGGCAGACGTTAAGAATTGCTTGCGCAATATTTTATGTCTCACACTATTCACTACCCCTCTTATTTGTTTGTTTGTGTTTGTTACAGATTGGCAGAAAGCGCCCTTCTTGAGCTCGAAAAGGCCGCTTTGATTTGTACTCGTAGTTCAAAAGGCAATTTGTTTTGTTTTCGACGACTCCTTGATATAACGTTTGATTATCTACTAATTACCAATATATAATTGCTATTCTTAGTCTTTATGGGCGCGCCGTTTATTTATTTTATTATTCACAAATAAACAAGGCGAGTCTCCATAAAGTCTATTTATGGACGCGATATATACAAAGCTTTATGTACGACTGCAAAAACCCTTAAAAATAAAAATTTCATGGAATTCAATAAACCATAAAACCTATATATCATTGAGAACAGATGTCAAGCATTTGTCAAGTATTTCTAAATTGAATTTACCTTGGATTGACACCTAAGTACGACTGTCACATTGACAGGCCGCCGTTTTACTTTATCATTATGGACTAGGCCATAATATTGCAAATTAAGGCCACTAATTGCGACTGTAATCACCGCATTATCAAATGGGTATACCGTCACCATGTACAAGATACTAATCTACGTATTCAAAATGCACTATAATAGTCATTCGCACTTATAGGTACACTTCCATAGCCAATAAGTTGAAGGTGTATCAGACGGCCTTCAAATTTGATTGTCTTAAGGGGGGTCTCCCATGAATTATGTTTCGAGGTGCTTTACATGCGATAATGAACTGTCTAAACGAAAGGAATTAATTTCTACCAACTACAGTCCCTCTCCCCGACCCCTTCACGTGATCGGTTTTAATTCCTCATATCTCAAGAGAGGAGTGTTGGAGAAGGGTACTCACAAATGGCGATTGGAACGGCTGGAAAAACATACCGATTGAGGATATGCGAATATGTCGAAAACGATGTGTCGGAAGAGAGTACTCACCAAGATAAATTTAATCGTTCGAGACCCATTTGTTGATGAAATGTCTAGAACAGATTGTCGGAGGAGGGTACTCTCAAAGATAAGTTTGATGGTCTCGACGAGATATATCTACTGTTGATGAGTACGAATGTCTCAAAAATGGAGTCTCGGAGGAAGAAAAATGCAATATTGTGGAGAATTTTTTCTAAAGACATGATTCTTCCGTGCATGATATAACATAGATTCTGAATGTGTACCTCATCACCCGAAAAATGTACGCTATTTTGATTTTAAAAAATGCGCAACAAGAATTACCTATATAGGTAGCGGCCCCATAACATCAATAAAAAATTGCCAGTTTTAGTGATCATTCTGCTGAACACCCGGTATCTAGAAGAGTTTTAAGTTGGCCGCTTCGTTACGAAAAGTGTTGTGTCGAAAGTATTTGTGTTGGTTCTAGGTTAGAAGATAGAAGCTAAAGATAATTGATTTAATTTCTAGAGTTGTGTTTCAGCCGCCGCGCCGCTACGGTAAATAACGCGTTTGCAACCGTTCCCGTAAAAATATTTAAATTATATTACAGCGATTTTATTTTCTAATGGTATACGAAAACCAGCATTATACCGACAAAGCTCCTGTAGTTTAAGGAAAATATCAACGTGATAACAGATTTGACCTCACATTCCAAGAAACAAAAGTACAATTAACTGGAATTGGATTGCAGATAACAACCTCTAATTAAGTTGAGATGCCCTCTTAAAAAATTTAAATTTTGACACCAGTCCCGTATTTTTAAGACATCTGGGAAGGGACGTAATTAAAGAAATTTTAATTTTCGAGCAGGTAAAACCCATTTTCCCTCCAAGGCATGGTCGAATTTAAAAAGCTTATTTTTATTCAGAACTTCCCATTCTCGAATCGAAATTCTCAATGAATTTTGAAAATTAAAATTCTACATTATCGTGAAAAAACTTCTTCCAAATTAGTAAATAACCAATTCAACGAGCATTCAACCACCTAAAAATCCTCAAATCCTCAAAATCCGTCGAGCCGTTTAGGAAGAGTTCAGTCACAAACACATGCACGCGCCTGAGTGTGTTCAGGCCACTTAAGCCACTTCCAGAATTATATGGAACGAATTCCACAGAGGCACTGTGACTATAGTCCGTCTCGCCATGACTTTACAGTACAGGCGTCATTGCTTGATTACAGCACTGAAAGTCCCTGTTTCGATTCCGGGTCCGGACACGGATTTTTGTAAATGTACAGAGTGTCGCATTTTCTACACTTTTCTTCCGCAATGGTTAGTGCTGTTAAAGAAATAATATAGGCGTCATATGCTCTTTTGAGGTCAAACTTAAAATGGTAAAATCAAAATGAATGAATGTCTTTCAAAGCGGATAGTTCATAAATACCTCGCTCACTTGACAAATACGGGGGAAAATCGCAAAATTATCAATTTTAGAGATAAGGAAAAATGCTTGTTACAAACTTTTCTTTATAATTATTGTTGAATAATCTGCCACTTTCAAAATCAGTACCCGAAATCAGGTAAAAAACTTGCCAGACCTAACCTCATTTTTCTAAAGGTACATCCTGTATATTTTCAGTTAAAAACAGAGAACATGAAATTCTCTTTTCAAAAATGTAACAGACCAGGACTATTATTTAAAAAAATATTCAACTGATTAAAAAAATGGTTAAAGTGATCAAAAAAATCCAACAAAATTTCAAAAAAACTTGAATCCATTTTGAATTTTTTAAAAATTTTCGAATTATATTGTATTGTTTAGATAATAATATACAGAGTGTTCCATTTTAAACCCTTTGGTTTGAAATGGTACCAGTTTCCATTAAAAATAAGCCGACTCTGTAGCCTATAATTATTTAATTATCCACTTGCATTGCGAACGTAATCCAAATTTCCCCTGGATTGATTGCGTTAAACAAAATATTTAGACTTTACCATAATCTAATATGGTAATCGCGGCTAGTGACAAATTAGAATGAAGTCTTTAAAACTCCTCAAAGGGTTTTCAGAACAGCTTAAATAAAACGTGCCGAGATAAAGCTAATGAAATTGAAGCAAGCGGCCCGTAGGTGTAAATTTACATCTTCATGAGGGTATGCTCGCCTACGCAATGCTCGCAGATAGACCTTGCAATTCCGGCTAATAGAAATTTAAATCAGCAACTGGTATGCACGTACTCGTAATAGTTTATATTCAAAATTGCGTATTTAAAACTGATACTCGATTATGCGGCAATAATGCAGAAGGTAAGAGCCACTAAACCTACAGAAAAACGCACAGCTGCCATCCGCAGCAGGTAATATTTTCTTCTGGATAATGGCATCTTCTGTAAGTTTGCATGTTTGACAAAACAACCGCATTCCTTTGTGAGGATTTATACATATATACATTATTTATCCTTCTCTACTGCAATGGGTAAGTGCAAAAGGTGAGATGGGGTAATATAGGGAACCGGTTCCTTGGGCAACCTTTATCTCACTCAAAATTAACGTTTTTAGAGAATTCAATTATTGTACATCAATGCATTTCAAGCAATGTCGCCAGAAAAAATGCGGTTTAGGTGGCATTTGAAAAACTTCTTCAATTCTGATTCTTTAAACAATTTAGTTAACAATTGTGTGAGCGACCAAGCAAGAGGCATATTCCTTCGAATATTACAGCACCAGTTATAGAGTGTACAATTAGTTTAAGAGGATAATATGCAATCTGCTTATTGAGCTGCTTATAGATCAGTACATCTTAAGCGAGAAGTTATCCATTGATAGTCTGATAGATGATGTGAGATCTTGCTTGGAATATAAAAACGTCATTAACAATCCCGCGAGAATAATGCAATGTCTACTTTTTAGATCACGACAATGTTTGGTCCACGCTACCTGCAATTACCAAAATTTGTTTGCGTCCTTCTCAAGAAACAATCAAAATTTAATAAGCTACTTGGGGGTACAAAGTAAAAGGTAGAAATGTAAAATTTTCCTATTTCAGGCCACTTTCGACTAAATAGCCCAAAAAAGGCTACCATGATGACTGATTAATGAGAAGGATCCGATGAAATGAAATAATCCGAGCAATCTGAATCGTGGTGAATCTAAAGGAATGGGGGTATGGCACGAATCTGTAATTCCCGAAGAATCGAAAGGACCCGGAAAAACTGATGACCCCGAATAGACGAAAAATCGCAATAAATAATCTGAAAAACCTACAGCATACGAAGTAGTCGGAAGAGTCTGAAAAATCCCAAAAAGAACTTGAATCATGTTCGGAAACTAACAAATCTGAAAAACTCAAGAGTTTGACAAATCCAAAGCATAAAACAAATTTGAAAAATTGAAAAATGCAATAAATATGATATATCTGAAGAATTTGATAAACCAGAAATGAATTGTAATTATTCGGAGAACCCAAGACGAAGAAATAGAAGATTTTGAACTCGAACTTCAAAAATATTGAAAGAGTTGAAGAATTTTGATTTCTTGAAGAATCCGAATAACCCGCAGTATAACAGAAAAAAAATGTCAAACCTCTGTGGCTGTTTCACTGGAAGATCCGTTTCCCCTGACTAGCCATGGTCAATTCCTTTTTCCTTCTCGATGTTCGCTGCAAGTTGCAATGAGTTAACAAACCGACGAAGGACGTTTACACAAAACTATAAGGGATAACAAATTTACTTAACAAGATATCTAGCTGACAAATTCCTCAAAAAATATAAATTTTGTGATGACTTGGGGTGAAGAATAAAGGGCCGGAATGCTTTTTAATGGTTCTCAAGCCATTGTTATATAATAGGTACGTATATGATTGAGTGTTTTACCATTGTTGTTTTTAGAAATGATTTGCAAATTTGCCAGTATATAAAATTTTATACGTGTACCGCTTCATAATGAAAGAGAATAGAAGTAATATTCGAGAAAAAGCGCGTTAAGATAAGCAATGAGTGTTCAAGAAGATAAGAATCGAAACGTTACAGTGTCGCTACGGAGCATGCGAGGGGCATTTTCTGCTATACCTGTGCATGTATAAAAAACAGTGTGAATGCTTGGTTTGCGTTAGGCTTGGGGTCGTTTCGTATTTGGGATTCGGCGAAATTTGGTGGGAGAAAGACATTCGCACTCAAACCTTCGAAGAGAATCTATGCAGGTCGAGCGCTGCATTTTTCGATTGCGTAGTGAACTCTTAGCCGAACCTTCGGGGGAAATATTACGTAACGAAAGTGTGCAATTTTATAGATCGCGTAAAACGAAATTCTTTGCAATACTGTTAAAGGAGGAGTTCGTATAATCGAGGTATACCAAAAAATGTGTCGGTCGCGTAGTCGTACATGATATTGTATTGCGAAAGTTGACGTTTTTTCATTAGACTGCAAAACTTCAACCGCAAGTTCGACAAAATTTATTGTTAGGCGCACTTTAAATTCGTTATGATGACTTATGAGTCGCCATTATGACTTAAGTAATATAAAGTGGCGTATTTAAAGAAAAAAAGGGACTTCTTCGTATACTAGCCAATGCAGTAACCAACATCTTTGTTTCGGTACATTATTGGATTATCGTGCTCGCGCTTAAATAAATTATTACCACGAACAAGTTGGGATCCAAGGTGCAAAACATTTGGAGTAGCGTTACCTTAAAAAACTAGTTTATTCATCAAAGTTTTGCACATAGTTTGTTTATACGAGGTGCTAATACCATTATAAATAGAATAAGAAATAAAAAAGTTAACATGATTTACTCGAAACCCACAATTGATAAAAATTTTTACCAGTGCCGTAGAGAATAAAATTTATTTTATTTTATACTCGTACACGAGGGATTTCTAATTTTCTAACCTTTTTTTCTAAGAGTTGTATGTATAGTCCAGTAACCATATACATCAGACCATGCGTCAAATCCGGTAGTTCTGATTTTTTGTGGAGTTGTGTATGATGTTGACCCAACATATAATCCAAGTTTTCGACCTCGGGTGCCTAACGCAACATAGTCAAATATACAAAAAACCGCGAAATTTTCGATTTTTTTCTTTTTTTGACGATTTTAACCCTGAAGGACCAGTTTGACGAAAATAACTAATGAATACGCTTTGAAAGTAGACTAAATTTTCCACTGATTAAGGAATTTTACTAACAAAAAAAATCAAATCATGAAAAAAAAATTAAAAAATAAATGATCGAGAAGTAAAAATAAAGATGATTTTTAGTAGTGTTTGCAAAATAAAAATTTAAGAATTAATTGTACCAATGTGAGAAATATGTTGCTATGTGCAATTGCAAACGGTCATTAAACCACCCGCATAAATACCTGTCCAGCTAGCTCAATTAAACTGACTATAACATATTCCCAAGGAACGTCTGGCATTACGAATAATCACTACATCAGTCTTGATCACTTCGGGTACGTGAAGACCTTTTAGAAAGGCTTCACATCAGCGACACGCACTTAAAACTTCTTCGTAAACGTGAACCATGCTTGTGTTTAAATGGAATTAATTATTTACTTTTATTATTATTATGGTCGGTGTTTCTTGTGAGAACTCAGGTCTAGCCTGGTTAACTAATTATTATTATTATTATTATCCCTCTTTTGTTTTGGGCCCTCAACAGGCATGCGCTCAATTACAGAGTGACCCGCATAATGCTATTTAGAGGTGCCTCTGCAGAAGGTCTTAAGTTGGTCTATACTACTCCGGTATTTACCTTACGAATTAGGAAAACTGCAGGAAAACCTAATTCGGAGTAGCCGGTAGAATGCTCGGAACTGGTCTAAGGTAATTTCCATCTCCGCCACAGATGAAAAATTCACCTCAACCCAGGTTCGAACACCCTACCTCCGGATTTATAACCCAATGCTCTACCACTGAGCCATAAATCCGATATGACGACGTATTAGTAAAATCTCTTAGAGCGCATAATTCGCTTCATTCTACGGGTGATTCCTATAGTACCTGCCACCGTTTGGGAGCGTGTAGGTGGTGCGTAGGGGAGTATTTTGATATAGGACACTTGGGGGCGGAAATCTAAAATAAGGGTGCCAGAGCCAAATTTACCTTCTGGAATTTCGCGCCTGTAGGTAGGCAACCCAACCGGCCGGCGTTGCACACGGAGCGATCTCAGGCGGCGATGTGTGGCTGACACTTGATCAGAATTTTGTTTAAACCCACGAAATCCCGTCTGCAACGACGCGTATCAAGTGAATAAACACTATGGCACGTTTTACTAACACGGAATGCTAGTACGCGGGTTTGCCTCGAAACGTTCCAACACATCCTCCTCTAAGGCATTTACCAACGGGCGATCGCGATCACGGGCGCTAGTGGGCTGCGAAATAGGAGGATGTCGGTGTAAACAAACAAACTTTTCGAAATGGGTGCTTAAATGACCCAAGTATCGATGTGCATCACGAATCTGTGTGTAAAGTTAAGCCTCCGTCAGCTTACCTGCAATTCCCTTTCTCGCACAGTCGGAAGTGAACTTCTTGAAAGACCTGTCTGCAGGGTAACTGACGGTTTGGATACCGCTCAGCGTACGGTCGTCGTGCAGCTCGTGCGTTACCATTTGCCAATCCGTACATGAAGTGCATGTCCGCGTATTCCGTGTTAGTAAAACGTGCCATAGTGTTTATTCACTTGATACGCGTCGTTGCAGGCGGGATTTCGTGGGTTTAAACAAAATTCTGATCAAGTGTCAGCCACACATCGCCGCCTGAGATCGCTCCGTGTGCACCGCCGGCTGGTTGGGTTGCCTACCTACAGGCGCGAAATTCCAGAAGGTAAATTTGGCTCTGGCGCCCTTATTTTAGATTTCCGACCCCAAGTGTCCTATATCAAAATACTCCCCTACGCACCACCTACACGCTCCCAAACGGTGGCAGGTACTATAGGAATCACCCTGTATACCAACTTCTCAATCACCAAAGACTGACTGTCTTACCAAAATAAACTCGATTACAGTTGACTGCCATACACTAACAAAGCGCCCATCAAATAGCTTCGTTTAACGTGCGTCTCTTCTATTTAAAACTCTTCTCTTCTACTTCTTTATCAAAATTACTGCGTGTCTTTGAACGATAACTGAATACATGTGTTCACTTCGGCAATAAACGTATGCGTATCTTGAAACTAAATAGTTTTACACAGCGATAACAAACTCTTATCGCACTGACCGGAGATAATCTCTACAATTCCAAATGACTAAACCTAATCTTTTAACGCATAATTTACATTTACAATTACAAATCAAAATACACAAAACTAGTAGTTTTATTTAATGCCTTCCTGTCGGATCACTAGGTACCCTGAGCTGCTACCAAGATTTGGAAGCGGCGCGAAAAATCTGAATTCCCATGTAAATTTTCTCGAGAGTTTGTCAACTGTAAGTATAGAGAAAGTAGTTAAATCTAACGTGAAGTTTATTGAAAATATTATTAATATAATACCTAGAACTCTAGGGTCCCTTCTAATGTATGGCCTACTTTGGTCGACACTGAGATTACTAACATTTTATTATTATTTTAAACTAGAACTTCTTCAATAACTGTTTATTTTCTCCCATTTCCGCGCATCATAAATTATTGTCACAAATGAAAACTGTTGTTGCGATTGCCAACGAGAAGTTATTGCCAATTATATTCAATTTGAACGTGATCCTATATAATTGGTATCATCAATTAGCATTCCGCTGTTAATAAAATATGGAGAGTACATAACGAGCTCCATTTTAATTGAAGAAACGAGGCCGGGCGTGTTAACAATTGTACACAGCTTGACCTTTCCGTTCTTTTTCTTCTGGTTAAACTTGTCGATTGAGTGAAACGGGTTTCTTCGTTTTTGTTTGTGTTATGTTTTCAAATTGATATTCCAAGGTATAAAATTATGCACCAAATGCAAGGATACAACCATCAATAAGTAGTAATTCTCAATAAGGAAATGTCAAACTGCATGCTTCAGTAGGTCTCGTGTTCGGATTGCCATGCACGTACATTCTCTAGTTAATGTGCGAGCGGAACAGGTGGCTTTGGGATCTACCCCAGGCTTTTGCTTTTTCTTCATCGACATTTCAACCCCGGAAATGTAAATTAACGTCGCTGCACGTGGACGAATCGGAACCTCCTTGTACGCCAACCTGCAAATTTCGAACTGCAGTTGGATGGATGAAAATAACCCGTGAACCTTATACCTACAGCGTGGGTTTAAACACCCACGCGGACTTGATTACGGAAATCCAAAGGTGAAGGGAACACCTGTAGCTTGTGTTTTATAATAATTATTTTAATGACGAGTTCCCGTTATTGAATTCCACAAACAAGTTAGACAGCATTAACACTTCCCTCGATAATTTTAACATAATAGTTTCCCAAACGACCAGCAGACGATTGAAACATGCTGCATCTAATTAACATTACTTAAAAATGTTTTATGGCGGCGGAACACAATTTGTACATAATTAATATTTATTATCTAAGAAGATAATTAGTGCTTCGTTAATTTGCGATCAACGACAAAAACCACCGGTCCATCATATTTTGAGGACACTCATTGTTTTATTTACTTGTTACAATCTCATTTCCGGAAATTAATTATTACTCCCGATATTTAATCATCTATTAATTAGTACGTAGTAAATTTAGAGAAGTAGACATTTATTGCGTATAAGTTTTAGTATAACAAATTGTATTCAATTCCCGAATGTTTAACTGACGTAATTTATACATAGTAATTAACGTTAGAAGATAAATAAAAAGTTTCTAAATCGCACCTATCAAATATCGTGCAATAGGATTAATCAGAACCAGGAAGGCGCAATTATTTTTGTAATTAGGCGAAAAGTAATTAATGTGCGCTACATAACGTGTCGAACTTTCCTTCGTTTTTGTATTGTCCTGTAAACTAAGCGTATGACGCAAAGTTTTGCTTTTTTAGTTGTGCGAAAGAAAATCTTAATATATAAGTGTAATATACGCCATTGGAAAACGATGCCCTGCCACTTACAGCACAGGGCAAGTAACAAGTTTTTCATAAATTTATGGGTTTGTATAACTAAGCGTACTTTGCAGTTTAAAATTTATGCTGCAAGCACCAATTTTGATTTCAACATTTTTTTTTAATTTTTTTTTTTCGAAAAAGTAGGCAAGTGCATTCAGTTGTTCGAGTTCCCTTAAACCCAAGAAGCATTCACAGTGCTCGAGTTCTACGAGCCACCTTGTAGGGTAGAAATACGTGTTGTTAAAGTAATTTCGGTTGGTATATTGGAAATGCTAGTCGGAACATTTAATCGTAACATTTAAAGTTTTTGGTTGGTCAGGTGTTGGTCAAATTTCATTATAGGACAAAAATTAATTGCTTTTGCGATAAACAATGCCACGTACCAGATAAGCAACGAAGGTGTTGAACATTTCGGGCAACGGAACGGAGTTTCAAGTATCGCCGGGGGAACAACGAGGTTGAATTTATTAGTGAAAGTGGTTTATCTTTTAAGTAGTAGGAATTAACTGTTTTTTTAAAGCGAGTGTAAAGTCTGTGACGCTATTTTGCACCGGCAGTCTAGTCGGTTATGTACTTTGTCTACATATTAACAAAGTAATATCTTTGAATATCCTAATTTTATATTCAAAGGTAATATGGAAACAATTTTGATTTTGTGAATAATGCGAATCACCGAATCATTTGTCTTCGAGACTGTTTTGGCTTTTTATTGAGAAGAATCTGTCAGATTCGTGTGAAAGTGAGTGTTTTCCCAATCATCGCGTATTTTTTTGTCCTGACCAGTTTATTGGGATTATTATTAACAGTGAGTTCTTTTTGATGTCTCTTAAATTGTTTTCCGATCGACCGTTTTGTAAACAGGGTATTTTGTTTTCAAAAGGCAAATTCTTCTTACAGGATAATGTGTGTTCAAATAAATGATTGTAATTTCTTTTCATCAATGTGTCAATTTGAATCCCAATTCGAAAAATAGGTAAAATTTTATTTTTCCGTGTCAGATTTTTCTAATTCTGTTTATCCGAATGTTATTTCGGTCAATGTTATTTTGTTTCAGATTTATTTGATGTTCGGTTTGTTAAAACAATCGCTTTGGTGTTTTTATTTGTAATTGTAAATTTAAATTGCGTATTAAAAAGAGATAAAAGCATTTTATTTCCTAAAAGTTTATCTCTGGTCAGTGCGATAAGCGTTCGTTATCGCTGCATAAAGCTAATTAAATTTCAAGATAAACAAGTGTTTTCGCCGAAGAAAGCACAGGTTTTCAGAGATGCGTTTTAATTTTAATAAGAGGAGCAGAAGTGAGGAAACGAGAGAACGTTTTTAAATAAGCGCTTAGGTAATCAGTAGTTGTATTTCAAATGTTATGAATAAACAGTTATTTATGAGGCCTGAAGAAGGTATGAAGCACGAGTAAAAAGGGCATGACATATCAAGTAAGATAATGTGAAGGAAACAAGCGTGACAGAAAGAAATGGTAGGTATAGCAACAATCGTGAAAAATGAACAAGACTTTACAGTACCTGTGGGTGTAGCGTTGAAGAAAATGGGAGGGTGCGAAGAAAATTAACAAGAAGAGTGAGCCAAGAAACTGAAAGGAAACAAAGGAAGTTTGGGCAATCATGAAATGAAATGCGTGAGGAGTCCAGGCTAGTAGAAAAATTTTAAACGGTCGGTGAAAAGAATAGGCGTTAGAAAAAAACTAGGCGTGAAGAAAACACGGCATGAATCGCGCAGTTCACCTGAAGAAGGTGAAAAAGAAGTGCCAGAGAAAGCATGAGATAGATAATACAGCGTGCAGGAAATGGCCATTGAAAAAACGAATTGACCAGCACAGAGGCTTAAAAGATACAAGCGTGAACAAAAGAAAGAGGCAGAAAAGAAGACGACGCGATGTAAAGTATGCAAGAAGGAGGCGTGCACAAATCAAACGGCTTGAGACAAGAGTACAGAAGGGAGCGCGAAGAAAGTAGTAAGTAAATATAAAGAAATCAGACGTGAAACGTAAAAGGGAAAAATAGTCATCGAGAAAGTTTAAAACAAATCGCGCGGAAGAGTAGAAGAGGATAGATGCGATGGGGGAGGTGTCAAAAAATAAAATACAATGGAATAGAACGTGACTGAACCTGAAAGAGAGATTCATCGAGAAGTTGTAAAGGGGGCGTAAAACATATTTTAAGGAACTGTGAAGGAAAGAGACGTGCATGCGAAAGGCAGGAGGAAATGACGCATACAGTGAAAATGAAAGCGGTGTAAGGGTATATGAAGAAGATATAACGTTTTTTTCCATGTTTTTTTATTCCTTTTAGTACCAGTTACGCCATCTGTATATTTTCTCTGTAAATTCGTGGTAGTTAGTTTTGCTGATAGTTTTCACTTCTTAGTTCCAATTCTCCCGCTAGAGGTCACCTGAATCTACTCCAGGACCGGTGATCAAAATGAGATGAGAGTCAGCCTACATTTATGGACTTGTTTAAAAATCACTGCTGCCTGCTGGAAAATTCCTCTTAATCTTAGAGGCCACGGATCGCACATGAATTCTTACACGATGCTGGAGAGTGCTGTTCAAAATAATGTTGTACGGGTATGTTTGCCGAGCCTCACAACACACCGAAAACACCGGTGAAAACCGTTAATTTCTCATTGTTTAAACATTAAGACGCTTTTTAAAGACATTTTTTTTATTCAGCAACCAACTCCAATACTGCGCCACATGAACAAACAAAAGCTAACTAAAAAACAACTGACAATCCGCCGAGTATACACTTCAGAATTTAGGATGTAACTATCCAAAAAGGGCGAATAATAACGTAGTAAATTACACTTCATTAAAAGCGTAGTTAAAGAGACCTTCTAAGGAGGATCAGAAAAGAGAACTTAAATAGTAATGACTTGACCAACCTTTTATCTAATGAATGGAGTTAGTAGCTCTAATTGGGCAATGTTCCCCGAGTATACCTAGCCGCACGTAACAGCCACCGCCGGTCCCTTGACAATTCTAAATTATGACGAGTTGATTACAGCTCTAATTACTACCAAGCCCTCATGTCCATGTTGTAGAAATACACGGTCCTGACAAACATTCGGAATAAATTTAGAGAATAAATTTTTGTGAAAATCTAAGCTTCTAACGATTAAGTGCACTCGCAGAACTAAGACCTTTGAAAATTTACATGGTTTTCAATTTTAATAGTATGCACTAAGTTTTCTAATTGGTATTGTGTTACCTATTCGCCGATCATGATCCGCTCCAGCCATTATAGTATCCTTGTTTTCCAATGTTTACTCGGGAAAAGTCATCGCGTCGCCTCACAAATACTCTATCACTGTGGAAAGATTTACGCGAAAGGTACACATAAAAGTGGAATCCGTTGCATTTTATACACTGCACTGTTAAGGGAAGGAGTTCCCGAGTCTTTAAATGTGTACGTGATAATATCAATTTTCCCTGGAGGTCAAAGCATCCTAGAAACTTTTTTCAAAATGATTTCCATTTTTTCTGTAGAGGTTTCAAAGAAGCTTCCCACTTTTAAGGGGAGTAACATATTCTTTAAGAAGATGACTAGGAGGGCCCCTACGTATAATTGATCAAAAACCTCGAAGTACAATTGAAGAAGACTGCACTTTTTTCTGTAAAATTTGCGCTCCAATCACTGATACATAATCGATTCAGACCCCAAGCGTATTTCCACGCGTATTTTATGTTTACAAAGAATTTTACCAGTAATCGTTAAAGGGAATTTGTCCACTATCAAAGAGCCAATTTTACATCTGTAATTACATTAAACCCAGTGTCATCTAAATCGAGATTCAAGGGAAAAATGAAGTTATCAGTTGGTTTTTGTGTGCTTGCGAGTTCTGTTAATCAAAATCGCAAATACGACCAGATATTTTGGATTGTTAACACTTTAAGGTAATTAAGATTTATTTAATTCATTTGTTTTCTATCGATCGCTTGTGTGTGGTGTTCTTGGTCCTGAGCGCCTATTTTTCTTTCAGGTTGATTAACCAATTTTGCCGAATAAATTTCGTTTCATCTGTAAATCTGTGTTTAATCGAGCCCAAATTACTACTCAGGATTTAAGAGTTGATGAAATTTATTTTATGCGTCTCTGTGTGCCTCCTGATGGATTAGATTCACAATTGGGCCCGATCGGATTATAGGATCATTGGTTGAACTACCAGGGCAGGTGCTTGTGAGTGCTTTAGTGACGGTTTGCCATGGCACATATGTAACGTCTTAAAGTTGCCAGTTTTAGTGATCACTCTGTAGATAACAAACACACGGTGCCGAAAGTATTTGTCTTCTAGGAACTGGTTCTAGTAATTTGATTTAATTTCTAGAGTTGTGTCTGATTCGCCGCTACTGTAAACAAAAGCTGCAATTAATTCACCGTGTGCAACCGTTCCCGTCAAGATATTTCAGTTGTCTTTGTTGCGAAAGCTCTTGTCGTTTTGAAGACCAATTGATATTCTACAGCTTCATCTCCGTTAAGTAATTATTTAGATGAATTTGGTTTCCTATGTTAATTCAAAACCAGCATTAAAACTGCAACGCCATGCAGGTTTACGCCGATATCAAATTTGATAAGCCAGCTTTATGCCTACCTGAGAAATTTCAATTAACAATGCGCCTTACTGGACTAAAGAAATTTCAATCCGTCCAATTACGTAAGCGCAATTAACCGTGACCAAATAGTAGCAAACAGCATCCGATTAAGTCGTGAGGGGTCTCAAAAGAAGCGCCCTTAATTAATTTAAATTTGAAGACCAATTACTGATTTGCGGACGTCAGCAGGCCACACAATTAAATAAGTTTGAATCTTTTGGATGCAGATAACCGAATACGCTGTATAGGCTGGGAAACCAGCGTTCACTTCATGAAATCGGCGAATTCTATAAACGTTAAAGCCGTTGTTTAGAGGGGATCTTTTTGCTTTTAGCGTTTAGCCGAATCGTAAGTTTGTCTTTTGCATCTTCGCAAGTTACGTTTCGCAAGTACCGTAAT
The DNA here is from genome assembly GCF_008802855.1 of Photinus pyralis. Taxonomy (NCBI): domain Eukaryota; kingdom Metazoa; phylum Arthropoda; class Insecta; order Coleoptera; family Lampyridae; genus Photinus; species Photinus pyralis. Next base: position 13,754,182 of record NW_022170596.1, read on the forward strand.
TTTCACATTTTCGTTAATGTTACTTTGGCAACCGTACCGTATTTAAATCCTCGATGTTTTTGCCTTTGGCGTTTAATCGAATAGTAAGTTCATCTTTTTGCCTTTTGCAATGTCGCAAGTGACGTTTCGGAAGTACCGTCATTTTGAGCTTTTCCGTAAATTTATTTTGCATTAATACCGTTTCATTTTTGTTTTTACATTAAGTTCACCGCACCGTATCTACAGCTTTTGCTTTGTCTTCCACAGTAATTTCTACCGTTTATAAAGTAAGCTTTTTGCTACTTCCAGTTCTATTTATTATGTAGGGGGGGATATTGTTTCGCTTTCCTGCTTTTGATTTCCCGTATAAACCGCTAATGAATTCCTGGTTTGTTGCTTTCATTCCCGCTAGGGAGTTTGCTGCAATTTTGTTTTAGTTTTTCCGAAGTGACTTATTGTTCGATTCCTGGAGTTGCGCGTTTACTCTGATTGAGTTAACCCGAGACTTCCGAGAGCAATTCTAAACCGCTGCTACCACCAACTTTGACCAAAGGCAAGGCCGTACTCTTGGTGGGGCTCGAGTTCGCCCGTCCGTCCGTCCGTCGGCCCGTTGCGCCGACAGTATATCCAGGTTGCCGCCGACTTCCGCTACTTTCGTCCGCTCACATCATTTAGTTACTGTAATTTGTAAACTTATTTATTTCTCTTTTAAATTAAATTGTATTCATGTATCCGCTAATATTTATTTAATTTTTCATCCCATTTGTGCGCGGATTTACCAAATTAAATAAATAGGTACATTATTTTTATTACTGTACATATTAATAGAAAATCTTGAAGAACGTCAAATTTAATGATAAATGAATTGACGTTTTTTAACGTCTGAAATGTGATCCCTACCTGAACCTTTGGCACATAAGCCAAGGAAATCTTAACGATTAATTTAAGCGTAAACTATGCAATATCAATTAACTTTCTTGTTTATAGATATTTTTTTTAAATTTCACTCTTCTAGTAAAGGCAAACATATCGCATATTTTAAACATGAGGTGGGCGCATTCGCAAATTGCGCAATGCTAAGTTTCTTATTTATAAGAATATTTAAGTCCTAATTTATTTTCCTTTGTACACATAAATAGTCCGTTACATTACTTTTTGGGAAGTACTGATCATGAATCGGTTGGCTTAAAATAAAAAGAGAAAATTTGAAAAATCGGGCGGTTTCAACAGGATGGTGCATCCGCGCACAACGCCCTAACCATATAAGAGTACCTATCGAAAAAGTTCTCACGCGATTAGGGCGTTGGGCGCGGGTGCGCCATCCTATTGAAACCAACAAAGTTTCCACCTTTTCTTTTTTTTGGTACCGTACATCGTTGAATTCGTAATAAAAATTCCACTTAATACAGAATGTGCTTTTTTTGCGGGTCATATAAAAAATAAAGTGATGATGATTTCTCCAACACGAAACGTTGTATTGAAACGTTCTCGTAGAGCTCAAAAAGTGTCAATGAAAAAGTGTCTTTTTACTTTTTGGTACCTATAAGACAAAAAAACAAATAAAAACGAAATCGTCAAATTTCAGTTTGTATGGCATATCTTCAGAAGTAATCGGAATTTTCCGGTTTTCTTTGCAGCATGATAATAACTCTTTCATTGCACAACTTTTCCCTAATTTGACCACCATCCACCAAAAATTCCAGGAACAAAGAAGTCTAGAACGCAAAATAGGGGTAGGTATGCATTATCCCGTATCCGGGTGAAAATGTCTCGCGATCGAGACGTCTAAGATACGTAATATCCTGGGAGCTAAATGTCCGGGTGCACATTATTTAGAAATAAACTTTTCAGTGAGATGGATGCAAATTATCCGAGAGCAACATGTTCGGGGGTGAAAACATCTAAGGTGTGCCCCGAAATACGGGTACGAAATATTCCGAAGCGTATTAGGGTACGGATTATCCGGATGCAACATGTTCAGGAGTCGAAACGTCTAGGTTAGGGTGCGCAATATTCTGGAAGCGAAAGTTCAGGTCCAATTATTCGGGTGCAAATTTCACGAGTGCGAATTGTCTGCATACGCCCAGGAAGAGGTCCTCATAACGTGTGGCCCAGGTTTATAAAAAAAAATAATTTGGGAAAGAAAATGATTGAACTGCCTTGTGTTGATGTTTAATTTTGGAAAAGGTTACCGACGCCATTTACACTCCATAAGCGCATAAAAACTTGTGTTTTATTGCGAAATGCGTGGGAAGTAAAAATGAATCAAGGAAATTAGTTAATAAAGACATCACAGTCCCAAAAGAAGATTTATTCTAATCGAAAAACTGTGTCTGACATAATTCTTGAACATTCCAGAGCAGTTTACCTTGTGTCGTTTCACCTTAAAATTTGGATTTATGCCCACGCCGAAAATAAATCCTTGAATTTGTGTTTATGACCGTTTAATTTTTTATGATTTCATTCAGCTCGTACATTGACTGTAGGCAGGTAGACAGCGTGCATCATTTCGTAAATGAGAAGTTCCAAACATTGATTTAAAAATGAAATGATCAATCCGAATCGCCGATCCAATTGATGCGGTTCCGCGATCCCAAATAGAAAAACAACAACATCCTAAAAAAGACATCCAACGTGCCTACGAAAATCAACAATTTATCTAATCTGTTAATGTGCCATGAAAGGACTAACGGGCCATAAAACATTATTTCGATAATTTGCTGACAGGATAATAACCTTTTTAAATTGGTATCAATTAAATGTGTGTAAAAGCGAAACCGATCCATTGATTTGTCACGATGACGAAGCACCTTCGGGACCCGTACAAAAGTTTATAATATTACATGGTTTTTTTTTATTAAACAACTTAATGAATGTTATCTGTAAGCTTAAGAATACAAGACAGCGGCGCTTTTGCTTGTTACTTTATTTCAACAGGTATTAGGGTAAATCTGTCAACCACGGGCCACGAAACATATAAAGAATATGAGATGGTCAAAGTAAAGGACGTAATAAGACATTATCCTGGGAACATTGTGACCGTGTCGGAACTTCTCACGATATTACATCTGGCTCGTTTGATTTCGTTTTATATTACGGAAAGATTCACTTTATTCGTCATACGTCGTCGGATACGATTTCTTATTAAATGCCAAAAATTACGGAAACCGAATTCGTTCGCTTCAGTTTAATATATCTGACCACTTCATTAAGCCGGGTAATAAATATAGCATGCGGACAACGAAGAGTACTAAACCAACCGACGTCATGATGAGGTCATTTGTTAAGAGAAATTGCCGGTGTTTCCTAAATTACGGAGCTGCGATATATTATCAAACGCCAATTGCTTTTGTGTATAATGAAAAAGGCTCATCTTGAATCTGGAGCTCCGATGTTTATTTATCTACATTTTTGGAATGCACACTTTTTTAGTTATTTACGCTGTTGTCTGAAGACTGCTCGTTATAGGTCTCGGCCCAATTTCTCAAACAATCAAAAGCACCGCATAAAGCTGAATTACGTAGGGTTAGTCAAATACGCTTTTGCACGTATCCTCCATGACGTTATGTTACAATATTTGCTTCTGTCGAGGTCCGGAAAATTATCAATTTATCATTGTCATTGAAAACACTGTTCATTAGTAGATCAACTTACGGTGGTTCACGCCTTGCACATAGCCGTTTTTAAATATAAATCCTTTCCTGTAACTATTCCTTTTGGTGCTTCATATGAGCCAATTGGTTCACAAAACAGCAACTCATTTTTGATCGCCCGTTATAAGTATTAGAACAGTGGCGACTGAGTGGAGACAACATATCATAATCCGCCATATTGGGGCTAAAAAATTGTTTGATTGTATGATCAATATACCTTGTCATGTCAAATTGTGACTGTAGAACACGAGGTAGAACATATGCTGTAGAATAATAAAAGTCAGTTTCATTTAAAGATTTTCATTCAAAACTAACGGCGCAGAAATGATCGTTTAAAACTTTGCAGTACAAGCTATGGGGAAACCACTGCCTCTCAAATTCAAAAAGATATATGGAAAACGGTATAGTAAGTATAAAATATGGTATAATATCCAAAATATACATATAAAGGTAACCGTTAATCATTAAATTGTGTTTGACATTTCCAGTAGTAAGGTTAGGTACAGTTTTACATCTTAAAACACGAATTACATTACTTAAACCCAAGCTATATGCGTCTTGAAAAATACGACGTTATATAAAACTGGAGACGGAAAACGAAAAATAAAGCAAATACAAGAAGCAAAGTGTAAACTACTATCGTTAAGCCGTGAAGCGTGAACTGTCAAAACAGTATAATTCATAATTATAGCAAGGACTGTAGACTGTACCGCGGCGTTTGGGAGGCTTTCTACTGGCCAGTTTGAAATTTAGCTCCAATATGGCGACCGGAACCAACGACCAATTAAAAACGAGATACCCTGTTGTCGCCACTGTTCTAAATTGAGTCACTGTAGTTATAAGTAGCCCTTTGTGCAGTACCTACAGATTGCCCGCATTTTTTCAAAGCAATTATGCAAATTATTATAATTGTAAATAAAATTACATAAGAACTATAGATATCACATTCACACGGAAAAAGACCCTTTCATAGACACTTCGACATTCCAGGTTAACTATTCAAGCTGCATAAATAAAATGTTTATACAGGGTGCAACAAATAAAAATGAAAAAAAAAATGTTAACTGGTAAAGAGAACTAAAATAACCATAGTTTTTGGGGTTGGAACAGAACAGAAGCAGGGAATTATTGCTTTAACCTACACCAAGATGGCAGCTCTGAGGAAAACCAAGTATAAGCTCTGCAACAGGTCTATAGAAAGCATCGCCAGTGGCTAAACAAGACAAGTAAAATACCATGCCCCCCCTCCCGAAACCTTTCGTTGTTTCGTTGTTACAAGCCTCATTCCTTTCCAAAAGACCTTTCATTAGATTACTATGAAGTTTAACCTGGCACTTCCGACTTGCGACGAAATGAAATTTAACGGATCCAAAATTAATTTTTGAAAATTTGAAAAACAAGTTCAATTTTTCGTTAACTTTATGTTTAGAGATACCCAGATACCAAATTGCGACCAAATAGAAATGTTTGGTACCTCTATATAGGGATCTTGGGGTAAAAATGTTGGGACCATTTTTGCAAAATAATTTGTCCCAAAAATCGAGGTAAATCCGTTCATTCTATCCTCCTAGGTATTATGGTTGCTTAGAAACAATTAAAGAAGAAATGTAAATTATGGGACATTTGCACGCATTTAAATCCCTCTCTAATTTCAATTTTCTTTGAACAGATTTAGTTGTTACACCCTGTATGAGCCACGCGTCGTATGGATACCGAAATACCAAAAATGATTTATACAGAATTGGTTTGCTGAAGGTCCCACGTTTATTCCCTTGAAACTGAACCACCTATTGTAAATGCAGATGACAATCTTAAGTTACATTCCAAAGAGGTCAGCGGTTACTATTTTACCTTTGAACGTAGAATGCGGTATTCTAACACAACAAAAAGTCGATTTTAGTTGCATCTTTGATGTTTAAAAATTAAACGTTATTATTGCGTTGTAACTAATAAAACTCATTGCCCATTTATTAGCGACAGGGATTTTTAAAGAACTCTTTCAGTGAGCTTGAATTAAAATGGAAGTGGTTCGTTTCAAAAAATGTTTCACTAATGAGAAATTCCGACCTATATGTTACTTTCTCCCTTTTTAGTTATGGAGTAAAATCATCATTATACGTCAATTTCGCCAGGAAAACGACAAAAGACATACTAAATTTTATGCTCTTTCTGTGTTTTGGGACAAAATCAAATATTTTATTTAAACTTTTGTCGGCAACCTTAATAAATAATTCAATGACACCAATGGCTTTTTCTAGGTTTTCAGGCACTGATTAAAAAAAATTCTTTCTCCAGGAAAATTCACTTCTGAATTGCACGGATTACGATTCATTTATCATAAAATATATCGAAAAAATTATCAAAGCCCTCGTTTGAGATCGAAGGGACTTCAGCGCATTTTTGTGTGCCAGATCAGTATTCTATTAGCCACTTTCGACTCAACCTTCAATAACAGATCTTGTCGAAGGCTACTACATTCACTAACCTTTCACGTGCACCCGCAATTCGCAAGTTTTGACTCCACCCACTTCCGACGTTCCGTTCACCCGCAATTTGCGTTTGAAGATTTGACTCTACAATCAGGAAGATGGTGTCGGGGGCTGCTACATTCCCTTTGACGGTACCCCCTTCCGACGTCCCGTTCATCCGCAATTCGCGTTTGAAGATTTGACTCCACCATCAGGAAGATCGTGTCGCGGGCTACCACATTCCCTTTGACGGTACCCACTTCCGACGTCCCGTTCACTCGCAATTCACTTCTATTGGCGACACGAGAAAGAGAGACAGCGATTCGAGATATACGAAACGTTAAACCGCGTGAGTTTGCAACGGAAGGTAAAAGGCGCCCGAAGTTGACTACTTCTCGAAGACGCGCGCGCGCCTCGCAAAAGGTCGTTAATTTCGCCCCTAGGACAAAAAAACAAAATTCCGCCACGCAGGAGTTGTGCGCGTTTACAACATCTTTCCGACGACACCAATTTCAAAAGAATCGGACCAAAACTGTAGTAGAAAATAGGAAAAAACTGAAAAACCTTCACGTTAGTATACTACGCTCGAGGATGACGCCCAGAAGTCGCCAACCCCACATCATGTAGCCCTGTCCCTAAGGTTGACAAATTACACGGCCTTGTAGATACACGTACACCCGTTGCCTTTGTACAAGAGCTCTTCTACGCGCCCACATTTGCAGCCAGCCAGCCAAAGTGAGATTAAAAGCTACTTTTTACAAATAAATTTGCAAAAATGCGCTAAAAATGCAGGAGCAAAATTGTGCACAATTACCGTCGATAGCCTAAAATAGTTCTGGTCACCAGTCGCGTACGTGCTGTATTCCAGTGGCGTATCAAACTTGTGTTTGTGGAACACCTCATATTTTATTGATGAATTGGAAAGGATACTTTCTTCCTCATAATTTTTGACAGTTTTCCGAACTTTCGAATTTTTTTTAGAGAATCTAAATCGCGCTGGCAGTTAAATATTGCATTGAGGCATAGAGTAAGACTCCACTTTCACATAAAAAAGAAACTATTTGATTGAGCTTCACAAAATGTCATATTTTTTTTAATTTTAAATGACACCTACTCCACCCCCCCCCCACGCCCGCCAAATTATAGCTCTAGATAGCCAAAACTATAACATTTCTACTAGACGCTACATCCTGTATATTTAAGAATAAAAACTTTTTGTATATGGCCCTTCAAAAAAGGTGTGAACACTTTGCAGGCGGATTGTCAAACTGTTGTAATTTTTCTGTGTCCCCAAACGAAAATTTATTTGTGTAGAAGGAAATGTAAGCCGACCTTTTTGGGCAATATTTTTTTGGCAACCAAGTGTCCGAATTGGGTTTTTACCATAAGTTTATTGTCTATTGAAAGGCAGCCGTTATGGGTGTTTCAGAGGAGTCCTACATCGCCTGGGCACGTGTTCCAAAAAATACGCAGTACATCTTAAGGGTTCACTTGCTCAGAATATTATGAAACGATTTTTTCTTTCGCCAACTTCTGCCTTCATCACGAAGGTGCAAGGAGAGATAAGACCGATTTGTTACCAAAAGGGAATATTTAACCACCCCAGTAACTAAGTTATTTTAAATTATTTGATTTGCCTAAGTAATGGTCGGTTATATTTAGGAATTTGTACAAGTAATTTTGTTTGAAGTACTTTTAATATTCCTAAAGGAATAGACCTATAAGAACCATTTGCATATACAGATTAGATTTATGTATAAGAATCGAATCAAAACAAAGGATCACGCACACGCGCCGGGGTGCAAAATTGTATCCTCCTTTACTCAGAGAAATCTTCAACGTACAAAATATTAACGGAGGAACCACGCCATGGTGTAATTGGGTTTTGTGCAATAATTTAACCATGGTACGCTTTGCATATGACATTGTAAAGGAGCAACTTGCGTGTTTTAATGCGATACGAATAATGTCATTGAAGATAACCATAAATTTTAGTTTTTGGTGCAAGTCTGCACAAAATGAAGATTCTACTTCAGTACCTACTGATTGCTTAAAGCACTAAATAAATAATATTTTATAATTTGGAGGGAATAGGGATGGAAATTCCGTTACCCAAAGCAATAAATGCACCCTTCTTCTTTTGCTCGCGTCGAATTTGGACCGCCGTCGACATTTATGTAGTTTTAATACCTTGCCGTGAACTGATTAAAACGATTAAGGAGCCCTAAGTATTCATTAGGTATACAAGAAATAATTTTATAACACCCCAATTTTATTGCACTTAATTAATTCCACGAAAGCAAAATGTCCCGCTAATTTCGTTGAAGTTGAAGACAGTTGCATAAAATTTAAATAAGAACTAATGAATGCAACCCTTTAACACTAAGGGTGAAACGATCGATTAACGCGAAGATGGTATGTAACTGTAAATTTATTTAAACTGTACCAAAATAATAATTCGCAATTTATGCAAATTTCTTTTATTAATTTTAAAAAGAGGTGTCACTCTTCGCCGCAGGATATCAGTTCATCAGGTAATCAAGGGTGGTAAATCGTGGGGTCCAAACGGAATTACCTATGTGATATTTTTCACGTGGGGTGTATGTGTATGTAAATGAGAAGCCAATCTCTCAACACGCGAGAATAACGAAGGAAATGAGGGGGTTGCGGAGCGAAGGGGGTTTATTAATTAACCAGAAGCATAATCAAGGCTCGGTCGTTGGAACGCGTCATACATATGGAACCCCCTCACTATCTGGAAACAGCTGCTCGTTCAACTGCTAGCATTCAATGCAATTTTATAACTGACCCTTGAAATCAATTCAAAAACTCACCACTTCACTAACAAACCCGTTCAGAAATATTACTAGCAAGCTCCGTACTTAACAGCCGTTATTACAACAATACGGGAGATAAAAACTCAATTTGAACAAAACGTTCGAACAGAGCAACACATCGGCCCAATTTATTTTGATTGTATCCAGTGTCGTTTTGATTTCATTAAGGGTGTCATAGCACTTCCATCGGCAGGCAGGCGTTTCGCCAACAAACATATGCGACATGACAACCTGCCGTGTAGACATTACGTTACATGAGGCGCATATAAAACTAAATTAAATTCTGTATTTTCATATTGCCCGAACAATAGTCTGATTATATACGAGCAAGAGGAGTTGATGATGTTTGCTCACTTTCAAGTTGATCCTTTAAAACCAACTTCAAATAGAATCAAGTTTGTAAACGTGTTTAAGAGATTTAAAGAAGTGCTCAAGTGCTTCGGTCAACTCGCGATATAGCGATGAAAACGGGGCGCGTGGCGTTGCGGAATCAATTTTGTTTGGTTATGAAGGGTCCGTTTAATATTCGTTCCAACCCGAACAACTAGGTAAAGTAAGTGATGGCATTTTATAGAAAAGTACCACATCCGCACAAACAGGTTTTCACCAATAACAATCGGTAATTACACCCACGCAATTGCGTAAGTAAAACAATGAATACATTAATTAAAGCTGAATCTTACATTCATTCCAGCAAATTGTCCAGTGAAGGGATGTTGGATAAATTACGCCTAAAGCTCAGAAGCACACTGATGATAACGGATAACAATTGCATGAAATTAGCTTAGGTATTTTGCGTTTACCTTCCCATCTCACTTGCACTAACTAATCGATCAGATAAACCTAAATTCGTAAACAAATGGAGATCTACCACATAAGAAAAACAACCTATGCACCTAAAGCATTTAGATTACCCACGTTGCAGAAGCTGAGAGAAAATGTTGGAGTAGAAAGTTAGAGGCGTTGAAGAAGATAAATAAGAAAAAAGTTTGCAAGTGAAAAATATCAGAAGTTTTTTTAGGATTGTTGTACATTCAACGCACATTATTGTGCTTGCCTAATGCTAATTTCAAAGCCCTTGTGGATCACTCTCGAACAAATATATTGGCGTTTCCCTGTCTGCCTGGAACACACTGTATAATATGTACGTAAGTAAAGAAATGGAATGGTAGAAGGCGGCAAAAAAAAGTGTTTCCCAATAAACCAAGAGCCCAAAATTGTTCATTTCTTTACTTGTTACACGTTATTTGTTCTGTACACTTTGTATTACCCTCGGTATTGTTCATTAATCATTATGCTGTTTTTAGCGCATTTGCGCGCGTTTTGTCCGTCCTTCCGTCCGGACCCACTTCTGCCGTTTTGAACTACTTCTAGGGGAATGGGCCTAGAGTCCTGGAATTTTTTGCAGTAGGTAGCCTATACCTCGAAGGTGTGCCAGACGGTCATCAAATTTCGCTGTCTAGAAGGGAGCCCCCCCCCCCACGAATTATTTCCTGAGATGCTGTTTTTGAAAGTAAAACGTGCATAACTTATACATACGACAACCAATTGGTCTCAGATTTTGCATACGCATGCCTTTAGTGGTGCCAAGTTAAAGTTTAGAAAGGGGGGGGTAAACAAATGTTCTACCTTCATGGTATTCTAATGAAAGGTTTATCGAAATAATTGGTTTGTACAAACTATAACATTACCGTGCGACTCTTTTTCGAGATCAATGAGCGACGGTGCCTGAGGAGGGGGGGGGGTGTTAAAAATTAATTTATCTCTCATTGAATTCCAATTAAAGGTCTCAACGAAAGGAACAGTTTTCTACAAACTACTGCCATTCTTTCTGTCCTCTTATCAAAGTATGGGGTGGAGGGGGAAGGGGGGTGGAACTAGTTTTATCATTCATGGTACTGGTACTCTAATGAAAGGTCTCAACGAATGGAATTAATTTATACCACAGTTTTCCTCCTCGATCCCTTGTCGTGGTCGGTTATAATTCCTTATATCTTAAGATAATTGTCAAAGGAAAGTACCTACAAAGGGCGATTGGGACGCTTGGAAGAAATCGAGGAAGAAATATAACCATTGGGCATTTAAATAAAATTTGATACATAGCCACTTGAAATAAAACCCAATTTAACGCCAGTTTCAAAATTTCGTTTTGCGCATGCGCAGTGCCAAGTTTCTTATTTATGGAGGCATTCAAATGAAATTTGATACATAGCCACTTGGAATAAAAGCAAATGTAGCGTCATTTTCCAAATTTGGTTTTGTGTAGGATGTGCAGTGCCAACTTTCTTATTTATGGGAGAAAGTGCGTAGGGGTGTTTAAAAAAATGCACTTTACCTGCACAAGGGTTGTGCACAATTTGTACTTTTGCAATGAATTCGTCTTTATTACAGCGCAAAAATTTACTTTAATAGCGCAAAATGGCGACAACTTTCTACAAAAAAAATTCTTTCTGAAAACCCCCAACTACGTGATGGTGATCGAGCTAATAGCTTTGAAATAAGTCAAATTTCTATTAGGACACAAAATGTTATTCGAATGGAGTACAAAGGCGCATAATTAGTGTCTAATCTCTGCATAAAAGAAATTCAAATATGAAGAAATTCACGGCTACGTGATGTGGGCCAGGCTAACGGTTTTTGAAATTACTAGTTTCCTATTAGAGCGCAAAATGGGCTGCGCTGAATTTCTGCGTAAAAAAAACATTATTTACGAACGAGACAGCGGCTACATGAAGTTCACCGGGATAATGGGTTATAAAATAAAATATCTTCAATTGTCTTCCAACAGCGCAAAAAGACGCATAATTTGCTCTTAATTTCTGCGTAAGAGAAAACTCGTCTAGGAAAAGGTTCGCGGCTAAGTAAAGTTACCCGTGATAATGGTGTAAAAGTATCTCATTTTACATTAGGGCGCAAAATTTAATTCCGACACAAAAAAAGCGCATGCTTAGCGCTTAATTTTCTATTACGGCCCAATCACTCTTAACGGCGGGGATTTATCGCTTAATTTCTGGATAAGAAAAAGAAGAACAAGAAAAAATCCGCGGCGGTGGGAAGGGAGACACTGGTTTTTGGAATAACTCATTTTCTATATAGACGCAAATTTTCATTCCGACCGCGCCAAACGGCTCATAATTAGGGCTTAATTTCTGCATAAAAAAATTATTTATGAAAAAAACTTTAAGAGCGAATATCTCGACAACGGTTTGTCGGAAGCAAGAACTCTCAAAGGCAAAATGAATCGACTGAATGAAACATATCTATTGGTGAAGTCAAAGCGAATATGTTGAAAACGTACCAGAAGAGCCTACTAATAAAGGGAAGCGGAACGTCAGGACGAGACATACCTATTGGCGATGTCAAAACTTTCAGTGCAAATATCTACAGAACGGAGTGTCGGAGGAGGTGCTCTCAAAGGGCGGAAAGATCATCTAGACGAAGATGTAAAAACTTAATTGTGAATATCTCGAAAATGTTGGACGAAGATACCTACAACGGAAAAATGTAATATTTCGGAGAATTACCTACTCTAAAGGCTTGATTCTTCTTGCATTATATGCGTAGATTTTGAATGTATGCTAGGCGCCCTTTAAATGTTTATGTATAAAGATCTAAATTAGAAGAAACGTTCGCAGAAGCAGCGGAGAAGGGAATTAAAAATGCAAGTAAACATAAACACTATAAAGAAAATTCTAAATGAGGCCCCAAGGAATTAAAAAGAAAACACGAAACTAAAAAAGACGAAAAGGAAACTAAAAAGGACATCAAGGGAGACTAAAGATATATTTAAATAAAGAAGTAAGCAAATAAAGAAAGGGGACTAAAAGAGAACTGAAGTGTAATTTAAGGAATTAAAGAAAAACAGAAAATTAAACTACAAAAGAAATAACACAATCACTAAATTGAATATAAAAATGAAAACACAACGGAATTTAAAAGTGAACAACGAAAAAGCAAAAGAGTTAAAAATAGTACTAGCCAAAAACACACCATAAAATAAATTTTAAAAAAACTCAAGTGAACAAAGTGAAACCAAAAGGGGAGCTACAGATAGATCTGAGTGATTCGTTATATTCTTATTTAAATAACCACAGATGAGCTGTTATGGCATCGACATCAGAATTATGGAAAACGAAAAATTTACACACAATACGTTTATTTTTGATTCGGTGGTGGCTTTAAGTCCTAATCCTAAACCGAGAAAGTTGTAAGCAATCAGAAAGTCCCAAAATACAACCAAAAAAATGTTCAGAAAATACTTCACAAACCCTCAACTTTCTTATTTTTAGCGATATTTTTCTGAAATATTTAACTTCACATGGTTCTAAGCAAGACAGCCGTAATGCGTATCAATTGTTCTACAAGGACAAAGGCCCCAAACATTTTAAGGTATTCCGTGCGATGGTCACATTGAGATGAAATAAAATAGAGTGGGTTGTTGAAAAAGTGTGAAGTTAGCAATAAGCAGCGTCAGCAATAGATTTTGCACAGTTCTAGTGTAGTAATAACGATACAACAATAAATATCCAAAAATATGCATATAGGTGGATAAAATGTTATTTCCCAGTGATGGGATATTAAATTTTTGGTAACTCATTCTATGTATGTATCTCGATGAAAGTTATTTTGTGCAGATTTTTCGCATTAAAGCAACAAATTTAAAGTTTTTGAAACTTCGAAAAAATTCGCTACTTTCAAACTCGAAATTGAAATTTAACGAACCTTTGTTACGAGGGAAAATTCATGGTACGTTGGCATTTGCACAAGAACTATAACAAACTTCAATACATTTCACTTTAACTTCAATACATTTCACTTTAACTTCAATAAATTTCTATGAGATTTCAAAAACTTCAGTAGAAATTCAATGGCTACATTAAAACCGCGGATTTAACAACAATAACTGAATCTATCAGACGGTAGGTCTTCTATTAGACAGAATCGTAAGAGTTTAACCTTTTTTTTTAAATTAATACCAGGTTACATAATCAGTGAGTGTATTAGTGTTTGTCGAAACAATTTCGATGAGGTCGAGACTCTTAGGTAGGCCTAGAACTGAGGAAACCATACGACTGCTGAGTGCTGACTGATCCACGCCACGAATGAAAATCCCAGTGCGTACAAAACAAGGCTGTATGGAAGTACCATATTCAAGATTATACACAACAATTTAGGCACAGTGCCCAATGAATTTTTCGACTCCTTACGCCAAGGCAGAAACTCCTCGAATTCGTCAGGACCATTTGGACCCTTTGGAGAACTATGACAGTTATTTTTATATGAGAGAAAATTTCCTGAAGGTTAGCCATCATCGCAAATTCTGGCTTTACACAATTATCATCGTTTTTTTTAACTTACAAAAGTAAAACAAAAAAACCAATAAACCACAATAGCTAAAATGAATTTTACTATAATATTATTGTGGTTTATTGGCGTTTTTGTTTTACTTTATGTTCAGTAAGAAGGCCACAGCAGCTCCAGTGCTTCCAGCATAGTTTTTGAAGCGCAAACAAACGATCTTTTTTATAGAATGAAGTAGATGGCCAGTTACGTAGACTAATACATTTTTTAAAACGCCCTCGTAGCAACCATTCCCTAACAACCTTTTTAGATTCGTTTAATTCTACTGAGCACCTTCGACCATGACGTTCTTTTGTCTAGAAAATAAGTTGGCACACCAAAAAAATCCCAAAAACGGAAATTTCACACACACATTCATTAATTATATCCTGCATCAGCTGCTAATTGGTTATTAAATTTGGGTAAAAATCCAACACTCGCCACACGTAATGCATGCAACTAATAAAATTAACACGGCAATTAATTAGGATGCGGATGTCCATTTTTCATAGTGTCATATTTTTTCCAATTACGCCGCGTATTTCAATTTAATTAAATACGAAAACACCAAATTTGGACAGCTAATTACCGGGGACAATGATCTTTAAACGAAAGGTACCATAAATTGCAATTAGACACGGACGCTTTCTCTCGTCACTGCACTATTTTGCGAAATCGACTCAATTCGCAAAAATTATCCTAATCCAATTTTCAATTAAACCTTAGCCATAACATGCGACTCAGACAAATATTGAAAGTCACTCTCTTTCATTTCATTAACATCCCAAATGCATTTTCGTTGCCTTTTTTTACAACATGCACACGCACGTTTATATCGACGTTATACATGAGCATGCCGAGTCGGAGTTAACAAAAAATTGATTTTATTAACAAAACATGTAAACTTAATTGGTATTTAATATAACGAAATAGCTCTTTCACGAAGTCGCTGTACGGGCGCTTTTTATAAAACACACACTGTATTTATCTCCGTCTCTGAAACGAGTTTTTCCATTTGCAGTACAACAAAATTAGAAAGGACTGCGAGGAGATGTCAGGTTAACATTCGATACTTTTATATCTTTACAAGAGATAGGCTTAATTAACTAACGTAAATTAAGCCAAGGAGATGTTGATGCTGTATTCTTCTTCCTTCGTCGCATTACCTGTGCCCAACCCAACAACTACGCCTAAAATAAATAGATAATTACAACATTCACTTTTCCTTGTTGCAGTGCAATTACTGTACTCTTACTTCAAATAGACTATTAATGAGGGAATGGAGAGTTAGTATTGGCATGCTGTTATCTTAAAAGGATTACACTTGGTTTCAATAGGTAAATGCTATGCTTTTCCGTTTTTTAATTCAATCTCAATGGAAACCAAAACGCCTGTTTTCTCAAAAAGTTCAGTCCAATGTATTGCGAGAAGATCCATAGCAGAGTTAGAGGTATTGCGGATATTTTTGCTGCGAAAATTACAAATTGCATATTAATTTTGTCGGAAAAATGGTGATGTTTAACCTTATCTTCCCATGTTAAACAAGCCATGTTATACAGGGTGATTCACAAAAGTTGTTGGTTAGCTAATGGCTTCGAACGTTATCTGCTATATTCCCCAAATTTTTCATAACTAATAATAACATGAGTGACCTGCCGGAAATTTTTTCGAGCAGAAATAACGGATGGTTTTGAATCATCAAGTGGTCATTGCAGATCCAAAAAACACGAGACAAAATTACCCGAGAAGTTAAATTAGTGTAGTTAATTGAGTAATCGAAATTGAGAAGGACAAACAGACCATAATTTTATTATTAATACAGTATTCTTTCTTTTTTTGCAGCGCTTTTATTGGACAAGAATAAGTGACTGGAATAAACAAGTAAAAATAAAATTGTAAGCGGTTTAGGTACATACAGACCATTGTAACGGGAGCCCGCTAGTATATTTAAATTTTTTCGATTTTAGTAATTGATAATTAATGAATTTGGCCATCTATATTTTGTGAGTCAATGGCTGCCGGACATTCTCGTCGTAAAATTATGAGTACGAATGAGACGCTGATTAAATTAAAGTTTCGTACGTGACGTATTGTAAAATAAATCTACGAGAAAAAACCACCTTTGTATAGGAAGTATGCGAGTCTACATACGAGTTATTATGTAGAAATAAATCTAAGAATTGTAAAAGTACAAGCGGACTTTGCCGGCATAAATCAGGAGTTTAGAGTAACAGTTTCGTGAATTAAAAAATTCCAATCCGAAAGCGAAAATTGCAAGACAACTTAGCTCAGTTTCGGTAGGCGACATTGAACTTATTTGACTTTCTGGTAAGTTAATAAAGCTCGTACTACGGTAGCATTTAAAGCGGATTGAAAGCGGACTGTAGACATACAGATATAATCCAAAAACTACACCAGTATTTCTCCAGGAGATCCAGGTTTAATTCTGTCTGACCCAGTTGCAAGGGGCCATTCTTTCCGAGAAAGGCAGTGATTTGTACCATAGGGAAATCATCGATTCCAGAAAACACTACAATTAAGGTAACGAAATTCTTTTTTATTTGTATTCAAAATAGTTATCGGTTTTCTTCAAGAAATTGCAAAAATTTTACTGAAAGTAATCAGAAATCAATTTATAAATTGACTGAAATACAGCAGAATGTAAATAAGCAGAAGCAACATGTTGATCACGTTCCATTTCCATTTCATCACGACCAACATACGAATACGAATACCAATTGGTCTCAGATTTTGTATACGCATGCCTTTAGTGGTGGCAAGCTAAACTTTTGAAAATGGGGGGGAGGGGGAGGAGTTGTCGGAAGAAAGTACTCTCAAAGGCAAAATCTGCACAATGGAGTATCGGAGGATTTTGAATGTATGCCAGGCGGTCATTTTGCCATAAAAAAACCTTCCAAATAAAGTGTCACATCACACTATTCCATGGAAGTAATTCGAAAGCACCTTTCGAAATTTCATGGTAATCTACCGAAGGGTTCAAAAGTTATAGGAAGGCTGACGGACTTTATGTCCTCATATTGTATGCAAATTCTAAGCATTCTAATGGTTTTGGAGGTTCCAAGTTCCAATCTATAGATTCTCAGATGAATAATGATTCTACAATAATTGTGTGAAGGATTACAGTAGGTCGATAAAAATTCTAAGAGAATTTCAAGAATATTTTAACAAGAATCTAAGAAGGTCTTACGAAAATTTCAAATGATCGTAAGAATATTTTTAGAATATTCTATTAAGATACTCCTAACTAAGAAGAAACTTGCTTAAAGTTAAGTCGAACTTAAAATCTATGAGAGAGAATCTATAAGACAATCGTTGCTATGGTATTTAAGTTATGCTTAACTTTAAGGGATACTTAATTTTGATGGTGGAATTGGCCCTAAGAACCAAAACGCCAGAAAATCTCAACAAAGCATTAATACTATCGCGGTTCGATAGCAAAGCTCTCATCATCACGAACAGTTGTCCTTTTCAGTTAAGTTCAAAATTTAATTTCAATGGCGCCAAACAGCCCATATTTAGAGGCTTATTTTTCATAACAAAAATGCCATGTCTTACAAAATCTGCTGCTACGTGGGTGTCACAATAAATTGCATAAGACATTTTTTTAAGTAATTTTAATATTCCTAAACGAATCGACCCGTGAACAAAATTTGCATGAAACAGATTTTATATTGTATTTATTGATAAGAATCAAAGAATTACAAAAAGCAGCTACTACAACCAAAACAACCTAAAGCCCCCCCCCCCCTCCCTGGTTTACATAGCAATATTTAGATACCCGCATTCAAACGTGATTTAAAAGGGTTATTTCTGTTATTAGTAGCAATAGCCATGACTTTTGTTGTTTTATGAATTGATACTAATATCAGAAATGTTGAAATTTATTTTTAAATTTGCGGGTATACCAAAAGCTTACTAAAACATGTAAAAACAGTTTTGTATGCACCTTTTAATTCTGAACAATTTTAAACTCTACAGTTTTTTCTGTAAAATGTACAGGAGGGCAGGGTATTGCATAAAACTAATTTCCCATGTTAAATCCCTCTGTTCCTATTTACCGTGCACCACCCGGTATACCACACGTAACAAGCCAATTAAAATGGGTCAAATTGCCATGACCCCGTAGGGTCACACCAAGGTACTCTGTCCCTTTTTTAGATGCTCTTTAGGGGTTTATTTTTGAAAAACCAAATACTTTCCCAAGGAACTTAGGAGATGATTTTTATAATAACGCCCAATTGGGACATATTTTCTGCACAAGATAAAATCATTAATGCTTGTTTTATACCTTACCAGCAAATTCGTAGAAATTGAATTTTATTCTTATTGTATACCGAACCGATGTTACATTTCTAATTTAATTAACTTCAAATGGGAGTTTCTATTGTTTAAAGTAGGCTAATGCGCTTTAGGCACAATAAATGTAGTAGTATAAAAATACCTTGTGTCTTTGATTTCAAATTTTAATATTAGATTATATACGCTCAGGTAACGCGAGGAGCAGGGATTTTTTCATTGTTTTCATTTTAGAAAAAAAATAAAATCTCCGAACCGTTAGTGTTTTCATAAAAATATTGTTTCGTATTACAATACTAATATTCTATATGGCGGTTTGAAATTTAAAAATGTGCTTATGTTACTTGCTTATGGGGGTTGCGGTGTTTTATTAGATCTGGTTACGCTCAATAAACATTTCCTGGACGCAAAACAATCCCAATCCTCTAAGTCGAATTTCGAACAAGGCGAAGTTAATTAACGTTCTAACAGGTGAATGGTAAAAAGTACTCAATCATAAAGCCGGTATTAATTTGATAACGGAAGTGGACGTCATATTAGAAATTGTGGAAGTTAAAAAAGCAATTTATATAGAACGAAAACAGAAGGTAACAGCATCGAATATAACAAGAAAGTAATTTAAAGCCCTCCTCCAACATCTATTCCTGTCAGATTATTATTTTTTCATCAGGACGGACCACGTATAATATAGGCCAGTATATTGCATTCTCCCCTTATCCCGCACAGCATCCTTACGATATTGGAAACCGGGGGCGGCATGAGATGGATGGCTTTCTGTACTGTTTATGCGACTCGGCCAAGAACACCAGACGCTAGAACGGGAAGAAATTGGAAATTGAGCCGGACAGAGGTGTGGGTTCCTGAAACCAATTCAGTTACGAATGTTTCCAGCCCCGAGACCCTTTCACTTCCTTACTTTTAAATTGCTAAATAACAAATGATAACCCGTAGCTAAATGGCGCGCTTTATCTTCCACTCGAGAAATTCAATCATAACTAAAATGGACGTGCAGAAGTGACACATTTACGAGGGTTATTAATTAGTTGTTTATGCAGGTATACCACCATTTTCGGACCTTAGAAATAATGTAACCTGCACGTATTCACAGTTAATCATTAATCATTTTGTGATTTAACATGAAATAGTCTCCACAGCACCCTGAATTGTAACGGAGTAAGTAGAATCTGAAGGGTTATGCTATTTTGGGGTGTCCGAAAAATCATTTACTTTTAGCAGCTCGTCTGTAGCAGTCTGTATTAGAATGATTAAAATCTGAATACATACACAAATTCTGCATGAAGTCTAAATCCAGTCCACAATTTGAGAACAGTTCAAAATATAACCCTATGGCCAACACAGACACATTCGTTTTCTCACATTAACGTTTAATATACCTACATGACGTTTCACGCATCCCGTTATCTAAAAGTATTTAGGCTCTCATTGACAATTTAGATCTGAAAATGTGTATACCAACATAAGTTTTCATGATCTATTGAAAGAAAATATTATTATGATTGTTTGACTTATGTGGAAACGTACCTATAATATTGTAATGTATATCAAGCAAATATAGTAATTACAATTCGATTGTATCGAAAACCAGATGTAATCAAACGTTATATCAAGGAGTCGTCGAAGAGATTACCTTTGAAACTCTGGTCGTAACGACCTTTTGAGCTCAGAAGGGCGCTTTTTTGCCTTATCAGTACCAGAAGGATAGTGAATAGCGCGGCACATAAATATTCCGGTAGCAATGTCTAACGTCTGACACTAATCAAGTAAGTACTCGTATACTACAACCGTGATTAATACACTAGCAAATGCAAAATTTCGATCGACAACGAATTATCCGTACAAATAAATTTCTATACAACAGGAATGATCTAATTAATTCAAAACTTTAATAAATTCAGACGAACAACTTCTTCGTAATGACCAATGCACTAAATATCGGTAAACAGACTAATATAAAGAATATGAAACGTAGTTAGGCTAGTACGGATAAATCGGAACGCCAAAGTATATCGTAAACAAAATCGGCTCTCGGACGGTATATTCTTCCTAGCGACAGAAAGGTACTGTACGTAAAATAAGAAAGCAACAATCTGCAAAAAGTTTGGTAATACTTCCAGGTAAACAGGAATAATATTCACATGTAGCCAACATCAATGTAAGTAGGTCACCAGATAATGAGGTAGAATCACGTGATGGCGGTGGTATTTTACAAAGTGTGGTAGTTCCAGGTAGATAATAACGAAAAAGTAATCCAGAAAAGAAAAATGCAACTTTGTAGAGAAAACAAACCCCTAAAACATACGTATTAAGAATAATGCCGAATCATAATCTATACATACGTCACACTAATTACGTGTAAATATAAATCCTGTAGGGTTGGCATGTAGATATAACACCGAAAAGTAAGGTATTTATTTAATACTACGAAAACAGGTGGATATTACACGACCTTTTTGTGAAAGTTAATAGTTTAGTAATAAAGAAATTGAACACTGTATTCAAACAAAACAAATAGCGCTTCTAGGTAAATCGTCTGAATAAAACGTCATAAATAACCGTCGTACTGAGTGTCTGCTACCGGCGTAACCAAAGCACTGAAGTAATTCTTCGCGTACACTCTTTTTAAGACGCGCACTCAAGCATTTTTCGCACGATCATCAAAACACTCGCGTTTGTCGCACTAATTCCCGCACAAATCCTACAATCCGCTAAGCGTATTCAATGGGGCAGCCACAACACATCAGAAATAGAAACACTCCAAAGAAATATGGTGACAGCCAAAACAAAGTGCCCTTATCAGGTAAACATAAGTCAAGTAACCGTAAACAAATTTGCAGGTAACTACTATGAATGCACGATCTTCTATGAAAAGGAACAAGTACAGGTTGTAAACATGACAAAAATTAAAGAAAGGATCGAATTTTAGAAAGGTGTATAGCGTGAACTTTAGCGACCAAAGAACGAAGTAAGGTGAATGAAACCTATAACACTCAGAAGGTCTCTAGCGGCAAACTAAAGTACTAAGGTAATAACAACTCTACTACAGAACTAACTTACATCTAAACTAAACGGATTGCATCACTTACTATCACTTAAATGAGTGTAAAAATCGCAAAATAGATTTGGAATTTAAATAAAAGGATTGACAAAAATCTAAAATTTCACTTTCGCTTACATCTTTCCTTTATTAAATTTTTGCTTTTATTCCGGGTACTGAATTTGTGGTATCTAGCAATTAATGACAATAATTAGTGTCTCATTTTTATACATAATTCATCATCTCAAGATTAGGATAACTTAGACCCAACGATAGTTTGCTGCCAAGTCTGCAAAATACCTGATAACTACATCTCTAACCTCTTCGTGGATGGAAAATCATTCTTAGCCCAAGAATAGATGGCGGTCAGATCGTGCTAAATCTGGCAAATAGGACGGCTGCGGAAACAAGTCGTACTTCAATTTTGAAAATAGTAAGTGCGCTGATGTAGTGTCGTGCCTTGTCGCGCTGGAAAATTTATTTCTCAATAAATCCGTTCTTAATTCTAGAATTTTGCGTGTGTTACAGCCGATAACGCACCTAAGTTTCGTAGTTAATTTATCCGTTTTGCAAACCGTTCCTGTAGAAATACATAAATTGTTTTTACAGCCGCCGAAAGCTCTCATGTCCGGGCAGAAGAAAGAGAATCAACCTTATTAAGTTTTAGGTCCGCCAATACCGATTAATTTTAAATATTTAATGGTATACGATAATTCAGGATTGAAACCGGCGAGGTCGTGCAGGAAAATATCAAGGTGATAACGGATTGCGCCGCTTGACCTTACATTTGTATATTTCATTCCGACCATTTAGATAAGTATAATTAACTATAGTTACTTGATAACAATCGCCGATTAAGTCGAGATTACATCCGTTAGGTGCGCTCTTAAAAAATTTGAAGTTTGACATCGGTCCCATATTTGTCCGATGTCGGGGAATGGCGTAATTAATTAAAAACACTTTAATTTGTTTGAAAGTATGAAAGGTATAAGAGTACGTGATGGAAATTCCAGTTGTCCCGAAATAGATGTTTAGATAAATAGAAAACGCACAATGAATTTGGATTTTTGCCATTTTGCTTGCCGTAAGTACATTGATTGATCGAGCTAATTTTTGCAAAACCGTACCGTATTTAATACTTTTGCCTTTTTCATCTTCGCAGCTACGTTTTGTCCCTCTGTCCGTTAGTGCCGCTCCGTTAGTGCCCCCGACTGCTATATTACTTAATATAATTTGTATATATTTTTTTTTCTTTTAATTAACTTGCAATTACTATTCCGCTAATATTTATTTAATTCTTGAAGCTCACCGAGTGAACTACCCCAAGTTCGTTGCATACAGTCACTCAATTTTAGCTTTTTAGCTTGAGGTAGGTGCTTATTGCTGTCGCCGATTTTTGCACATCAAATCACATTTTAGATCCTTTTCAACCCACTTTTAAAGAATCATTTTTTTTTCGTCTGTATACACTGTGTCCAAGAGAAGGATATCTATCATGGGGATCTCGGAAGCCATAGAAGATACGAAGATGGTCAAATTAGGGAAAAGTTAGGGATTATTACGCTGTAAAAAACCAGAAAATTCCGATTACTTCCCAAAATATATCAGAATAACCGAAATTTGCCGATTTCATAGTTTCATAGTCTTATTTGGACAGACACAAAAAAAAATAAAAACACTTCTGATTGCCACTTTTTGGCTCTACAACGTTTCGTTTCACTATATTTGTTACATGACCCGTTAAAGTACATATACTGTATTGAGAGAATTTTTATTACGAATACATCGATGTACGGCACAAAAAGCAAAAGTGGGCAACTCTGCTAGTTTCAACAGGATGGTGCACCAGCGCACAAGGTGCGAATACCTATTGGACAAATTTCCTGGAAAGTGGATAATTTGGCCAATAAGTTTTCGCACGATTAGGGCGTTAAGCGCGGGCGCATCATCCCATGATAGGTATTGGCAATTTTCCGAAATAACGGATCGACGGATGTTATTCAAATTTGAGAATATGTATATATTAGGCATACGGAAACGAAAAATGACGGGCCGGATTTTTCAAAAAAATTATTGGAGCGCCGCAATGGCACTGAACTTTTTTTTCCAAATAGCAATGCAACATTTTTTATAATTATTCGAAAGACTGTCTTTTTCTGTGTACAACCTACAAAAACTATGCTAGATTTTATTTTGAAAAACGGAGAAAAAATGTCAGGTTCAAAAAACGAAAATATTTTTTTCGGCAAAATGGTTATTTTGATTTCGTTAAAATGTTGGCAGTATACATTGGACATAAAGAATATAAGACTGTGAAAAACGTTTATTTTTTTTACTATCTTGTTTGAGCTAGGAAGCTGTTCTGTCAAGAATTTGGCATCTGGTTTATCATGGTATACGAAGGGAAAGAGTCACCTAAGACATCTTCATCTCTTCAACTTTCAAGTATGTCTAAATTTGTTTCAAATGTAAAAACTTTATCACAGCACGTTTTTCAAAATTGTCCATTTCGATAATATTACTGTGAATTGAAAAATTTTTTGATAACAAATTACTTGACAACTTTTCACTACTACTAACCAAATGAACATATTAAATTAAAAGTAAATTTACACCTATATAAGCGTCACTTACGTAAAGACCCTCGTAAACTTTCCATTAAACTTCCCCTAGTCATTGAAATGAATGTGCTTTTGCATTTTTTTATTTTTTATCAAAATTACAATCGGTTGATCGTTTTGAAATGAAAGTCATGTATGTATCAAGGGAAAATAATTGGAAAAGTTTTTCATGCTCTAGACCTGTGTAATAAAAATCCCTGTAAAAATCGCTCTGCCAAAGTGGTTCCTTATGTATTATAGAGACAAGAAAAGAAACCGATCCAAACCTACCAATGAATGGGTTGTATTTCTGACATTGACAACATTATCGTAAATAATATCAACATTACATAGCAGCATCGTTTTTATACGGATTCGCGAAAGGTGTGATTTATATTGATCAGTTTCTGTTTGTTTCATAAGTGAAGTCTGTATGCGGAAATATGCAAGAAAAACAAGAACAATCAATCACACAAATGGATATGATTGTCCGCTTTTTTTTCGAAAAACGTCCCTCTTTTTATCATTAAGACATCAGGACATGCGTGACAATATTCCGCTTACATACTTTTTACGGTTCGCAACTTTGAAACGTGTTAATCGCGACAGTTTGGCCTTTGCGATCGAGTATACGTAATCATTTTTCATCTCGAGAGTCTCGCATCATTAAACCACCTGTATCGCTCGTAGTTCTTGTCGTTTAAGATGCAAATTTTCAACGTATACGGACTCATAATTTGAATGATAGATTTGCGGAAATATCGAGTGTTCATTAATTTCATGCATAAATTCATGCAATTTGTATGCACTTAATATCGTCCGCGGTCTGGGGAGCTTTTTCTCACCTTTACACTTTCGCAAATTTGGATAACTGAAACGTGCAAGAGTTGTGCACCTTACAAAGCAACTCGTTTATTGGGTAAGAGGTTAATGACTTAATGGCAGACAATATCTGTCGGATTTCACGCTAAATGATCCATAATGATATACCGCCGGCCGACGAAGAACTCGTGTACAGTTTTTCGAGGCACGATCAATTTCCAAAACCTTCCCAGTCTGTTCGTAACAAACCGATGGAATGTTAACTATTTATAAGATTATCTATGAGTAGGTATTTATTAACTATCCGCTTTGAAAGGCGTTAATGTTTTGCTATATCGGCCAACTTTCGTCATTATTAAGCCCCACAAGTAATTAATTCGGAGTTACCCTAATATAACTTTTTCAAATAAAGTGACGTGCCCTGATAAGAAACAAGCAATATAAGCGCTTGAATGGTTTGGCTTAGACATTCCGGAATGTTAGAAATTTCGATTAAAGTCTTGTTGAACACGTATCTACAAGCAATTCGAGAAGGCCACCTATTCTCAAACCGCCAACAAGCAAATATCGGCCAATTATTGCAAAATCGACCCCGTTTAAAGTAACCAACGCAAACGGCGAGGTGCAAAGAGAATAGTTACGTTAACTTCTGTAATTATTTTCTGTATTGGACCAGTTTGCAAATACAATCGCGCCCTTCCATATCCAAATTATCGTTAATAAGCGATTAAATAAGAAGGTAAATAGCGGGTTGAATAAACCAGACTTCGAAGGTTGTACTCGCCGACCTTGACTCTTCAAATAAATTTATAATAAGAAAAAAGAGCTGGAAAATTAATACACATCACGTTTCGCTAGTATTTGGTTTAACTACTTACGTCAGCCGAGTTAGTAGACCACTTTTTCCTTACGCTCACCTGAAACAAACAAAGCCATGTTAATTGCAAATCATTACGAAAGGAATAAGACAGACGCGTGAGGAAACGCGAAGAATTTGCATAACAACCCTCTACAATATGTCGGTAGGAAAAGTAAATTTAGAATTGGAATTCGGGGGATACACTAAATTAACGTAGAGGAAAGTACCAGATGCGACACTATTTAAAAATACAAGCTCATTACTTCCGAAATAGATCTGTAAAAAATTGCGAGATTTCGCTGAAAGGTTGGCATTTTAATACTACTACTACCATCTCCATATATGGCTCCCCTAAATACTCGTTTTGTAGGTATTACAAACGTTTCTTCTAGTTTTGGAAGATTTGGGAGCAAAAAAATTTTAATTGCTCCTGTATTTAAAACTACTTGACATTTAGCATTCAAGCACAATATAGGGGAGGGGATGGGGAGTTAACAGCATCCTTACATCACGCATGTTCATAGGTAGCTTTTTTATATTTTACATTATGTCTCACCAATTGCCATTAATTTCAAATGCCCGGATGTACAAAAAATTTCCGTGGGGGGAAGAGGGAGGGGGCGGACATTCCTTTTGAATAGCACAAAAATATAAAAATACGATTCTGTTTTTTCTACATGCCACTTTAGATGTAATGGGGAGGATATTCTCAAAAAAATTCCAGTGTCTGCTCAAGTGCTTTCCGACCTTCTTATTTATAAAGTACATATAAAAAGTATATAAAAAAATTGGGTGACATTTCCTCCTCGAGAAACTGAAGATCCAAAATATATCCTTTGGCAATTACGCCCCCAAAAATCCCAAAATTCGCGTTTCTTTTCTAATTTCTTTCACGGGAACTTTATACGGTACCTATACTGAAAAAAAAACAATAATTATTTTTTTTAATAAATACGTTTTTTGTACTAAAAGCAGTTTGTATTTTTTAATCGGGGAAGGAGGAGGCATGATCAACTTTAGTTTTCAGAGAGGGGGCGCCATTCAAGGAAGCACTGGTATAAATGGCTAGAAACACGTTATACGCTAAAGAACTGCCCTTGGTCTACATTGGATTTGCGCATGCGCGATGAATTTTTTGACGAAGGGCATTTTATTTAATTACCATTTCTCAATTTTTCTCGATTTGATGTAGGTAAAAATTTAATTTGATTTTAAGTTGAAGCGGTTTAAGGGTAGTTTCTTCCAATGTAGGTCTGGAAGGGACTTTTCGTAGGGTTGTCCGGTTTTTTAGATTGGGCATTGTAAAATACAAGAGTAGTGTCATTATAGGGCACTTTTCCATACGTTAAAAAGTGGGTCACTCGTCAATCTGTGCGAATTAGTTAAATACGAAATTCAGTTTAAACCAAGGTGCACATTTCGTGTCAGAGCGGTCGCGACGTACCGCGATTTAAGTCGATCAGCCTATAAATTACCGGAGGCGTTTTGGATTGTGAAAGGGCACTCGTGAATACTAGTGCCCGAGAGTCTGTGTTAAAACACGCGTAATCAAAGTTCTCCTGCGAGCAAGAAATTGTGATAACTACATATGTAACGAAGCACTTGTTTTCCTCCGTGAAATGACCAGCTTTAGTGATCACTCTGTAGATAGACACCCGGTATCAAGAAGTGTTTTAAGTTTGACGCTTCGTATTATGGCTCCGAAAATATTTATTTCTATGTAGGAGTTGGAAATATAAGGTAAACTAGTAGGTTAATTTGGCCCGTTAACGAAAATAAAGAGACCGTATGTAATTTGAATGGGTTATAGATCACAGCCCCCAATTAAATCAAGATTACATCCGTTAGGTGCGCTCTTACAAAACTTGAGTTTTGACACCGGTCCCGTATTTTTTAGACGTCTGGGAAGGTCGAATTCACTAAAGAGGTTTTAATTTTCGAGCGATATCGTAAGAACGCGCCGGCGCCGTCGAACAGGTTCGTTCCCTCCATAGCACAACCGAACTTTGTATAAGAATAACGCTTGATTTAGAGGGGATCTTTATGCTATTTTTGTAGTAAGTAGGTTAAGTTATTTAGCTTTTCCGTAAATTTACTGTATTTGGATCTTTTGCATCTGAAGGTTTACCGAAACGTAAAATCTTTTGTTTCCTGCCTTTTGTATCTTTGCAAACTGCGTTTTGTAAGTGTTTAATTTTTTGCTTTTACATTAAGTTTACTGTACCGTAAGCATAGCTTTAACTCAAGATAGGTTACGTGAATTTAATAGGGTAAGATTGATCTGTGTGCCAGCGCACTGCGGCATAGGCGGCAACGAAAGGGTGGACGGGCTGGTTCGTAAAGGCAGTGGTGGGGTCTTAATCGGACCCGAGCCTACCCTAGGGATTCCTCCCAGCGTTGTCAAGGCCAGGATTAAAGACTGGGTGACCATTCAATTCCAGGCTCAGTGGCAACAAGTATCCGGACTCAAACCAGCCAGATTAGGAAGATGATCGGTGTCCTTACGGGGCACTGGATGGTCAACTATCACCTGCATAACATTGGGCTCGCGAAGGAGCCCACGTGCAGGTTCTGTGGCGAGGCAGATGAAACTACCGAGCATGTGGCCTGTCACTGTGACGCTTTGATCAGGGACAAACATCAACTCCTTGGAGACAGCTATCTGGAACCGCGGAGGATGATGCAACTTAGGGTCCTATCCTTCATTGACAGGAACGGGCTCTGAACTCAGTTGCGAAAGAAAGGGGGTAGGCACAATGGGTCTCTGGTGTGCCTAAATGCTGCCCAGTCGGACTCCCCTGCGCATAGAAGTATAGCTTTTTTTTCTCTTTATTTTATAGTGGGCGGAGTGTTCGCTAATTAGCTACTCTTCCCACTCAACCCACATATAGCCATACCTTACCTGGGATTCGAACCCAGGGCCCTTGTAGCCAAAGTTAGAACTATACTAACGTAAACTCATCTGAGCTACGCAAATCGGCTTTTGCTTTTTCTTGCACAGTCATTGCTACCTCTCCGGTAATTGCAAGGTAAGCTTTTTGCTACTGTTTCCTGCAATTATTTTCCCGTAGAAACCGCTACAGAATCCGTTTTTTACTGTTCCCGCTTAGGAAAATTGTGTACGCTCTAGTTACTGATATAACCTTGGCTTTGTGATGATGGAAAACACCCTTCACTTCTTTAATTCTACTTAAAACATTCACTTTTATCCTCGCATTTATCACGACGACTTAACTCTCTTAATACTCTTAGCACTCAACTAACTTTCTTCTACAGCAAGAACTATAAAGACTGACGCTCAAATAACGACAAAACTGCCGATCACTCAAACAATAAGCGGCCAACGACACAGAACAACGATTAACGTCCGACCATCAAACAAGCCACAATTAAGGTCCGTCTCTTCTATGTAAAACAAATTCCCTTTCCGTTCCACTTTCAACTGCGTCTTCGAATACTGTGTTTTCTTATCGGAGAAAAAAAGATTTATCTTTAAACTAATTACCCTACGCAGAAATGACGCTCTTATCGCAATCACTAAAGATCACACTTTCACAAAAGAATAAACTTTTCACGCGTCATTTCTTTACAATTAAATAAACAAGATATAAAAAAGGTTTCAATTCTTCAAAACCTTCCCCATGGATATTTAATTATTGACGAACAGATATAATTGTGAAATGTTACGACATGTTTCGATTGTTAATCATCTTCAGGTAACAAACTAAAATATTTGCCTGAAGATGATTAACAATCGTAACATTTCACAATTATATCTGTTCGTCAATAATTAAATATCCATGGGGAAGGTTTTGAGGATTTCCTGTATGGTTCATCACCCCATTTAGAGTATGGATCAACCAAGAGTTTTTTCTGATCTCACCTACAGGTTGGAAAATCCTTTGGTGATTTGGTAGAAGACTCGTGGCAATCTGCGAAATTTGTTACACTATAGTGCTGTACTTTTTATAAGAAGCTCCATACTTATACATTTTTTTTAATAATTCATAATTTTTAATTTTAAGAATTACCCTAAACATAAACTGTTATTTCATAAATTGGTGGCGTGCCTTTGATTGCTAATAAAGCAAGAGAAGATTATAGAAGTGGATTTTCAAAAATTAATTAGTTGTCGTTAGACGGTGAACGGCAACACCACATTGTAAAATTGAAGTATAAAATGACGCGTGTAAACTATAATATTACGTAAATTAAATGATAAAAGTCTAATTAGACAAAAGAAACTCCACCCGTATTAGAATAATGTGCGAACTACGAGTTATAAAGTGTTCATAATTTAGAATAAAATTACCTACGTGGCCGTTATGATTAATGCGTGGAGGAGTGGCAGTGTTTTTCTTTAATTCGTTTATTTCATTTTGATTTGCTTTGTGAAAAACGCGTATTGGGTATGCAGATTTATAGGCTTGGGAAAATAATTATTACTTATATTTTTTTAGTGTTTGAATTTTTGTTTCATTTTTTTATTTGTGTATTATTAAAATTCTGCTTAATTTTAATATGTATCTTATGTTTTTATTATACAATATAGTTATGCTCTCGCCCCACATGTAGGGCAGTACGTTTAACATGCCCCCTCCCCCAGACAGTAAAGGCTCGTGCGGTCCACAGCTGGAAATAGAAAATTGTAACTTTTAATTCTATATAATTCGTGTAAGAAAAATAAAAGCCAGTCTCAAGTTGGATAATAAACGCGCACTTCATCAAAATTCTAATTAAACATTACTTCGTACATCTAATTAATACAGAACCGCAACAACATTCAGAGAATAAAGCTAGAGAGAGTATCCTTATATAAAACTAAAATACAAGACAGCAATTCTGGTTTTCCGTTTATCCAACTTTCCTGACAGTTCAAACCCAATAAATGTTATAATGAAACGCTTTATGTATATTTACGGGCTCCGTAAACGAGGCAGATACTCCATTTATAATCTATTACGCGGACTCATAATTAGTTTCTCATTTTAATTATTAATTAAGCAGAGGTTTGCTTATGAACTGTCAA
Source organism: Photinus pyralis (assembly GCF_008802855.1). Lineage (NCBI taxonomy): Eukaryota > Metazoa > Arthropoda > Insecta > Coleoptera > Lampyridae > Photinus > Photinus pyralis. The sequence goes on from NW_022170596.1 coordinate 13,785,141, forward strand.
GTATCTCCTTTACCCGCAGATTTATTTTATTAATTTCTTATATGTGGCACAAGTCTTTTATTATACCTCCTAGTAGATTACTAACTCAATTTTGGGCGAACGATAAATAATCGTAATGTGCAAAATACTAATAATCATTACGTTAGATACCACATAAATATAATGAGAATTGCAAAAGTTCACGCCGGATGTAAATTAAAAAAAGATGTCAGAGATAGATGGAGACACATTCTTCTTCCACTGATTAATGTAAACAGTAAGTTTAAGAAACCTACACAACATTAATGAGATCATTAACATCAAAACATTTTCGTCTGTTTCTCGGATACGTACATAAAATAAAACGTCGATAGAGTGGTAAATAAATTTTGGTGGATCTTTGCAAAGCCAATTCTATTAGGAAATTAATTAGGGATGGGTTTTTATGGAAAATAATTAGGTACCTCTCACTTCCCTAATTAAATTTTAATTAGAAACAGAACTGCGCTAATTACAGGAGTTTATATAATATTGTGGTGAGGGAACTAAATACGTTTGTATTAGACTATACATTTTGCTAAATTTAATTAATTAATAAACAATTTCGATCGCACTTAGAATGAGGTAAGAATTCTGAGGATTAACATAATTTATACTTTAATTAAAAAGTGGATGTCAAATTAAGAAACGATTTTAATTATCGACGGGGACCATCATATTAATTAAGCAAACAAAAAACGTGTTAGTAAAAGCAATCAATCTAGATAGGATGGTAATTATTATACTCTCGTACTTTTTGTATTTTATTTTTGCGTATTAATTGGCAATTAATGACGACATAAAGGACGTTGTAGTAGGTATATTTTCCGTTTGGAGTGAGAGCTATAAAATATATTGATTGAACGCTGAGTATGGAATTTATTTATATAATGAACTTAATTAATTTCCTTCAGTGTAACATTTGTTTTAATGATTTAAATAATCGCTGCAGAGAAGAAAGGTGCGTATCCTCGTTTAGTGTTGATCTGTAATTAAGGCGTGCTTATTTAGCAGTAATCGAATCTAAGTCATTAATTTTAATTGGGCAAATTCTAAAGTTCCTTACGCAGTTGCTACGCAATTACCGAGACTCATGAACTAATTACATAACAATAACAAACCAAGGCTACTGTCGCTTCTTAATCAGTACCGGAATTCTGGAGGGACCTATTTTTAATTATTCGAACATTCTTTTTAATCGACTAATCAATCATAAAAACGGCGTTGCGCACTTTCTCGGAGGATTCATTTTTTAACTGAAATGGGAATTTTGGAGACCGTTTAGATATCTATTCTTGTAGCTAAAATACAATGAGAAAGACGTGGTGAGACATCTTTTCTCACACTTTCCTATAACTTGTGGAAATTGATACTTAAATAACATACTAAAGCACCCACATTTCCACCAAAAAAATGTAATTACTGACTCTGGTATCCTGAAGAAGCGTCCGCCTAAAAACAATTGAGGGGTTTCAGGATTTTGAACTGCACTGCAAGTCAAACCAGTGTCTGAAAAGATTTTTTGTGAAAGTTTCTTGAAAATTGATTAATATATAAACGATATAGACAAATTGCTAAAAATGTAAACACATTTGTAGCATATTAAATATTTTTGTCTTTACTAGACGCGTCTATGGTTAAAATTTATTAAAATAAGAAAATTGTTGTTGCGCCTCCTGCTATTTTCTATTTACTAGAACCATCGTAGTTAACATTTAAACTAACAAGTTGTAAATCGGCATATGCATGATGAAGGCGCGCATTTTTGGCAATGCAGATCAGTATTTCATTAGCAAAGTTTAAAATTATCAATCTCACGAGTAATCTAACTCAAAATAGACTGCCTGAACATCTACACTATAATAGAAAGCTTTTAGTGAAAATTTAAAGTCTCTAGCAATTATAATTGCTGAGATCTCATCCGGACAGCCAGTCAGCCAGCCATAAGGAATATACCGAGGAATATACATTATTCCCTTACCGCATCTACATCCAGGTCGAGGGGGTATAAGTTTGAGCAAATCAATAATAGCGTATTTTTTTTCAAAAATTTCAATAATTAAGTTGTTATACTGGTAGTACTATCTAACGGTAAAATTATAGCACCTCCGAAAACCATATCGAAATTATTTTCTTCAATTATCGATCTCAAAAGTAACTCAAAATAGACTAGAGCCTGCACATCTACACTACATCAGAAAGCTTTTAGTGAAAATTTGAAGTCTCTAGCTATTGTAATTGCTGAAATCTCAGTCGGACAGCCAGCCAGCCATAACGAATATAATAGTGTATTTTTTCCAAAAATGCGCTAAAAATCTCTATAAGTAAGAGCCTTGATCTTGCGCAGTATGTGCATGTGCCCGTTTAATTTTATTACAAGCGATATTTTTGAAGAGTCTCGCGTCTGTAGTTAAAATGTCAAGTATTAATACTACATTGCTTACCAGGAACTCGACGAGGCACTTGGCACGGAAATTCAAACGTTTCGGGGAATTTCACTCGTCCGCGGTGAGTACTGGATTATTTAAAAATATTAGTTTGTGGTTCTATATTGTTGTGTAAACTACGTAGAAATTACGCGTCTCATGTGGCGAAGTGGGGACGTTTGGAGCGTTCCGTCGTGGCTGGCGTTTATCTAATGTAATTGTGATTAGCGGTTTATTTGAAAATTTAAGAAGATGGGGTTTGCTATATGGCTTTTATTACTATTTCTTGCGACGGTTTGAGAGCGTTTCCAGGTTTTGCGGAATACATTTCTGTCTTTATCATTTAAACGGTGTGTTTAATCGAACCCAAAGTGCGGCCCAGATAGAGTTTTCATGTCAAAATATGATCAGCATAATGGAACATTTGATCCCGGGTTCGAGCATGGATATTTGTAAACTTAAATAAACAAAAAAATTAAATTTAAAAAACTGTGAAAAAAATACCTTCAAAATGATGTATCACATGACCCCCTACCCACTAAAAAATTGAAAATAGCGCAGAGTCGCCATCTTGCAACTTTAAACTGTCAATTTTATGTCAAGAATTAGTATTTTACAACTTACTTCCCCCCACCCCGATATCTGAAGCCGTTTCCAATTTTGAAGGGATTAATATCCAATGCATCACGAGAATCCTGGGATTAGGAATCAGGAAATTGAAGACATATATACAAAACGTAAGAATCTCCTACCATAGGACTTCTCCCTTTTTAGAGAAACGTCGATGAAGGGAGTGTGCTGTGCTGTAATGTGAATCGAGTCTTTCTCAGAACTGTCACCCATAACGTTTTTAGCGCATTTCCACAAAAATAAAAAAAATGCGCTATTGTGGCCACTTTGTCCGTCCGTCCGTTCGTCCGTCCGCTCGTTTTGCGACGCTACTAGTTCTTTATCTTAAGAGCTATTGTTCTACTTTTTTCGCTATTTGGTTCGTTATGGTGTCGAGTCTTGTACCAAGGAAGGAATTTTTTCTGTAACGCTTACAAAAAAAGTTATTGTAAAAAAAACAAAAAACCGTTTTTTACATGTTCCATAATTTTACACTTTTGCCGTTTATTAACGATCCTAGAGATAGTTTATAATTTTGCATTGCTATCTGTCGCCTGCCGGTTGGTCTCTCCGTCTGTTCCTGTGTCTGTCTGTTCATCTATCTGTCCGTGTGAACGTTAACTTTGTTTAGAAATGTTCGATCGCTTTTACATCTCCGTTAGTTATGAACTGAATTGCATGAAATTCAATATGGTCATAGTTTTAGCCATATAATACGCAATGCCAAAAGTTGAATCGAATCGATTCAAAATTCACAGTGCCCTTTTCGCATCTCGACCATTTATAAACCGAATTGAAAACTTTTTTACTTATAAAAGTATTTGAATGAAATTTGATACATAGGCACTTGGAATAAAGGAAAATCAAACGCAAATTTCAAAATTTGGTTTTGCGCATGCGCAGTGCCAACTTTTTTTATTTATGGAAGAATTTAAACGAAATTTGATACATAGGCACTTGGGATAAAGGAAAATCAAACGCCAATTTCAAAATTTGGTTTTGCGCATGCGCAGTGCCAACTTTTTTATTTATGGAAGAATTTAAACGAAATTTGATACATAGGCACTTCGAATAAAGGAAAATCAAACGCCAATTTCGAAATTTGATACATAGGCACTTGGAATAAAGGAAAATCTAGCGCCAGTTTCAAAATTTTATTTTGCGCATGCGCAGTGCCAACTTTTTTATCTATGGAACTATTTCAGTGAAATTTGATACATAGGCGCTTGGAACAAAGGAAAATCTAACATTAGTTTTAAAATTTAGGTTTGCGCATGCGCAGTTCCAACTTTCTTATTTAGACAAGCATTTAAATGAAATTCTTCTCATAAACTGAAATTGAAGTAGCACGTCAACAATGGATTGCCCACGTGCAACGCTATCTTTCGTATTTGTGGCCGGATTTTTACGATTTTAACAGAAGTTGCATCTTACAAATGGGAAATGAATGCAAGTGGAAATGCGCTTTATGTAAATCGTTTACGATTACTTTTTAACTTGTTCATTTTGTTGCTCAGACCAATATTTTACAATTTATTTATATTCACTATTTATTATGTAGTAATGTAGTAATGAGTCCGAGGGAAGATAATATTAACAGTCATGTCTAGTACAAACAAAAAAATGGTTAAAAAATTCACCGACAAACAACGAATGAAGCATAAATATGAGAGCAAATGGATAAAACAATAGTAGAAAATAAAAAATTATTTGGGCTTCAAAGCAGCATCTATACGTTTAGGAACAATAAATCATGGAGTCTTGTTTGATCGGCTTCCTTTCAAAACAAAATTCTATTTGGTCTCATTAAAAAAATACCACGCCGAAGTATTTTATTTATTAATTACAGAAAGGTAAATAAATATTCTGCCAATACCTACTAATTTTCCCCGATTACGTCTAATTTCGATAATTACTTATACCGATCAAGTATGCTTTGAACGAAGCCCGCTAATTACGGAACTATTTTGAATTGATATAATTTTAAGCAAGCCATTATTAATTTATTATACTCAGCAACAATATTTATCGAGACAAGGTGAAATTATTCGAGCTATTTCGGTTAAAAATAATTAGCAATTAAATGTTTTAAAGTGGCCATTAACACTACGAGTATAATAATCAGGAAGAAGTGGGCATAATTATCTTGCAAATATAACTCCGAGCGTCCATAAAGTTAAAGTGTCCCATAAATTATCGAAACATTTGACGCAACTATTTAAATTGAGTTCGATTTCTTTGCCAAATTTCAAAAGTTATTCAATTAAAATTGTGTAAAGAATTGCCGTGTTTGTTAACTAATGGAAACGACATGTTTGCGAAACTGCCGCCACAATGACAAAATTAAGGACATGCAATAAAACTTAATTGCTTTATGTAACTTACCATATATTTAAAATTAATTAAATTTTGGAAGCGCCATAGTTGCTTCGTTTCATTTTTTTAATGTGAATTACTCCTTAACATTTTAACACGATTTTTAAGTAAATATTTATGCGATCGTCAACAAACGGTATCTCTTAAGTGAAACGTATTAAAAGCCCATTTACTAATTGTGATAATACTACAACAAAGAATGAATGGTGTGTGTGTAAATATAGACAGTATCTGTATCGGGATTACATCTTAATGGATGTTAATCCATTTACTTTTTCTTAAAAAGTTAAGTGGTTGTTGGCGGTTATTACCTATTAGCTAAAGTGTTCTTAAAACTTAAGCTTTAATTTATATACATTTTTGTTGCAAAGACGTTTTAAATAAAATGCTTTATTTACACACACTTTCAAAACGAATCATGATTTTATCACATACTAATGGCAATTGTGTATATTTATGATACTCTTATTACTAGTAACATAAATCCTCTATTGTCAATTTAATCTTATAGAAAAATTGTTTTTAATGCTGTTCGCCCATAGCATTTTGTATTTTAAACATTTTTCTTAAAATACAATGAACAAAAATCATTGATTTGTAATAATTTAAATTTGACATTAACAAAACAAATCCCAGCTAAAGAGATTTATAGGAGTTTCTAGCCAGGTTTTTAAAATAATGTTTGAACATAGAAAATTATTTATGTAATCACTTGCTAAAAAATGTACCACTAACTTCACATAAACGTGCCAACTAGCCTCAAAAATGAAAAATCTTTACAATTAGCAATATTTGAGTGCTCACAATTCCCTCATAAATTAAAGTTTGCAAAGTGTACTAAGACAAATAAAAAAATAGAAATATAGTTCGTGAGCTCGATTTTCATAGAGATTATTGTGAAACCGTAATAGTACAATCAAATTAGATCAAATTTCCACGAATAGCGGAAGTAATTGAAAGAAAGCTGAAAATTGGTATAGAGGTACATTAGGGCTTATATTCGAACATACTAAAAGTCGGGACTAAAACTCCAATGCATAACCTTTTTTCAGATGTAGGTGCATTACTTTCAGCGCTCGCGTGCTTTAAACATGAATATGTTTAAAAAAGTGATCTAGTTGACATTTTAGCGCCTGTTGACCAGTGAAAAGAAGGACAGTTTTATCTAAAATTAAACACTTACGACATATCGTACTCACTCAACAGATGCGTTTTTTGTATTTCTCGTTAATGCAATCACCGTTAATGTACTTATGGAATTGTTGGCTGGGGGTATTTTATGCTAGTGAATCCTTATACAGCCTTATACAGGGTGGTGCCTAGCATGACGCAGCACAGGGATTCCAATGGTAATTTCTTTATAGTCAATTACTAGCTCCCCTAATTATTTTAGAGCAAAAGTTTAAAGAAGTTTTTTTAGAGAAAAAAATACTGCATCTGTTCATACGATTACTTATAATTTTCCGTTTTTTAAAATGGTAGAAATCAGCAAAATAAAAAATTAGATGTTTATAAATCAATGATGCTTGGGAATCTTTTAACAAACTACAAGTGCATCGCATCTAAGTTATCGTTGTTTGATGTCCAACGATTTTTATATTTAATTCTGTAATCTTGTACCTACTGCTTGGAATCGGCATAGAGTAACTATGGAATCGGCCAATTGAGTTACTTAACACTAAATACACACGTTACTTGGCGGGCATTATTTCCAGCATAAAACAACTTTATGATTAATTTTTTTATAAACAAGTATAAATTTAATAAAAGTCAAAGGCAAATAATGAAACGTGATCGCTGTTTTTTTAGGTAATTCCAAGGCATATCTGTTTCTATTTTGTTAATTTCTACGGTTGCAGTATTTTTTTCTCTAAAAAAACTTCTTTAGACTTTTGCTCTAAAATAATTATAAGGGAGCTATATTGCCAAGAAAGAAATTGCCATTGAAATCCCTATGTTGCGTCGCGCTAGGCACCACCCTGTATAAGGTATCAAATGTAATGAATTTACGCCAACTTTACTGTAACAAAATCCTCCAGTTCATAAAAACATCCAAAATTACTGCCCAACATGCACTCTCATTATGCACGCCAGGAAGACCATAATATACTTTTTGCAAGGTCTGAAAAAACAATCGGTAAACGATGTGCTCCAAGGCTTTATTTCATTCTACCGCGCGAAATCCTTTTCCTTATGTAGGTATCTTTTGTATTCAGCTATATAGTAGAAAAATAAATATATTATTATTATTATTTCCTTCTCTTAGGTGGTCAACAGGCCTTAACAATGTCAGTCAATTTTTTAAACATATGTTTAAAGCACGCGAGCGCTAAAAGTAATGCACCTACATCTGAAAAAAAGATTATGCTCTATATTCAATGTGGAATATCGACGTAAATAACGAAAATACAAAAAAAGTGCATACCATCTTTTCTATACAAAATTTTATTATCTTTCTTTTTTATATGAAACTTTACTTGCTAGAATGCACGGTTACCGAGATATCAGCGAAAAAGTGATTTGGAGCACCTTTTTTCCAAGATGGCGGCTCGAGCCATTGGAGTTTTGGTCCCGACATTTAGTATGTTCGAATACAAGCCCTAATGTACCTCTATACCAATTTTCAGTTTTCTTTCAATTATTTCCGCTATTTTTCCTAATTTGACTGGCCTATAAGTATTTAAGATATTTTACTTATTTGCCTGTCGAACGCCTGGGTGCGTGGTATGTATAAATACCGGCTCTAAATGCCTCTTTTTCTTCCAGCGTTATTGTTTAATTTTTTTATGTTTGCCAAATAAATTTGTGCTGTGTGTTTAATCGAACCCATTATGCGACCTAGGTAGTTTTCATGTCAGATTTTTCCTTTCGTGACCAACAATTATGTTATACGTTCATATGCTCAGTTGAGTTTCAAGGTTCAAATCCCGGGCAGGTATCGTCTGAGATTCTTTCTGTTATTATATTATCATCTTTGGTATTCTATGCCATTCTTCTTAGATGTTTGTTTTTTTTTGCATTCTCATGCACTATCAAAAGCAAAGAATATCGAGAATAACAACAAAACTACCATAGATTACCTACATAATACTAGGTAATACCACAGAATACCATTAAATATACTAAAAGAATACCATAATATAGACAAAATGGAAATTAATAAGCAGAATACGCAATTCAAGGTTGGGTTAGGTGTTCATAGCGGAATACTTTGCAGATTTTTGCATATAATATAGGTGTTCAATTTTTGAAATTTCAGCTGGTTGTACTCGTATTATTTAAGATATTAATCAGTTAACAAAATGAGACGATATCAGAGGCATTAATATAGAGCGCGAGTTATACGAAATGACTATAATCTAACCCTAACCTCCAGAGCGTAGCGTGCTGGACAAGGAAATCAATTCTAGGTACTTTTCACTTCCGGTATTCCAAACGGTCGCCGATAAAAATGGAATCGATGTTAAATTTTTATTAAACCAAACATTTATAGATCACTAATTCACGTCCCTAACTTTTACGATAGTTTTTTATAGGCCATTATAGTTTGAACCGAGCCCAATTTACAGAAAAAGACCGTGCACTAGATTTTCGACATTTCCTCATAGTCGTCGATGACATTCCCTTTTGGACTTTAAGGAGAAACTAGGGTGAGATTTAATGATGTCCAATTATTGAGAAAGCGCCCACGCGATTGTCTTATTTCGCCGTAATTAATTATATACCGTGTTTACGTAATAATATGTAAAATAATCAGGAAAAACAAGACCGTAAATGTCGTTTAGTCGCCGTAATTGGTTACAGTTCACGAAACGCAAGTTCCGTTGATCCTCTGCAGTTGGGTAATTTGATTTCCCAGAATCGCCAAATCATTAGCTGTTCGTTACGCGTGAACCTGACAGTTCATCGCACTGTACGAAAAAATCGGGAAACATTTTTAGAAACTTAACTTACGCGAACATACAATTAAAATTACGTGAAAGGGTTGGCACCCCCACTGGTTCCGAATTTAAATTTAATGTGCCTATGATTTAGTAGTTTAGGCACTTCAAAAATGCCTAGTTCGAACTCAAGGTATCAACCATTCCAAATTAAGCATTTGACAAGTGAACCTAATAGTTTCAATTTTAAAGATTAATTTGTGCGCCAAAATTCAAATTTCAACACAAACAATTATTTACAAAAAATGCTTGTGGGTGACGTTAGTCCTAAATCTATAGGTAACAATTTTCTGATTAAATATCAAATTTACACCTTGTTTATTTATATTTTTTCAAAATCACGAACCTATACTTTAATTCAAACTATTAAGTTCAATTGTCAAAAGCTTAATTTCGAATGTCTACAGTGTGTCCCATAAAAAACGAAGAAATTAATCTTTTTCCGTTGAATCCTCACAATAAAAATAAGGAAAATAAATGAGTATGACGGCGGGTAGCCTCAAATGTTACGTTACGAATTTTCTTCTGTGCTATTGTGACGAAAGTTCGCTTTTATTTTTAATTTAAGATGCAGAACCTGGTGACCGTCGCTCATTTGGTCATTAAAACGCTTATTAAGATAACTTAAGTTACGAGGGCATTGTTAAATTCGTACGGGTAATTAATTGGTCGCTACCCAATTAAAAAATGAGCTGCGGTTCACCTGCAATTTTAACTAGAAACTTTTTTATCATTCACGATCGGAAATTGACTTATCGCTAGATTTTCGCCCGCAGTTTCTTTACAATGGCCAAACAAAGTGTCTAAATAAATACATAGTGTACAGTAGGTACATTTTGTTTTTTTGTATGTTGAGATTATATCCGCAGTCCGGATTCAAACCGGGACCTTTGTGGTCGTGGCAGACCAGTATCTTGGAATCGTTTCTGTGGTTCTTCTCTCTCAGCAAGCCAGTTTTCTATTTCTAAGCAACTCCCTCTTTGTAATTGTTAAATCGAGATGATTCATAAAACCAAAAAGCCTTTGAGTGCAACAAAATATCGGAACCTGTCGGTTTTTCACAACGCCGTCCTTTTTCTATACAATAGTTACTTACATAAAAGTCAGGAAAATGACACATTACTGGCGAGGAAATATTGAAGTGTGAGGCCCTTTGGAGCCGAGTACTTTAATTTTCGAGTCAAGTAATGTCATTTTACTGACGAGTTTTGTATTGAATTTTACCCGAAATTGTATTTTAATATAACATTTCAATTAATTGTATATAAAACTTTTGATCAATGTCAATCTGTCAGTGATGACAGGAGTCATTATAGACATTACAAATGTCACAAATGCGGCCGGTAAAGTGTCGGTACGGCCGGTAAAGTGACAAGCGGCAGGAAACGTAGTCTGCTCCGCCTCTGTCATGGAAATTCAAATTTCCCGACAGAAAGTAGGTACGAAAATGAAGGTTTCAGGACGATTTTGGGTAAAATATCTTGGTCGCTAGGTTTGTTCAGGTATCTTAATTGTAAGACACCTTTTGTAATTCGTGCAAGCAGAACGCAGAACCTACCATGCAGCGAAAACCCGAAGTCAGATTCAAAAATTCTATACATACTACTTGACTTGTCATAGATTCTCAATGTATCTCCAACTTTGCGCGGCAACCGATCCATTGAGCTCTATGTTTTATCAATTTTGGGAAACCTGTTTATAGTTTTAAAAAAATCTAAGGGCACTTGTTTGGAAAAGATTTACAAAAATCACATCTTTCTCTTTTCTCTTTTACCTAACAAAATTATTACCTATATTAAGAGACAAGGGTATAATAAAGTCTTTAACGCACATGTAATATGTTGCAACTGCTTTAAAGACCAATTATGCTCGTCTTTCTTATAGTTTTTTTTTTTATTATACCTGCAATACTATTTAAAAATAAGGGAAAAATCCGATACAACTGAATACCGAACGATCCTCGAGATTTTCGCACATGCGTCATTTTTACAACACACCTTAAGGGACTGATTCTGTCCCACCAGATCAGCATAGCTTGTAAAACAAATATTTGAATCGGCATTAGTTTTACTTTTATTCGATGTCCGTATATACGAAATTTCATTTAAATATCTGAACAAATAAAAAATTTGCAATTGCGCATGCGCAATAGTATATTAAGATACAAGTGTATAATCAAGTCTTTAAAGCACGCGCAACGAGTTTAAGGGCACGACGCAAAGCGGAGTGCCTTTAACGTTGCAAGTGCTTTAAAGACCAATTATACACGTGTATCTTATAGTATTTTTTATTATACCTGCAGTATAATTTAAAAATAGGAAATACAATGAAGTCATATTGACGTTATACTCGAATACATGTCTAATTAAGTGGGCTGGGTGTTCGTAATTTCACGATTGCCATGGAAATGTCACTTGACGTTTGCTTATAAAAATCATCGTCTTGGTAAATTAAACGATTTCCATTGAAAAAGATAATACACCGTCCATTAAATCGGTTGTTGTAAAATCTAAACAAACGTTGGTAGGTGTAAAATCCAACTCCAGTAAAGCCTATTATAAAGAATATGAAAAGTTGTTTCCATGGATGAATAGGAAGTTACTTACCCTTACGAATACAGTCTTAAATTAATCGATAATGCTGGCATATATGAAGGAAATCTCAAAGGTATTTAAATCTTCTATATTTTGGTGCATTCATTCAAAACTTCAAAGCAATGCTGCTATTAAAAAGTGGAACAGATTTGGAAGCATACTCTAAATTACGCGCGTTTGTGAAAGTTTCAACCAAAGGATAGGTACAAAAGCCAAAGAAATGTTCTGCATTTACACAAAGCGACCTAAGAAGATTTTTTATTTCATCCAGATGACAGTTTCAAAAGTCATACTTGAAGTATCGTTACTTAGCAACTTTAAAGCACGTGTGTTTTAAAGGCCTTTTTTCGCACGCATTTGAGTGTTTAAAACGGAGATTGTGATTCAGGTATAATAAAATAGTTATTTATATAACAAGAGCGCGAAGTTCAATTTCGCGCATTGAGACTGAAGGTATTTTGACGAGGCGAAGCCGAGTTAAAATATCAGTCAAATGCGCGAAATAACTTCGCGCTGGCGTTATATACAATATTTTTTCTACAACTGAACCGATTGTTAATTAAATTGCTGTTTAAGTTCAACTTTGTCCCGTGCGCGAAATACTTTTTTTCACTGTTGACGATTTCGCGCACGTTGTCAAGGGCAACCTTACTTATTAATTAACCGATTAAAAATCTAGTACTTCGCGTTTCGAAATCCGTCAGAAAATGACAGGTTTTTTTGACAGTTGTAGAAAAAATAATTTTTTTCTACAACTGTCAAAAAAACCTGTCATTTTCTGACGGATTTCGAAACGCGAAGTACTAGATTTTTAATCGGTTAATTAATAAGTAAGGTTGCTCTTGACAACGTGCGCGAAATCGTCAACAGTGAAAAAAAGTATTTCGCGCACGGGACAAAGTTGAACTTAAACGGCAATTTAATTAACAATCGGTTCAGTTGTAGAAAAAATATTGTATATAACGCTAGCGCGAAGTTATTTCGCGCATTTGACTGATATTTTAACTCGGCTTCGCCTCGTCAAAATACCTTCAGTCTCAATGCGCGAAATTGAACTTCGCGCTCTTGTTATTTTNTTTCATTTAAATATCTGAACAAATAAAAAATTTGCAATTGCGCATGCGCAATAGTATATTAAGATACAAGTGTATAATCAAGTCTTTAAAGCACGCGCAACGAGTTTAAGGGCACGACGCAAAGCGGAGTGCCTTTAACGTTTAAGTTTTTGGTTGTGTTTTTGATTTGTTTTGTCAATTTTTGTGTTGGTCATAGTCATTGTGTTACAGAATTTTGATCATTAAAACACATTACACGATGTTGGTGAAAGAGTCGCACCCACTGTTCGGCGACTCTGTACGATTCTCGTGTAGAATACACCAAACGAAGCGCCTGTTCGTCGGCTGATAAAGAAGTTCATGGTTCAGTGCAAACATCAAAATCCCAGGATACTTCCTCGAACTGGTGGGAGTGATGCAAATGTACCTCTTGTGCGTAATTCAGTTAATGTGAGTCCAGTGAAATGGCACCGGTCGAACATAAGCGCGTTCATTTACTATATTTTGCAAAACGTCACTCCGCTTTCATTACTATTACTCGCAGCACCAACATGTATGCACCCTTACGGAGGATGGTCCGCTCCGGTCGGTGCTGCACGTACGGAGGAAACCCGTCGGTGTACCGGACTGAGGCGACCCTCCTCGCCCATAATGGGACATGCTGCGCATTACTGGTGTCTTCCCACCCCCACCCGCTAGCGTCATTAGTCCTAGGAGTCCGACATGAACCGGTGTAGCCGTCCCCTGGGACGTCATCAACTCCCCTAGTACTCTTTTTGATAAGATTCCCCTTATCCCCTCGGAGAGTCGCGGGTCGAACTTGATCACTTAGAACTCTCCTCCTAAAGCAAAGCTCACTGACCAACGGCAATTAGCCCAGAAAAGCCTGGTAGGGTAGTTGATAGGCTACTTCCACGCACCTCGGAGTGTAGGTACCAGAGTGGAACGGGGTCAACTGGGTCACCTGGGTCACTGAATTAAATAGGGTCACTGGGTCACGTCATACTCTTTTCAGTTAGACCCAGTGACCCAGTTTGACCCAGCGACCCAATTTCACCCGGGGACCCAATTCGACCCAGTAACCTAGTTTGATCGAATAACGCAGGTAAGTCAGTGCCCTCGGTTCAAGTGTACAGATTATGAAATAAATGAAACGCTGGTTTGTTGAAAATAATACTCGATTGCTTGACAACTGCCATTTCTGTGATGTTTGCTTTAATACTGCCATAAAAAAACTTTCCATGTCCCGAATTGTATTAGAGTAATGTTATTTCTAAACAGTTCCCTCCTTCATTTCTTTGCTTCAGGGCTTACCAGTTTGCTTACAGATGTTCATTCACATTTAATTTTTTTCTACTAGTTGGCTTAATCCACATAAGTCTTTTCTCTAAATACTTTCATTGACTACTTGACTACAAACTATAAACAAATGCATTTGATTTTTTTAGGTATTAGTTCTCTTGAATGAAATTGGGCTACGTGCTTGTTGGCGAATATTATTGAGGAAGTTTTTTTTTAAATTAAAAGTTACTTGAAATTGTTTTGGATGATACCTAACAATAATTTAATTACTGGGGCACCGGGTCAAGATGGGTCACTGAGTAAAGCTGGGTCAAGCTGGGTCACCGGGTCAAGCTGGGTCACAGGGTCAAACTGGGTCACCGGGTCAAACTGGGTCACCGGGTCAAGCTGGGTCATCGGGTCAACTGGGTCACCGGGTCAGTAAACTAACTGGGTCACCGGGTCACTCTATGCTTGACCCAGTCCAACTCTGGTAGGTACGCCTCATTGGAGATATATCGCCTAGGTATATATCCTCATTCGATGCCAGTGTTTGTTAGTTTACACCGATCATCTCCCTCTACCACGTTTGATGAGTATCCGTGGAGGTCTCTTGTGAGAATCCTCTGCTCCAGCAGTGCTTCCGTTTCCCAGTCAACGATGGACCTCGAGTGGGATGGGACAGCGTGACGCTCACCTTTCAATTGCAATGGGGTCAAATGAACACCCAGGACCTTTGGTGCCAACAGGACGGTGCAACGTGCCACACTTCCAGAGAAACAATTGCACTGCCGCGTGAGAGGTTTCCGGACCGACTCATCTAATTATGATGTTTAGTTTCTTTCTTTTTTTACTGTAGTTATTTTATGTTCGTGCTAATAAAGACATTATTATTATTATTATTATCTCGTCTCGAGGACACCAAGCCTAACCCATCTGGATCATGTGACTTTTTTGTGGGGTTATATATACAAGTCTATGGGAACAAACTCAAGCGTGAAATTCAACATGTCGTTTGCCAAATCGATCTGGATGTGTGTGATCGGCATTGTTTGAAACCTCAAAATCTTCTAAAGAGAATGGTATGATTTTTTTGCTTTTTTTAAATGAAAATAAAATTAATTTTACAGCCCGTTCAAGTCCGATGTTCATTATGAAACACCGTACGTTCTCGACGTATTTGAATTTAAAGTGTACCTAACGACATCCCGTTCTCGAGATTTTGACCTTTCACGATTATGTCCAATTAAGAAATACATTCAGACCTTCCATTTTGGCTACGCTTCGTCGACACTCCCTTGACTACACCATCGAATACGTCTCGTTCAAACCTCCATTTTTGTATGAGCATATAACAATTTTGGATTGTCGCACAATTTTTCAAAATTTCCCTTCCGTGAATTTTTTTTATTTCATTCATGTATATCGCATTAGGACTCCGCGCGTTCTTCATGCCACAGATATCATTTTGTTCCCTTCCTTAAGCTCAGTCACAATTTATTTTTATACTTCCTTTCTCCTTGTCTTTTTTCTTCACATCTGTTTCTTTCAAAATCTTCTTTGCGTATTCTTTATACCCCTTTGACGTTTTCTTCACTACTCCTTCAAGTCGCTCACATGACCTTGCCCGCCTCTTTCTCTCGCGCCTTCTTCAATTCTTCTTTAGTTAAATCTAACATCTGGTAGTAATTGGCGAAGCTTGGAAAATGTATGTTCAATCGTATTATACTCTGTCTTCCTTATTCTTATGTGTACCACTTTGTTCAAAGACCGGGACGCATATAGTAATACTAAACGCGTTATTCCTTCGGAAAACAGCATTTTGGTACAACTCTGCTTTTCAAAATAATTGAGAATACAATCTTAAACCTACAAAATAACCTAATGTTCAAATAAAAAAAAAAACTAGTGATGGACAGAATCGAACCCGAACCGCCCGGTTGCAAGCTGAGTATCCTTACCACTAAACCATTATTGCAAACTTTCAATCGTGATTAAACTGAGTTCGTATTCCGAAATAGTCGTGGACAAATGTGCGATCGGACATGGAGTTAATGCACATTTTTTATTTCTAAAACGGATGGTAATTTTGCACTCTCATGAAATTGATTGAACCGAAGCAATAATTTGTATCTCTACCGTCCAATACAAAAAGGGTACTTAAGTCAAGTAAGTGAATTGATATGTATCTGTTCGACAAACTGTAATTGGAACATAGTGATCCACAAACTGCAATAGTCAACAGAAATGAACTAAATATAAACGTACCGTGTACGAGAGAGAATTGCAGAAAATTGGGGTACAAGATTAGGGTCCGAAAAGCCCTTTATTAGAGGTATCGGTGCTCGTAAAAATACTTGTATTGGGATAATGTAATAAAATCGAGGCTCAAATTATTTGCAAGCAATACATTTCTTCTTACAGGCGTTGGCGCTCGCGTTGGCGTCTACTCAGATTTTGTCACGAACCGAATAACAGAGCGTAATTTTAGCGAGGGATTTTTAATGACTGCTACAGGATTGGCAATAACGATATACGAGGTGCACCCGGACGAAATCATAAACCATAATGTATTTGTATATGATGTGGACATTTAGAGTGATATAATACGGTCGACGGAGTTAACCAAACTTTTACATTTTTGAAGGAACTTTTTATTGTTAACTTCCACAAGCTGAAGTTTTCAGAATAGAATATGGAAGGGTAATGAGGGGGTTTACGGAATAGCACTCTGAAACGCTTTAGCTAATGGGCTTTCATTAAAGCAGGAATGCTTTGTGCATATGTGATGTCCACGCTGATTGTGTACAGTCTGCACAATACCAACGTTGTAGATAATTTAATACTGTCCTATAATGTATTTAATTACGAGAGCCGCCTTTTGATCTGCGGAACCGGACGTTGCTTAGGGACTCAACGGTGCAGTGTGGCATTCACTTCTCCGGCACTATGCAAAGATGAGAACGAAATTGGCGAATTCTAATAAAATGTATAAACCTAATCAATGTAATGTTCAGTATAATCTTCATCGCATGAAAGCTACATGTATGTAACAAAATTTTCCCGGGGGGTTTATATAATTAAAATAGAAATTTATCTCGGTTTTAATTGGAATATATGTGTACGCTATTATTTGAGATACAAAACACGAAGATGATTGTGAGGTATATGACGCACTGCCCCGAAGTACAACTAATTAAAAGGCGGACAATATGAACAGAAGAGATTTCATTAAGGTTAATTCTCTTTGTCTCCCACTCATCTTCCACGCAGTGGGTTGCTATCACACATCCCCTTATTTAACGAGACCGTTTCGAACTTTAAATTAGTTATGGTTACATTTTTCTCGGCGTCTCCTCCTTTATTAATTTATTAAGCAGGCAATTAATCAGCCTTTTCTGCAACAAACTTGATGATAAATTACCTAAAAATATTAAATGGTCTGCTTTATATGCTAATTAAAGTTAATTTCATAATAGACTAAATGCATTTTTCATATAACTTGGGGTCTTATTCGGATATTCCTCAACATCTTCTAAGGGGGAGAAGTTTTAATAGGGCGCATTTCGGAATCTCGTCTGCACAACGAGGAAGCAATAATTAAGCAGTCGGGTGATGAATGTGAAATTTTTAACTCACGAAATATGCTCGAACTTGGACGGTATCTCGATTCTATCATTTTTTTTTAATTGCTGGTAGAGAGGAGCGAGTTTCAATAGACAGTTCGAAAAGGGATTCCTTGTGAACAATTCAGGGAAACAGGGCATAATATAGCGGCCACCCGCGTAGATCGACGATCCCGAGGGGCGACCAATACAACGGATAGCGTGTTCCTGTTGTACAGGAGTTTATCAAAGAAGATTTCTGTCGTAGTGGACGAGTTAAATTGTAAGTGAGCAGTGTAGCAGTGTAATTTCCATTATAATTTCAATATTCTGAAGAGAGATGGGATAGAATTAGATTTGAGCAGTTTGTAGTTTTCGAAGATTCTTGATACACTACTTATGTACAGGGTGGTTCTAATTCGTGGCTCACCATTGGGATCTCCGGACCTGTGCGAGATACAGTGTAGGATAAATGTAATCGGTTTTCCTCAAATAATTTGCCATCTCGGCAATTACCCCCCTTAATTTGTTACTGTTTAATGAGTGCTTACCAGAGCTAGGGTAATCAATGCAATCCCACGTATGACCAGCATATACCACGTTACATTTTCAATGATGCTGATATGATCTTATACTTATTCAGTAGTTAGGAATACGTAAGGGCCACCTTTAGCTCTAGTTTCAGTGGCATCTCGTCTTCAGACATCCGGAACGCATTATACAAACAATGCTCTGCAGAAATTAAAAGACGCAGAAAAGACAATCTTCAACTCCACCAAATGCTTATTAATTCTTGAAGTTCCACTGGCCACACAGACTTGACTCCACTAAGAGACGTTCTCTTTTCCCTCCTCACACTCTTCGAACACTCCATTCTCTAGATATAAGAGGGAAGGGGGCGAAGGAAGACGGAAATTGATGGGAAACAATTCCTTTCGTTAAAGTCCGAGTTAGAGTCCATGAAAGATAAAATCATATTTAACCAATAGTTAACATATTTCAGTTGCCGCATTTATTTATTATCCCTCTCTTGTTCTGGGCCCTCAACAGGCTTTCGCCCTATTACAGAGTGGCCCACATAATGCTTTTTAGAGGGGCACCTGCAGAGAGTCTAAGTTGCTCTATACTACTCCGGTATTTACCTTACGAATTAGGAAAACTGCAGGAAAGCCTAATTCGGAGTAGCCGGCCGAATGTTCGAAACTGATCTAAAGAAATTCCCATCTCTGGCACAAATGAAAAATTTTTACCTCAGTCCAGGTTCGAACACCCGACCTTCCGACTATGTAGCCCAATGCTCTACCATTGAGACACATAGTCGATGTGAAAGTATTGAGGTTTTACTTGTCAAAATCTGCTTTTTCTTTTCCTTCCGTTATTCCCAGTTGAGGGATCGTGCTCTTTGCTTTGTCTCCTTTCTCTCACTCTCGTCCTCCTCCCTGGACCTCTTCCTGCTTTATTAATAAATGAATATCTAAATGTCCCTCTCCTTTGATTTGCTTGACTCTTCCACTAATCCCTCGACTAATCCAGCCATATCCCAGATTCTCGCATTGCTGCCGTTTCCCATCGCCAAACCCATGTTCTTCTGAGAGTCCGGACAGGTAGGCAAACCACGATAGGTGCCATTTTCGAGTTGTAAGTCGAATCGTTGCAAGTAAAAATTGCATTCATATTCTATGAAAACTTGACGTAGTCATTAAACCTTAACCCTTACGGGACAACATAATGAAATTTGGTGGGTGATGGTGATATTTACAAGTCAACTAGCAGACCTCACCTCGCGCACCCAGCGAACTTCATACCGCCTAGCAATCAATGTTTCTTGGATGGGACGGTGAACTATATAATCACCTAGCGGTATGAAATATACTTTACGACCTATTCTCATACCTAAATAAATTTCATAATCGGCCCGTTTCCGTGGAGTTGGACCACAAACATTTCGGTATATATGAAACATACGCTCCGTATCGGCGGCTGCGCCGCCTCACCTCTCGCGCCCGGCGGACTTCATACCGCCTATCAGTGAATGTTTTCTTGGGTGGGACGTTTTGTTGTGATGGAAAAACTAATTTGATACGGGCGAAAGTTGTTCAAAGTAAACGTATGATAGAGTAGTTAATTCACCTTCGTTGGGGGAGTATTGTCAACCTCGCGGATCCGATCCCTTCACGTCTCCCTGTCCATAATTCATATACTGCACGGTTTGAATAACAACTGAAATTCTTAATGGAACGAAGCTGAATATTTGTAACCGATCCAAGGATAACATCCGCAAAAACTAAAACTTTGGATGAGGTGTATCTGAACGGTTCTGTTACTGTATGAGGTAAGGAGGCGCAGCCGAGTGAGATCTCAATTGTCTAGAAGATTTAGCAACGTCTCCAAGGATTCGTAACGTCTCTGAAGGAGACTTGAAACTAAGTTGTTAGACAGATGGGCAGGACGGATTCAATAACGCAAAGTAATATAATAATGACTGTGCACTTTATAATTAATTTTATACAAGGTTTAGTAATTTAAAAAAATTGGTCCTTCAAACCGAATCTTTTTTTAAATTTTTATCTCACTTTCTCGCGCATTTCCATGTCTTTTAACGATGCAAGACCAAATTAAAATGGTTCCTATTCACCTCACAAAACTCTTCACGTTAGTGTTCGTGTATAAGGGATATGAAAATTTAAGATACTCGCGCACCTACTTAACGTCAAATGGAAGAATGAAAACGATCTCTCGTTCGCTGTCACCTCCATCAATCTCAACGGCTAGAAAACAACGAAAGTCGGTGCTTTATAGGGCAGCTTCCTCGATGATTCAAGAATTTGAAACGTTACATCATTTCTAATTAACAGTTTAATGAAACTATCGAATGACCTTTCTAGGCGCCGCGTTTAGACTGGCATCAACGATCGATTTGAAGTTATGCAAGAATTGTTCCCATAAACAAATTCTATGCAATACTAATATTCTCATCTTAATATTAGCATATAACAATATACTATACTTGAAGAAATTGTACTAATTTAAAAGGTTTGTTAATAATTTATACCGCGACTTGCTGTCACTATAAAAACGAAACGTAAAAAAGAGAAACTATTCTTTATGTAAATCGACAAGTACCGTTTAGGGATATACGAATATTTCTATAATGAGCTTTAAAATAATTCCGTTGTTATAAGAACGTGATTGTTTTTCTAGTTATGCCAATTATCGGATAAAAAAGTAACACGACCACACATCCTCTTCACTAACAAGCTATTCTTGATTAACTCAACCCTATTAAAAACTATTTTTAATGATTAATTATAATTGTAAAGCAACTTTTGGTGATTATTTTTTGTGCGAGTGGTGTCCCGATTGAATTTTTATTTTCGGCGGCGGCGGCGGCCGGATGATTAATCAATTCTATTATGGGAAGGCAACTACGAATATAATGCCGAATAGCTCAATAATGTCATTTAATATCACGGATTACCGAGCAGCATTTATATGAAGAACAAAATTAGAATTTAGACGAAAATAAGTAGACAGCTATTAGAATGATTAACGGCAACATTGTAAATCAAGACATTATTGCACCACCGTTGACGTACATTCTTTGTAACGTTTAACATTAGACTGTCGAGTTGAACGTTTGCCAGAATTTTCATAATAAGTACATAATGGAATCTCATTATTTATACTTTAAGGATTTGTGAGTTGATTTTCTATTTTCATTTATATCGTTCTTGTTTGTGACGACACACGTTAAAAGAACTAATTTCTATTTATTTTCACAAAAAAGTCAAGTCAAGAACAACAAATATCTATATTTTATTTCTATCGTTTTTATTGTATTCAGGCAATATTGATTTTTTGCAAAAATGTCTGCTGACGTGTCGTTTAATTAATAGCGATAAATGCAGACTGACTTTCGCCCGGAGGTAGGAATTCTCTTATTCCACCATTATTTGTAGGTTCTATGCTACAATAATTGCTGAAACTTGAATACCATAATAACAAACAATTAGTGACACTTGTGATATTTGATCATTTTCATCTACGTACTCAAGGCCTATAAAACCAAAGTGATAACAATGCAAACAGTACTTTTATACGTATCGGGTAGTATAGCACCTATGTATTAACAGTCAACAGTAATATACACTGCGTTCAAAGTAAAGATGTCATGGGGATCTCGAAAACCATAGAAGATACGAAGTGGGAAAATTTGTGTATATAAGGTAATTATCATGCTGTAAAGAAAACCAGAAGATTCCGATTACTTCCGAAGATATGCCCGAAAAAACCGATTTGCTGATTTTTGTTTTTATTTTTTTCTGATGTTAGTTGAAGAGTTACACAAAAAAAATTAAAAAAACTCTTCCTCATTGCCACTATTTGAGCTACACAAGACAATAATCAAGCAAAAATACATATCGGACAAATTTTCAATTTTCCAGGAAATTTGTACGATAGGTTTCTTTTGTAATGATTTTTAATAATTGTTTTTTGCCTTCTGCGCTTGGTAGTAATCTCTTTGTGATAAATATTTTGTAGTACATAGTTGTTAATATAATAAGTTGTCTATCAGACTTGTGTTTACAGCCTCGGTCAAATAGCGTAACCGCATTTTGTCATTTATTAATATTTGTAAAATTTTACATTTCCTTTTAAAACGATCCAAGATCGTTGATGTTGAATAAAAAAGAAATAAATATTCGTGTGCAATCAAAATTGAATTTATTTGAGTTGAACGAATGTGTTTTCCATTTGGGCATTTCAACATTATCGGAGACTTCGGATTCTTTCAAGTCCTTAAGTTCCCAAACTTTCTCGCTTTCCGATGCTCCCTAGGTTCCTTGCGTGTCAACAAGTGTGTGTCTTCCGATCTTGGGGATTCTTCGACTGTTGTGTTCCCTTTTTCACCGGAAATTTTCTGACTATTTTTGCGTTCTTCTACTGTTTCGACTGATACAGTTGTATGCATGTACAGTCAATTGAATTTATACCCAATTGTAAGAAAACTCTGCAACGTAGAAATTTTGTTTGTAAACTCAGGTAATAATTAATTGTTGTAAAATTCCTCCGTTAGATGTCGACTGATGTCGTCCCCAACCTTTGAAATTAATTCCTTTCTATTTACCCCCACTGTTTTGACGAAAATACACGTTTTCAATCAATCAAAATGTCGATGATCCAACACTGCTGGGTGTCACTCTCATTCCTTAAGAATTTACTTATGAGTTTGCTTTAGAAAAGGATCCCCATGGGAGTGTAAATCATTAAACTGCAGAAAATGCCATAGGGGGTTTTTGTCGCGCGGTTATTGCCTCTCGCGGGTTAATGGAGATGAGTTATTGTTCTGTACTGCAAATCCATCATGTTCTCCTGGTAGTCGGACAAATTTTACAAGAGTTTAGCAAGCAGTAGTAGTGCACAGCGATGTGTTTTGTTAAGGTTCTTTTCTTATTAAAAGTTAAAAGTTTCTACCGTCTGAACAGCCACCAAAAATTTGTCATCTTATACATTAAGCCAGTTTTGTTTGTCATTTAATGCCGTGGTATAAAGCAAAGTGAAGTTCAGAAACTGTCAGCGTTAGTGTGTAAGTTAAGTGCCCCTAATATCCCGAACCTTATACCACCGGACTATTTAGATGATTAAGAAAAAAAAGTAATTTTAAGATTTCTTATTTTATTTGTCGACTGCATGCTTGCGGGGTAATATGTCTACACAAGCGTTGTAAGCTTTTCTTTCTTTCAGGGAATTCGTTTTATTTCTTTCATGTGTTTTGGAATAATTTTCTGTCATTGTCGATCAATTATGTTTATTGGAATCCATTGTGCGACCCGGGTAGTTTTTCGTGTCAAATTTTTGTTTTCGTGTCCAAGAATTATATCTGGTGTTAATGACGATTTGTGTAGTTAATTCTTTGAAATTTGCGCAAGATGATCGATGCTACAGAGTATCCCCAATTATTAATTGTAAGTCAACGTTCAGATTTTTCATTGTGGCAGGAGCCGGACATCAACGAGGACCAAAATTATAATTCTTAACTTAAGGGTTGATTTGTTTGAGCGAGCTGGACAGGCGATTTATCATCATTCTCGCTTCCTCGAACCCCAAGATTGGGTCTTCTTCTTCTCTTTCTTCAGATTCTGTAAAATTTTTGAAATCCTTCGCTTCCTCGTTTTCGTCGGCTTTTTCGCCTACTTTAGCATTTCAGACTTCAACTCCATTTCGCAACTTCCTTCCTCGGGTTCTTCGGTTGCTGGTCTTTCCAAGGTTCGACGTTTTTCTCTACTCCCTCGGCATTGTTGCATGTTTCGTTTTCATCGACCTTTCCCAATTCTTCATCTTTCCTGGCTCCTTGAGCTCGGCTTCTCAAGTTTGTTTGGATCCGTGAGTTCTATTCTCTCATTATTCATTCCAAACTGGGGCCTCCTACATTTCATGGACATTTCTTTCTTCGGATTTCTCGGTGTCTTGGATGTATTCGGATTCAACGACTTGGTCGCTTTTTTATCCTTTTTTCGTAGCAGCGATACTTCAAAATATCTTCTGAGTATATCTTCCTCAACGCGGCTACTATAGTTTTTTCCCTTGCGCCATCAAAGATGTGCGAAAATTTTAGATTGGAATTAACAAAACAATTGAGCACTATTAAGTAAGTACCATATCGACAGTATCCGTGACTTTTCCTTAACCTACCGATCACGGTCGTGAACGATCACTTGACACCGTTTTCTATTGGCCTTGAACGAAACTCATAACTCTGTATACCCACATACGAAAACATAAATACTACCAATATTTAAAAAAAAATTGAAAACTCAGTTTGAATCTTTTTGAATTGACGGACGTTTAGTTATAACAACATCGAAGATGGGGGCGGATAAAGCAGCCCGCTGCTGTTGGTTCGACATTGCTGGGAGCAATAAACCTCACAGAGTGATCCAGAAACATTTAATATTCTTTCCCACAATTTTTGAATTCATTCATAAAGTTCAGTTCATCATTTAAAAATTCTCCCCGAGATTCTCCCGCAGTTCCTTTTGACCTGAATGAGTGGAAATTATTTGTAAGTTAATAATTAATTAGAAGAACAGAAAGAAATGGTACCGGTTCGGAACAGGGACCGAATAGCGTTATTATTTTCAAAACCGATCCTGAACCCGAGCGTTCCTCTAAACCGGGCATTTTACTACGATCAGTTTATGGAGGAAAATAAAGGTTAAGACTGCCGAATGTTGAAATATTTAAAAAAAACTGGAAGAAAAAGAAAAAATAGAATCGTCTCTTTGGTGACTGCAAAGAACTTTGGTAATTTTATGTCCTCGACGACGATAAGGGAGGTTTAAGAAAGCAACCGTCTTAAGATTGCAGTTGTTAAATGCGTTCGTAAAACTTAATTGTCCAAGAACATAGAGTCTAACTAAAAAAGATGTTAAACAATTATCACATCCATAAACAAACGCGGTAGTTAGAGAACTAGTTTAAGCTGTGAAAATTTTTACTATGGCGGAATGCACGTTTATAGAACACTAACAAGAATTTTACAACTTTTAAAGTTACGATTTCAGTAAGATGAAAGGGCATAAAAAATATTTCCTTCGGTAGATATTAAGATATCATTCAACCCATAAAACCATGCCATAAACGGATCGATAAATTAGTTAGCCTTAATCGCGCTCATTAAGATTAATTAACGATATTTAGTGCGGAGGAAAGAATCAAAGAAGCTCTTTATTTTGCGCGCGTATGAGACGAGAGTCCCCAATAATTAATCTAAAATTAAATTGCTCAGAGCTTTGTTCTGCTTCTCACACCACATTTGTAATAAATCAATGCCAATTAGCCTCTACAACTAACCATACTTTCTTTCTGCGTACTTAAACCCACGACTGCCAATTCTAAAAGAAAATAATTAGCGATATCTTTTCTGATTAGATTTATCGCCAACTTAATGCACCAATTAGATTTAAAATACCTAATTCCCACAGTATTTCTTATATATAAAGATGGGGAAGTTCTTTGAAATATAAATGTCCAACAGCTAATTGCGCGTAGGTACCTTTATTTAAAGAAAGAAAAAAATATATTTTTGGATATCCAATCGTGATCTGATGGCCCTGACTTAATTAACATGGATTTCCAACTGTTTAAATAAAATTTAAAAATCTAAAAACGAAGTTTTTGTAACATCGCAATGAATAGTCACTATATATCACTCATTTTGTTCAATAATATCCATATGTAATGTTCTTAAGAAATTTGGTTTAATTAACCAAACTAGTGTATGTAGTTTTACACTTAATGTCGCCCATTAATACGAAATGAGACATTTGTAAACTTTGTAATTAGTAAAATTAGAATTTCGCAAGCTCTCAATGAATGGAGCGTGACTTTGCAAATTTATTGACCTGCATTTAAACGCTCTATCTAAAATGATTACTTCACGCTGATCTATTGCGAGTTTATTTGATTTGTTCTATTTTCAGCTCGTATATATTTCATAATCGCCGCCGTGGATAGGTAATGGAAAATAAAAATAATTAAATTACACTAATCAAGCAAAGTAGCAAACGGCGAGTCTATAATTTATTATGGCTTTTATTTTCTTGTAATTACCTACCTTCACGGTTATTATAAACGTAAACGTAGTGACGGAAGATTTTGCCAGCCTGTCGTTGTCAATGGAGAACTTGACGAGTTTTTCAAATTAGAACATAAAAAAATCAAATGCTCACCTGCTTTTTCAACAAAGTTGAATGACCCAAATGCCAAAAAGTCAGTGCACCAATAACAACATCTAGTACAAAGGTTATCTACAAAAGTAGAGGGTGCGAAAGAGTATTTTTTCAAAATAACCAGTAAGTCGGAAACCTTTTTCGTTCAGGAGCATCCTTCAAAAAAGTGTTTCCTTATTTTTAAATAATTTTTTACAAATAATTTGACACACCAAGATGTCATTCATAGTTTTATCAAGAATTTTCAAAAATTACTTCCGTAGTCACGGTCTCGTCAAGGAGAAATTTGATGGTTTAAATTCAGTTTTTGAAAATCCACGAAAACATTGTTTGGGATAAAATTCGTTGTTGCACGTTCTAACAAAATAAGAGAAATTTCAGCTACTAACTTAGCAATCCCAACAAGGTCTATTATACAAATGCCCAAATTTTTTTGCATGTGTTCCAGTAGGTATGTTGATGGTTTGTTATATGCACTTTGAGCATACACAACAAAATGGCCTTTACACAAGCACGATAAGCTCAGGCAAAGTAGAGATGGGTCGGGGTGATTAAGGGGTTCTCTTCTAAAACTACAACAACACAAAAATAAATAATTAAACCGGATAGGCGCCATTCGGTCTTCTAGAAAATTTAAAGAGAGAAAAGGTAGACCAAAAGATCCTAGTTGTATTCTTCAGAAAGCATAAAATTTTGCAACAAGGTATCACAAGATGTTGGCGATTCTCTAATAAAACGTTTAAAAACCAAAATTAAAGCCTTTTTGCTAGACAATGCATTCTACTCAATTGAAGAATTCCTAAAATGTTTAACCATATTATGTTATTTTGACAAGTATAAATCCCAATAATATCAGCATAAATATACATTACTATTAATAGTAAATCACTTGTAAATATAGTGTATTCAATGGAGCAAGCCAACACCAGAAAAAGAAAAACTCCAAAGAAAATATTATAATAGCTTATATGAAAAGTCATTTTCAGGTAGACATAAGTAAAGTAAACGCAAATTAATCTTCTCCTTAAAAAAAAAGTACAGCTTGTACGCATAGCCAGGATTAAACCAGAGGCGCTTTCTTTCGGTGATCCAAACGCGTTTGGATTGTCAAATCACGTTCTTTCGAAGTGTGATCTTATGATCATGATTGCTAAAATCGTGAACAAAGTGAACATAAAAGTTTTATGATCACGAATTCCTAACCTATAAATGCAAGGATATTTTTGCTCAAATGTTAGGTTAGTCAATATTTGTAACTGAAGAAGGGCATAATCGTGCAAGTACTTCCACTTGTATTTAAATTATTTTCATAATCCAAACAAAAAATAGGTAATTCGAATGCAAATGTGTACTACGTAAACTTAACCATATTTTGACTTAAATTCGCGCGTTCTTTCGTAAAACGTGATCCTACGAATCACGATTTTGAAATCATGATTGCTAAGCAGCCGAAAGAAAGCGCCTCGGGTGTCAATTCTTGACAGAATAGCTTCCTAGCTGAAACCAAAAATTGCCAACATATGTACGCACTTACCCATTTCCCACAGTTTTACTGAACTCCATATTTGCCAACTTTCTTATTTGTGGAGATATTTCTTTGAAATTTTAACCACAGATGCTTCTAGTAATGGCAACATATCGCAAATCGTAAAAATCAGGTGTGCATATGCGCGCAAACTGCGCAATGCCAACTTTTTGGTGTATCACAACGATGTTGAGGTAACGCTTATGTGCTTGTGTTTTCGTCTGTCTGTCTATGTCCGTCCGTCTGTTCCATCCAGATCTCGGCCCCTGAGTCACCAAGAGACTTCAGATTTTCGCTAATTGATAGCTGCTATGGTCTATATTTGCCCATTACTCATCATTTACAATGTGTTACGCGGCAATACCCACGAGTGGGTTTTGAAACATTTTTTGGTAATAAAACCCGACACAATTTTTGTAGGTTGTACACAGGAAGATAAGATCTTCCAAATAACTCAATAAAAATTTTCAGGTTACTATTTGAAAAAAAAAGTTTGATGCCATTGCGGCGCTCCAAAATTTTTTTTCAAAAATCCAGCCCGTTATTTTTCTGTTCGGTATGCCTAATATACATATCCGAAATTTGAACAAAATCCGTCGAGCCGTTTTCTCAGAAAATTGCCAACAAACGTACGTACGTACATACAGACGGAAAAAATAAGAAAGGTGCATTTTTTACGCATGCATTTTGTTTGCTTTTATTAGAGGGACCTACCATCCAAATTTCGTTAAAATTGCTCCATAAATAAGAAAGTTGGATGTTGCACATGCGCAACACTATTTTTTGCGCATGCATTTTGTTAGCTTTTATTAAAAGGACCTACCATCTAAATTTCGTTAAAATTGTTCCATAAATAAGAAAGTTGCATTTCTGCGCATGCGCAA
This sequence comes from Photinus pyralis, assembly GCF_008802855.1. Lineage (NCBI taxonomy): Eukaryota > Metazoa > Arthropoda > Insecta > Coleoptera > Lampyridae > Photinus > Photinus pyralis. Next base: position 13,814,187 of record NW_022170596.1, read on the forward strand.
CACGATGTTTGCGCATGCATTTTGTTTGCTTTTATTAGGAGGACCTACCATCCAAATTTCGTTTTAATTGTTCCATAAATAAGAAAATTGCATTTCTGCGCATGCGCAACACGATTTTTGCGCATGAATTTTGTTTGCTTTTATTAAAGGGACTTACCATAGAAATTTCGTTTAAATTGCTTCAGAACACAATTTTTTGACTTTGACAATTTTTTTCTCCGTTTTTTGATAATATAACCCGGCCCAATTTTTGGTAGGTTGTACACAGGAAAATAAGGTCTTCCAAATAATAGAATAAAAATTTTAGGTTGCTATTTGAAAAAAAAAGTTCGATGCCGTTACGGCGCTCCAAAATTTGTTTTCAAAAATCCGGCCCGTTATTTTTCTGTTCGGTATGCCTAAAACATATATACAAAATTTCAACAAAATCCGTCGAGCCGTTTTCTCAGAAAATTGCCAACAAAACGTACGTACGTACAGACGGAAAAAAATTTTATTCTTTAAAAGTTGCTTAAAATGGTCTAAAACGTCGACATTTGATGAAATTTTGAAATGTTCAAAAAACGGCTATCGCAATAGCTACCTAGCACATGCTAGGAAGCTAAAAAGAAGGAATAGAATTAAATGCAGAAAGGTACATGGCGTGACCTCTAATGACAAAAGAAAGAACGAAGGCACACTCAACTGACTACATCTACATGGCCTCTAACGGAAGAATAAGAAACTAAGAAATAAAAACTCTACCAACAAAACTGTTTATTCATGAAAGGACCGAGTCCTCCGTGTGAATGGGTTAAGTGCCCTTCAGTCTCCCTTTGTAACACGGCGTAAGATTTGGTAAGGGAATTTTACTGCATAAATGCTACTATAATTACAGGCATGATATCTTATAGTGGAATTAAGCTTTAGTCGCATTCAATAAAGGTGTGGAAACGAATCATAAACAGAAGAATAAGTCGTCAATATGTAAAAGGCAGTTGGGATTCATGCCTGAAGGGAACTCAACGGATGTCTTGTTTATTCTTAGATAAATGTTGGAAACGCTTGGTGAAGAGAACAATGAATTTCACGTCACCTAGAAAAGGCGAACGATACTGTGCGAAAGAGGGGAAGGAGGGTGTCTTAAAATTATCAGAAAGAAACTGAGCGCGTGTGGTTTGGTGGAGACGGGAAAGTAGGGAGATGAAGCTACAATGATTAAGCTTGATGATGAGAACAAAAGAGCATGTCGCAGCACACTGAAGGGGGAGGGATGAATTGGAGGAAGACCAGCAGACTCATCTGCGTACTGCGTATTAAGAACAAAGGACTTTGGTAGTGAGATATGCCGAAGACGGTTCATGAAGGGAGATTGGCTGTAGCTGGGATGAAGATATTACAGGAATATGAGAAAAACGAGAAAGGACACGGTAATAAACAATCGCCCAGAGAGAGAGGGGTTGTGGAAGGGCGCAAAGAAGATACGGGTATGAAGATTGCAATGGTATGCGCATGTGTTAAAGGAATATAATGAGCACGTACTGTGAAAGATGATGAATCTGCATATAAGTGGCAATCGACCCAAGGAAAGACATAGAACAAGATAGATTGTACCTAATGTTACGCCATGCGAGCGTTTTATTAGGCACCGCCACCTGCAATAATGATGGGACATCCTGTATGTGCATTTCAATTATTTTTAAACGTTAAATGTGGTTGTTTTTTTCAAGAATGAACGCAATTTCGATCATGTCATTCGATTTTGTTCATATCAGAATTATTAGTTGTTTTAAAAAATGTATTAATTAATTCTTTGGAATTTTGGAGGCGATTAAGGCTGCTGTAAATGTTACCTGTTTTTTACGTCATTTAATTTGTTCCGTTGCCGTATTTGATCAAGGACAATTTACTAGGCACGCTAATATATTTTGTTATCACAAAGATCCATGGTTAAAACTGCTGTGTAAATGTTTACTGCCTGTACGAGAGATTGAACTCTTGTTGTTCGAAGTCGTAAAATCATCTCAATTGACGGATTAGACAAAATCTATATGGAACATTAAAGTAGCAAATTCGTACGTAGTGACGGTTTCTTTCTTTCTCCAAGTGTTTCTATTTTTTTTCGTAAAATCGTTACTCTCAAACAGTGGTATTAATAAAATTGTGGTTTGCTCGTAACTTTTAAAATACAAAAATACACCTGAAAAGGCAGCGTTCCGTGAAATTTTGCATCATTTGAAAATTCAAAGAAGTTTCGTATTATCGTCGGCGGAATTCCAAAGTGCACAATCCGTCACATATCTTTTCTAATTCATTTTCACTGAAGGAGGATTGTATCCAATCCAATTCTGTACCAACATTGTCGCCTCATTTATGAAAAATTAAAGGTTTGAATCATTCAGACATTTTTATAAATATTTTGTTTGATTTTGTGACTTGTAAATTCTTAAAAAGTTCATTCTATAGGTAGTTAAAGCCGTTTTGTCTTGCATGCATTTTTTGTTTGTTTTTGAACTCACAAAAATTGGATTTATTTAAAAAGAATCGAGGTTTGTCCAATGTCCAATGGAAGCGTTCTAATTTTCATGTCTATATCTCAAACGGTTTGGATGTGAGAGCTTTAGTTCCATCTTTAATAGCGACCCTAAATAAATATATCGTGTCACAGTGTTTGTGGCCGCATTCCTCCGAAACGGCTCGACCGATTGTTATGAATTTTTTTTTGTATATTTGGTAGGTATGAGTAAAGAATATCTCAATACAGCTACGGTATTATACAATGATATTCATGTAGAAGTAGACATATGGATTTCCTATAGGAATTTTCTATGGCTAGAGTAACATATAACATCGAAGTTGAATAACGTTTATTATAATTTTCCTATGGCTATCGATTTCGGCAACATTGCCATCATCAGGCCTAGCTATAAATATATCCTGTGTTATCAAATGGAGACGTACATCAAAAATTCCTATGGCTACTTTTACATGATAAAAGGTCTCCTGAAAGACGCCTAATTTTAACCAAAACCAAAATAATTTCTTGAAACAAATAAAGATCTGGCTGTCATATTAATTATTAATTTGAATATTGTTGCTTTAGCTTCACAGAAAATAAATCTCTTAAGCTCCTTTAACTGTTATACATCGCACACGAACCGAAATTAGATTAGGGAAGTCAAAGCGATAATATTCAAATTAATTAATATGACAGGCAGATCCTCATTTGTTGTAGGTGGTTACTTTGGTTGCATAAAATTAGGCGTCTTTCAGGAGACTTTTTACCGTGTAAAAGTAGACATAGGAAATTTCTATAGGAAATCCCTATATCTACTTCTACAACTACATGAATATCACTGTATAGTTCACCGGATGTGCGAGGTGAGGCGGCACAACCCATGAAACCGGGCTTATGTCCCATCCAAGAAAACGAGATGTTATGTTGTTCTAATACCTACAATTAATGTTTCTCTAATATGTGTTGTGTCAGGAACATAGGATCGCAAGAAGGTGACAAATGAAGAAACTTGCTGGCCAAATGCCTTGAATTACATACTACGTTCCCTGTGCTCTCAGAAATATAAAATTCATTAAAGTCGATGAAGGAGACCAACGAAGAGACAAATTAGGTCTCAATTAATTCTTAACCTTTATTAGCATTATACATTTAATAGGCCTTAAGATTTCAGGCTTAATACTACAGACTTTTAAACACTCTCTACATAGTTTTGTTCTCCTGATACAAATTTTTATGTCAAGCTGTTATCAGAATCATAACATCACAGGAAGATGTAAAGCAAAGCAAATTACTTGTCTAAAACATCCTACCTTCCCCTGATTTTTCTCTCCCAAGGTCATAGGATTGCAAGAGGGTGTAAAATCACTTGTCCAAGGCATTCTATGTATTCTCCTGATTTTTTTTCCAAAAAATTGTTATATCAAGATCATAGAACATAAGAAAAGGAAATTGTTGTATATAATGCATCTTTTCCCCAGGATCCGTTGAATCAGGATCCTACAAAAAACCACCCTTCTTTTTGTCGCGATGTATTAAAGATACGATGGGTTCGAACCCGCGTCATAGGGAATCGACGACCTTGTCACAAGCTATAATAAAACCTTTTTAATATTCGCTTATACTATTATAAGTGCGACAAACTAAAACCGTTGAGTGAGATACTATTTGTCACTCACCGCTAATACAAATAAACTCGTTTTTTTTTCGGAAGAGTAAAATACGCTTTAAATGTGTACGAGAATGTGTATAAAGAAAATTTATTTCACCACTATTTTTGACTGACGTGGCATCGATGGTAGTGACGTTACTGTTCGGAAGTTCCTGGATGCGAATTTTCCTTGGTAGCGAATTCCGAGGACGAGTTTTCTTGTATCCAAATCTAACGCGCGTGAATCTTATGAGGGTGAATCCTTCGGAAGCGAACATTCTGGGAGCGAATCTTCCTGGGCGTCAGTCTTACTAGGAGCGAATGTTCTGGAGGCAAATTTACCACACACAATGGTAAACACATATCAGATACAATTCGAGCAGGTGGATTTTAAACATTTTAATTCATACATCTGCGCAATTATCATTTTCTATTACCGTGTATAGGCGTATACATTTGACCCGATCGTTATAAAATAAACTACTTTATGCGCTAACGTATTTACGTCAACCCATCCACTATAAAAAAAGCAAGAAAAAAGGCATGTGTTTGTCTCACTTTGCTCAGAAAAACTTTTCGCAGATATTTTCTTTAGGTCAAATAACATGTTTATCAGCCCAGTGATAAAAATAATTCGCGAAAAGGGAAACCATTAACAAAAAAGCGAATTTCAATCGAAATTAACGGCGAGAAAATTAAGCGGCGCAAATTTGGAAAACAGAGTTGACTTTCTGTGTAATTTATGGGCACATCGACATACATAGTTGTTATGAAAATTAGTCGCCAATAAAGCGGGTCACCGCGAGAAATAAAATTTAATCGTGGAATTTTAATTAAAATTCGTTTTAATTAGCAAGATATAAAATTGGAAGGTGATACCTTAGATATGTAAACTAATAAAGGGATTTGAAATAGAATTATATTATACAGGAGAATTGAAAATGATTTCTCGCTGGAGTATAGCGTTTAATTTACGTAACGAGTAATCTGTAAATTAATTAATTTGCCAGGCAGTTTGAAAGGCCGCGTTTGAAAGTATTGCGGGACAATTTCCTATATATCGTTAATTAGACTGAGCTTGTAATTAGGAGAGCTATCGATTTCTGGAAATATCCCGCTTAATAAAACAGCCGTCCACAACAGGCGCCATTAAACTATGGCGCAATTTGCAAGGGATTATAATTTACGAGAAGACATTGATGAATATCGCAAAATCGAAACAAAGGATGAATTTCTAATAACGAACATGGAAGTATGACACAATTGGGGGTGATTCATCAAAATTTTAATTAATATATAATCAACAACCGCAACAAAGCAATTGTCTTGCGGCTTATATGAAAAGATGAAAGTTCCACTGTCTAGCGCTAAACAGCAAAATTCTCGAGATACTTTTTAAAATTCCCTATTAATTAAAAGGTAACTGATGGGGACCTGAGACATTCGCCCGCGCCGTCCCATCATTAAAACCCGAATTCGCCACGATTTGATTATAGATAGGCACGTGAGAAGGAGCGTTAGAACTAATCCGAAACCTTCAAAAATAAACTGGAAGCCTGCGGAACGTAATTAAAAATACAGGCTGGATTTTATGGGCGAGCGTTATTAAAGTGGGAGAAGAAAAATGAGGAAAACTTTTATCATATCAACTGTTTGGGTGAGAAATTACATTTGCAGATGGAGCTAAAAAATTCGGACACGCTACGCAATACCATTATTGAATTAGTATTTTATTTAGTTTTTTTTTTCTGCGGCGGCGCCCCAATTGAATTTGTAATCGACCCTATTCTTTTCCTTTCAGTATATTTTAACTTTCCCGACTACCGTTATTATATATAAAAAAAGAGGAAAATTGGAAAACTATTTCAATAAACTTACTAAAGTCGATATCTTGTTTCGGAGAAATTCTTAAAATAAATTACGTTAGAAAATAGGAAACCTAGAATCGACTACTGGAATGTACAACTTAAATCTTTTCATCAAGTTTTCCGCCTTATTTTTACACTAACTCTAAATCGAATCATTATTAATGGTGCCAAACTATCGGCGTATTCGATTTCGTGTATTTAATCATATTTCCTTACTTCATATAACTTCACCGATGCCTTATTTGTTATTCGATTTAAATGTTGAATGCTAATTCATCGGTTTTCACTGGCGGTTTTTATTTACAGCGCATGCGGACAGTGGCGCGCTGGACCTATATTCATAAATAGCAGACGTGTTATCCCTTCGGAAAACTCCGCGGTTCGCAGCATTTTTGCCTAACTTTGCTTTTCAAAAAAATTTGACAATCTTAAACCTACAAATAACTCCGTTGGATTGGGATACGCATTTTTGTGAAAAAAATAATAAAAAACATTTCATGCAAGGAATCGAACCCGAGCTGCCCGGTTGCAAACTGAGTATTCTTGCCACTAGTGACTAGACCATTATGGAACACATTCAATCGCTATTAAACTGAGTTCACATTTCCAAATAGTTGTGGGGAATGGTCAATTTTCGCATGCATGCAACGCGTCTGCCGTTTACGAATATACATGCTAAACAACAGGGGACAAATGTTCAAAAGGGTCTTAAACTTCTACGATTGTATAATGTTTTGAAGTTGTAGATATAAAAAATGCAGTAATAAGCACTCCTAAAGAAAAATGTCCGACTTTGCTAAGGTGAAGTTCAGTGTATGAGGTGTTTAGATACTGTTTGTGTTGCTGCTGGTAGAACCATAAAGCATTTGTCATAAATAAAAACAGGACTTTGAGATCCATTCCAATTCTTTAATGTTTTGAGTTTTGAGACGCATTAAGTAAGAAACTTCTGGTCCATTATTGTTAAATACAGCAATTTTAGATTTTTTCATTTTTAAATATCGAACGCCTGCGAGCGGGGAAATTTGTTTAAACAAGATCTGTAAGCTTCACTTTCTTCCAGGAATATTGTTTTAATGTTTTTCATTTAAGTAATTTGTTTCGGAATAAATTTTTGTTATGTAAACCAATAAATTGTGTGTTTATTCGAACCCGTGTCCCGGATACTCTGTTCATGTCAGATTTTTTCTTTTCGTATCCAAGTTTATTTCAGGTGTTCATCAAAATTTGCGTAGTAAATTCTTTGGAATTTTCGGAAGTTGATAGAGGCCCCTGAATCTCCCAAATTATTAATTTAGGTCAATATTGGGACTTTTCTTAGTAACAGATGTCGGAAGTGTACGATGAGAAATTACGAAAAATCTAAGTTTCAATTTTGATTTGTTCGAGTAGTGGGACAGATGTCTTCTGGGTGGTGTAGTTGACCGCAAGCCACCCCCAATATTAAGATAAAAATTGATACCATTTTGTATAAAAATTAAATCGCTGTTTTCTGGTAGTCACTGGTATTATGTGGAAAGATATTAAGTCTATCCACGCATATGCATTTTGTTCCCAAAGACTAAAGCTTTCTATCACTTTAGCGCATTTTCCATAGATCAGTATTTGTTATAGGAAAGGATATTTATGTGCGCAAAGGAAAATAAGTTAAACACAAGCATTTTTGAACAGGAGATGGTCAAAGTTCAAAGAATATCGAAAAAGAAGGTTGACATTTCGCTATCTGCACATGTACGTACTTGGTTTTCACTGTATGCAATTGCCTTAAATAGAACCGTTTATAGCTAAAAAATATTTTGGAGTTTACAGGGTACAGGAGCAAGCAACATTTTTCTTCGCTCATGTGCTGCAGCTAAAGCTTTATATGCAAAAGTATATTTGAGCTTTCATGCAAACGGTCAGACGGACGTTCAAACTTTTTGATGTTTTTGATAAAGTAGCTGCTACTTCAACTATTACTGTAATACCACGCATAATTTTAGTTTGCGTAGTTATTTTATGTTTATCAGAGAGAGTGACTACACTATGGATAGTCCGTCTTTGATTTAAAATGAATTTAGGCTGTAATTAGATAAAAATTCGAAATTATTGCTTTTATTTAAATTGGTGACATTGTAAAATGATAAAGGTGCAAGTTTTTTTTTCTTTTTGTATAGAATTTTCTTTATTTTTTGAAATTATTTCTTAGGTTTTATTTTTGTGTAAAAGGAACCTCTTTGGTTAAAGTTAATGGGTGTAGATAAGAAAATAATTAAATAACGTTTTGTTTACGTCATAAGACAAGTGTTTTATTAGAGGTGGAGAAAAATTTGCATCTTTAAAAAGAAAATTGAAGTGATTCGTATGGAACGCTTGTTTATAAAAGAAGAGTTGAAACAAAAGGAGGAGATCTTCTGGTCTTGATGCACTGTTACGTTAGAACATGCTCAGTTACGGTTGAAGATGTTGACTTTCTATCACAATTTTAACTGCAGTTTTTTTAATGTGCGTTATAGCAGTTTTTTTTTAATTAAAAAAGTGTTTGTGTTATACCAGTAGGTAGTTTTGCGTCAGTCAAATTAGTCATAAAATTGAAGGTTGACCTACATCAACCCCCTAAGCAAAGTTACCACCCCTTCAGCAATTATAAATTGAATATTGGGTCTAGTGACACATCATTGGAAAGGGCTCTGAATTTCCTACACAACTTCGATCCATATAGTTATATTATAGGCTATAGGTAATACAATTTGGAATGATAGAACGATTTCAAGTCGCATTGCAGTGCCATACGGACAAAAGGGTGGACAATGAATCAATTAAAATCATGGCGTGGGCATCATAACAATGATCTTTTCATTTATTTTAAATAGTGAGGTACAAACTCATAACCATATAACAAATTTTGCACTGTTGTCTTTGTATAAAAAAGTCAGTGGCATTAAAGTAACATACAAGCAGATTCATATGGTAGACAACCCAGGCTGGATGATAACCAGCAAAAAAAACATTGAAAAGCTGGTATAAGTAATGGTGTTGGTAACTAACGAGGGACCTCGCAGGCTGTAACACTCCAGTTTGAACGAGATTTACCATGCTGGTAGGTCCTGTCGTTTAGAAGAATTGCTCATTTCCTTTGGATAAATCAACCACGAAGAAAATTGCACACCGGTTTCACGAAAACTACATGGGAAAAACTAACTTACGTCGCGTTGTGAAACAAAAGCGCGTGAGCGCGATTTTTGTAAGATACCATAAGAGCCCAGTATGATAGATTGCGTTTCTTTCTTAACGTTCATGCAGCGCACTTTATGTTACACCATTTCGCGATTTTCTGACCACCTTGTGTGAAAATTGATCATTTCTACCTACACTCAGAGCTTTTCGAAGCAAGCAAGTTTTCTTTTAACTAACTAATCAAATCACCATCCGAGTATGGGTCACATGCTAAGGTCATTGCCGCAAGAATTACACGAATTCTACTATTGGGAGATTAGGTAGAAAAATAAAATTATAATAACTTCTAATTGTTTTCATTACGAGACCGAAGATCTATTATCTATCCCATTCGAGGAATACTTAGACTATGTAAAGCGTCACCACGAATGGAAATGAACTATGTGAAAAGCAAGAAAGTAATAGATTAATTAATCACAAGATTAGAAACAAATAGGATTGTTTTTACATTTAAAAATCCAATTACGTACACAATTTGCGGCTAATTAATTGACACAATTAGCGGCATTGATCAAAGCGGCATCGATTATTAAAGAAGTTTTACTAACCACAAGTAATTTACCGCGCGGCAATGAAAGAAAATTGAATACTAATTGATTGCCACAAAAGCTAAATGTCAAAACACTAACAATACAATTATCGAAAATTTATTGGACCTTTAGAATAAGTAGGTATGTAAATTGGTCCAACTGAAGTAAAAATTCAATCCAGTTCTGCCGACGCAACAAAAAAAATCAATAAAATTGACCCTCTCTCGATTCGGAGGCGTAGAATATTTTCGTTACGTCTTCATTTAACAAGCAAGTAATTGGTAATTAAGAAAGTTTTTAAAAGTTAAATTTGAATTACTTCTTAAAAGGCAGGCAAAAAATCCATCCCTTTTAGTTAAATTTTACAAATGTCAGACCTGAAATTAATTAAATAAACTCTTTTCCTTGGTAAACCGGTAATTAGCAATGCTTTCAATTAATAATAATCCCAGTGGTATTCATTACAGTGAATGCCGTTTAATTAGCTCATTAGTTGTTTAATTGATGTTACAAACTTTAGGAGCCGTTTGTAAACAACGTTCCTGTAACCGACAACTTCAGCTAGCCCAAATCAAAGTAAAATGGAATCGCATAGCGTAATCGTTATATAAATACGCCCTTTCACTAAATAAGATACCCGCATATTCTTTATTTAACATCTTGCAGAGGATCGAAATTAAATTCCACTTACGGGTAGACAACAGGTGCCAAGTTAAAAATGAAAATGACTCCTTTATTGATCTCTAATGAGCTAGTAATTACAATGTTTATATTTACACGACGCATACATCATTGAGCCCTAATAAACACAACCATCGATTGCGGGTATATGTATTTACTGATCAGAAACAAAAGTAAACTTCGATATTTATCCACTAAATAAATAAATGTTCGCCGTAGTTACAATAAAAATCGAACCTGTAAATAAACAGAAAAAATTCGAACCCAAATATTAAAGTAGCTAATCGTTCCCTAAAGGGATTTTAATTACCGGGGCAGCGGAAAAAATTACCGAAATAACGTACTTAAGAATTTATTACGCACTGGTCACAATCACGCAATCGTTTTGTCCCCTTTTTTTCAGTTAGTCTGTCACAAGTGTACTATTGGTGGCAATTTGTTGAGAAAATTAAAAAGTTTCCAGTCATAGAATTAGTAGAAATCGCCAGGGGATAAATATTTAATTTAGTTAACTATAGTGTTCGAAACTTTTGGAATTGAAAATCAAGGACGGGCACGAGAAGCCCATCGTATCGTATCGTATGGTAATAGGGTATGGGTGGCACTCCCTAGGTACTGACGTCTTGAGGTCGCATCAACAGCCGTCTGTGTGACTTCACGATAGTCGTGGTATACTCCCGGGGCATATGGTAGTCAGGAGATGTTCTGTACCACTAAAAACTGGGAAGTTGTGGGATTGGAACTCACAATCGGTGAGGTTAGAGTCCGAATCTTAAACGGCTACACCAAAACTGAAGTTAAAACATGAAATGCTCTCTTAGTACCAGCGGGAAAAAGCATTTTATCCGGTTCAGCAAGAGCAATAGACTTTCTTCGTTCCAATTGCATTAAGCGCAACACTTTGAATACCCTCTAATCACGCTCACTCTGCTTTCGGTAAGATTTTAAGATTGAGGTCACATGGTCCCGTCCGGATGAGAACGGGGCAGCGGAAAAACGTAAAGACACGGCCCCATTGGAAATAACAACGGCTCCCCTTTCCTTTGTTTTAAGATTGGATCACCAGAACAGTCATCCTTCTTTGCTTCCAAGAAGAATAAATGGAAGATCTTGGGTCTCGTTATACACGACAAAGTCTAGCATTCTTTTACAACATTGTCAAGATAGAAAACAGTTTGGACAAGGACCAGTTTTCGTACATGGAATTTACGAGGCTTAATGAACACACTGTATGTATATGGATGAAATCGAATGGGCGCTTCATTACTAAAAAACAGAACTTCTAGACATAGATATTTATATTCCAGGAGGTGACAATAGAGTGCAGAATTAATTATTTTATATTTATAATCAAAATATAAACACAGTGCACTAAGGCGGAACCTCTTCCAAAAAGAAACCAGTCCCAATTAAATAATAACAGCTTTCACATTGGCACTACGAATTGGCAACTATGATTTAGCCTGGAAACGTCATTTTTGACATAAACATTAAAATGTCACAAAACCTTAAGTATAATACATAATAATAATAATAATGCTTTATTTGCCCAACAGGAACACCCATTTACAGGGCAAAGGCGAAAATACATAAAGAAAAGTTATTAATCCTAGATTAGTAATAAACGCTAAAAGTGAGATCCCTGAGATGTACTAGAATTTTAAGTAGAATTTAAAAATAGACTGTTCCCTCTTAATATAAGTAAGACGGTGCAAAATCAAAATGAGCGTTCCCAAAAACCAATGCAAATCCGTTAATTTCATTCTCGCAAACTTTGAGACCTAATCCTCAAATGACACATTTCGCATCTTACATTTGTTAAGAAAATTATTTATTTTGGTCCCCTTAACTGTCTAATTTTTTTTAGATGCTTAATTGTCCATAGGATACAAAAAATAAGTTGTCCTACCACTTTGGATATACAGTGCGTCAAAGATATGAATGAACAGCATGGGGAAATCGGATACCATAAGAGTTACATTAGATTAGTGCAGTAGACGATGATAAAATGTTAAAATAATTAATTGATGGTTCCTTTAAATGATAAAGAATCATATTGTGCCATATGTCCTTGTATTCGTAATCAAAAATGCTATATTCAATACGGTATGTACTTTTTTCCAGTCCATATAAAAAAATAAAAACGAATCATGGCTATTTTTTCGAATATCACACTGTATATAGATATAGACGTTTTCCGCTAAAAACGCACAGTTTACGATTTATAAGCTTAAAGTGGAGAAGTTCGCAGATTTCAACATTTTTGATCCATTTCAGGTAACGCGAGGTATTTTTTGTTGAAGATGCAAGACTCATGGTTTTCCGCAACCAACAGAGAAAAATTTCAGAATGGGATCAAAGAAAATCTTTTTTAAACACGTTTTTATTGGTTCTATTGCGGCTATCGATTTCAACCTCGTAAGGTCATCTTCAGGCCGAGCTATAATATATTGTTTAACGATACAATTACAATGTGGTGATGTCTTACCGTCAATACTGTGAGATGAGGAGGCATGTACTATTATTAGCGGAGTAGTATGTGTTAGTTATCAGGAAAGCTGTAAATGTGGTTAATTAATAAAATTGGAGAGATCAGTTACATAAATATAAATAAATAAATATAAAATATAAAACTTACATGTTTGCTAAAAGTGAGGTTGTGTATAATTGTCTTGAATGAAACGTGTGTAACCTATACAAATAAAATGAAGTGTCAGTGGCGTGTTATGTGTGTTTATTAAAGGGGGGTATAGTGTGATAAATGTGATGTGTGTTAAAGTCTGTAATTTCGTTGATTATGTTGCTGTGTGGATTTAATAGTGCTTTGTGTATTTCATATTGTTCGAGTAAGATGAGTTTGTGGTATTTGTTACATTTGTGAATTAGTGTAGTGTTGTTGATGGTGATGTTATGGTTTGTTTGTTTTATGTGTGTGCCTATGGCAGAGTGTGTATTGTGGGGTGTTGTGTGTTCCTTGAATCTGGTGAGTATATTACGTGTGGTCATACCTATGTATATGCTGTTGCATTGTGTGCAAGAGATTTTGTATATGCCGGATTGTAAGTGATGTGGTTCTTTTGTGTGTGTGTTAGTTAATATATACACACACAAAAGAACCACATCACTTACAATCCGGCATATACAAAATCTCTTGCACACAATGCAACAGCATATACATAGGTATGACCACACGTAATATACTCACCAGATTCAAGGAACACACAACACCCCACAATACACACTCTGCCATAAGCACACACATAAAACAAACAAACCATAACATCACCATCAACAACACTACACTAATTCACAAATGTAACAAATACCACAAACTCATCTTACTCGAACAATATGAAATACACAAAGCACTATTAAATCCACACAGCAACATAATCAACGAAATTACAGACTTTAACACACATCACATTTATCACACTATACCCCCCTTTAATAAACACACATAACACGCCACTGACACTTCATTTTATTTGTATAGGTTACACACGTTTCATTCAAGACAATTATACACAACCTCACTTTTAGCAAACATGTAAGTTTTATATTTTATATTTATTTATTTATATTTATGTAACTGATCTCTCCAATTTTATTAATTAACCACATTTACAGCTTTCCTGATAACTAACACATACTACTCCGCTAATAATAGTACATGCCTCCTCATCTCACAGTATTGACGGTAAGACATCACCACATTGTAATTGTATCGTTAAACAATATATTATAGCTCGGCCTGAAGATGACCTTACGAGGTTGAAATCGATAGCCGCAATAGAACCAATAAAAACGTGTTTAAAAAAGATTTTCTTTGATCCCATTCTACATCGCACAACACGTTTAAAAACAATGGAACAATACATCAACCGAGAATCAAGAAAATGTTCATTTACAAGAAATTTGACTTCTGTACACCAGCCTATATCGCCAACCCTTGATAGATCCTTTCTATGCACATATTGGATAAACTTAACAAGAATTATATACAGT
>NW_022170596.1:13828734-13830103 GCF_008802855.1 Photinus pyralis
TTATCACGTCACAGATAGCGCGACTGAGGTAGGAGATATTAGAACACCTCCGTTAGAGCTCGGTTCTGTCACCCTATGACTTCCATGTCTTTGGACTCTTAAAGAAGGCACTCAAGGGACAGCGATTCCATTTGGACGCTGAAGTCGAGCAGGCAGTTTTCACATGGTTCTGTCAACAGCCACAGGAGTGGTATGCCACCGGTATACCGCGTTTTGTGAAGCAGTGGGATGCCTGCTTATGTAGTAATGGCAATTTTGTTTAGCTTAAATGAACCGCTTATATGTAACATCGCTCGAACGTGTATTTATTGAACCTGCCTCGTATCATATTAGTTTATTTTTATTCGACACTTGCCCCAAGGTGCATCTTTAATTATAACTATTCAAAATGTTGCAGTTCAGTTTGGGTTTAAGGTATGACTTTACTATCTGGTTAGAAGTTAACAGGTTAACAGAGCAGAAGTTGCATCTCTTCTTCTGTGCCGGGGAGAAGTTTGTGCCGGTGTTAATAAGGCTAAAGGGGAAGAGCTAGCTAGGTTTTTGTTTTGGTGTTTGTGTACGGTCTTTTTGGCTATGGATGAGTGCACACACGCATATCTTTGAATGTGAAAAATAGCAAAACTGATATATAGTTTTGACACAATTAAAAAAATTTGAACTGGAATGCCGGAGACGACCACGGATAAATTGATAGATTTCCAATTCCTCTAAACGCGCAGAACACCTTTCAATGAACTCGCGTTAGGTACAGACATAGGATAATTAGGATACAAACAACGTGCCAAACTGGATGAGGATGCCTACCACATCCTACGTTTAGAGCCCTTTCACACGATCCGTTTTTTTAAGCGACCGGTAACTGACGGTGAAAATTAACTGCCACTGCAGAAACACACTAAGTTTGTATTTGATTTGGAGCATTTCACGTTACGTATGCGAGGTCCGTAAAAAAAATCGGTCCGGTATCCGGCGCATCACACGGAGTCACGTTTTATAACGTAGGTAAACAAATGTTTTTTTGAATATTTGTCGAGTCAATCGCAATTATTTGCAGATCTTTGAATTGGTAATTTATGATCACCTGCATGCATGTTAATTTGAGCAGATAGACAATCCAACTCACTATTTAAATGAAATTTGATACATATGCACATAATTTATTTATGGATGCCCTCAACGGCTGATTACAACTGTTCAACTAGATTTGAAAACAAATTCACCGAAAACGTGTGAAGGATTATCCGTTTTGCGTCCGGTGATTTCACCGGTCCGTCAGTTTACCGGTCCCCTAAAAAAACGGATCGTGCGAAAGGGCCCAGGCGGCACGCGATTTTGGTTATCGATGCCGTTCCAGCTACAAATATAAATT
>NW_022170596.1:13830203-13833517 GCF_008802855.1 Photinus pyralis
TACATCAAATGTGACATTGAACCAGGTAAAGAAAATCGCCTAAACCTACAAAAGTGGAGAACCAAAAATCATTAATTCCAATCAGGCTCGTTAGTTCTTATTAATGGTGAGAAAGTACGAGTACAAAAGAAAATTGGTGCTCGAACTTAAAAAAATTACAGCGATGAAAATCTTGCAAATGCTATTATCGCCAATGAATTGGTTTCTGGGCCGTGTGGAAGAACTTAAAGATCAGCTGTGGCTGAATATGTTACCTTTTGGGCTTGTACCAATAAACGTATTATTATTATTATTATTATAAAGGTTCTGGTTCTGGTGGTGTTAACAGAGTAGTATGTATCCCTCAAGACATTCTGAGGCACACTTCGTCGAGCAGTCTCCAACATCTGTCCCCTTCCTATAGAAGAACAGTGAAGTGTATTTCGGTTTTCATGTATGTACTTAATGTTGAAGACTAGTGTGCAAATTTTACTGCTTGATATGACAGTGAGAAAGGTGTACTTTCCTCACTTAGGAAAATGTAGTTTAGGGAATGTCGATTCCGGTTCGGTTCCAAAAACTGCATAGCACCATATTTTTGTTTTGTGGCTCAAAATAGTATGCGCAAAAAGCATTTGAAATGTATTGTAAACGTATAACATTTGAGAACAGCCATGAATGAAAAATGAAATGACGGAAAAGCAGAAAAAAATTCAAAGTCTAAATGACTTTAGATTTAGATATCATGCTATGAAAAATTTTTAAATTACCTTAACAAACTTCGATAGAGGCACTGTCTGCGTGTATAACAGAAACATGCCAATGAACTATGTCACAAGTTACTTTTACTAGAAAATTAATGTAGCTTCCACCTTGACGATAATATAAACTAGAACGTGAACGTGTTTTTCCAAAGCTCATATGAACGAATTGTAGCACATAAAGAGACTGAGAGAATATGTGTTTAAATTATATTAAAGTTGACGGTTCTTTACATCCACAAAACTGGATAAACAATAAACATCTCTGAAATACATTGTTTATGAACGAAATTACAGTTTGTTCATCTGCCTAGGTATATACATAACGTCATATATATTCTGCTGAAAGGCACGTTAAATGACCCGAATGAGGTATGAAGGATGGTCTCCAGGTACCTATTTTCAAAGTGTTCAGTTGATCCGGCGTGTTATTAAAAAAATTGCAAGCAACACGACAACTTTGTTTCTATATTTAGAATTTTCCATTTTTTTTTGGCCAGTATTGATATTAATGACTGGAGCTACTGTTGGGTATTGTAGATTTTAAATTGAACATAAACTTGAGCTCCCTACTACTACCACACATTTAAAAATATTAAAAGAATAAAATGATTACTAGAGTAATATCACAAATTTTGCGCTAAGGATCCCTAAGATGGCTGTAGGGAGATAGAATATTATAAACCTTTTGAAACTTGGTATATATACAGTCTGTATCAAATTAAGATGCCGCTATTGTAAACTTTCTTAGTTATAGAGTGTATTTTTAGCTTCCTAGCTTGAGCTAGGTGGCTATTGCAATCACCTTTTTTGGACATGTTAAAATTTCATCAAATGTCGACGTTTTAGATCATTTTAAGCAACTTTTACAGAATAAAAATTTTTTCCGTCTGTATGTATGTGCGTACGTTCGTATGTTGGCAATTTTCCGAGGTAACGGATCGACGGATTTTGTTCAAATTTTGGCATACTGAAACGAAAAATAACGAGCCGGATTTTTGAAAAAAATGTTTTTTTCAAATAGCAACACAACATTTTTTTAAGTTATTCGAAAGACCTTATGTTTCTGTGTACAACCTATAAAAATTGTGCCAGGTTTTAGTACAAAAAAACCGAGAAAAAAATGTCAAATTAAAAAAACTAATATATTTTTTTTCGGCAAAACTGAATTAATTCTAATTAGGAATTACAATTATTAATGATATGTTGCCTTGTGACATAAAATAATATCTAAAATCAATAAACAAACATCAGCAAAATTAAAAGAAAAGAAATACAACGACATATACGAGTACTAACCGCGCCCTAGGTAATCGGGCGACAACTGGAGTTTTCAACGCGTTATGGCTGTTGTCGAAAAAATTACTGTTCTAAAGGAAACAATGTTAAATCTTTTTTTTACTAAAAGAACACACAAAGAAGATGCAAACGCCACGAGAATTTCGTATTTAGGAAAGAATGTATTAAAAATTACCTATTATCGCGATCTAATTAGAATTATTAATTTAAGGGGTAAACTTTATTTTTTTCCAAGTATAACAATAGATTTGAATAAACAAAAATAAATACCGTTTACGATGTTAACGGTTATATACGATAGTTTTGAAGCAAGCATTTTTGCATAGAATATGTTGTATTAGTTACAGGAATGATTTATGGGGGTTTAAATGGATACACGATACCAATTGGGGTGTAGCCGAGGGCGTGTAGTTCTGATAAAGTGTAGGGCAATTTAATTTTTTCAAATAGAAACTTTGAATATTCTTATTCTACATCGGAAAATAATAAACTTTCGTGGGAAACGTTTTTGTCTAAACTTATTATTTTTTGAAGACATTCTTCTAAAAGCGCTATTTTTGGATTGAGCTAGGAGGCTGTTCTGTCAAGAATTTGGCAACTGGTGTTACTGAATCGAAATCTGTAGGTAAATAACAAAAACCACGCATTTTTCAGACAAAAATTAGACTTTTTTATATGGAACACCCTGTATATTATTACATAATGACATAAAAGAAATGTAGACGCGTATGGCAAAAGGAAAAATAGTTGGGAATTACTGTACTTGAAAAAGTTTGGTCATTCAATGCTCACTATTTACATGTACCCTTATACAGGGTGCGTGTCCACTTTCCAAACAATAAATAACAA
This sequence comes from Photinus pyralis, assembly GCF_008802855.1. Classification (NCBI taxonomy): domain Eukaryota; kingdom Metazoa; phylum Arthropoda; class Insecta; order Coleoptera; family Lampyridae; genus Photinus; species Photinus pyralis. The sequence goes on from NW_022170596.1 coordinate 13,833,092, forward strand.
ACCTTTTTGACTAAGGGGATCAAACATTTCAATGCCACATGAACGTTGCATATAAGGTATAGGATGTTAAACCGCATTTTTTTTTCGCGACAGGCTCAACCTGACAAGGGTTAATGTGATACACTATTTGGAACTGGAAGATCATTATATTCTCTAATGAGAGATAACATTAATTTTGACTGCAAAAAGTAGCAGGAGGGTAAATGAAATTTTGATAATTTCAAACTACGAAGTATATCATTATGTAACAGAACTCCGAAGCAAAGGAGATGTATGTTTTTTGCCTTCAAATGATTATCACACGAGTCTGTTTCTATTCAATTTTTTCAGCGGTTCACCACCCTAGGCAAGGGGATGGAATGACGTTGTATTTGAATCTCCTTCAGTACAAGTGTGAGTTGTAATGAGTTTGTTTCTGAAAATGAT
>NW_022170596.1:13833617-13897377 GCF_008802855.1 Photinus pyralis
TAGTACTAGCGGTATACCAAAAGATACTGCATTTTCTTATACCAAGGTGCCACTTGGTACAGTTGTTCCTTAGAGCCATTTAGACGATTTGGCCCGAAGAACACTTGACATTTTCCGTGTGGGTAGATTTTAGAGGGGGTGGGGGTGATTTATTGTAACATTTTTTTAAAAACTAAATATGGCCTAGAGACGAGATCTGGGTGTCGATTTCGTATGATTTTAACCCGAGGAATCCAATGGTAGCGCCAGAAATGTAATCCGGATACAGGAAGTCCGTGAAAAGTCGACATTTTTAGAAAATGACAGACTTTTGATCGAATTATATTTCTAAGGCACACCGGGTCGTGTAAGGTGTCTAGAGTTATGTTTTTGGGGTCAGGGAATTCATTTATGATAACAAAAATAACATACTGGCATCGGAACTGCATGAGATGCTTCCCTACTGCGCTTTTTGAAGACGTCGCACGCGGTGAAACCCAAGATATTCCAAAGTTTTAATACCTATATAAATTTGTAATATTTTATTTAATAAAAATACACATTAACAAAACATAAAATATATTAAAAACATGGGGTAAAAAATTTATAAGCCTATGAAGGATCACCAAGTACATCGCTGACCTCCTCTGAGATTGCGTTATCACCACTGAAAAAGAATTTCACATACCGGGTGAATATTTTAAAACCGAACGTAGGAAATTAACATGCGAAAAACGTTTTTTGCCGATCGTTGCCCCCCAAACTTAGACGGTTTGTAATGACACCAATCAAAAGAAGATTTTTTTCTCATCTAATGATATACGAATTAGCTTATTTTCAGGTGTATTTCTCATTATTTTATCAAAAATTCGGCAATAAATCCAATTAGCAAAATCATGTTAAACCATGGAAATTTCCTAACGAATTGAAATAGGTTTTCACATGCACGGAAAACAAATATCGCGTACTAGAGTAAATATTTCCGCTGTAAACGTTTATTATAAATACTTTTTAGGCTATCATCACAAAAACGTTGATTTTGTGGTCGCTTTTGCGGCCATAAAGTTTCACTTTATTGTACGCTTCTGTCAAACTTTACTTTATTGTACACATCTGTCAAACTGTACTTATTTGAAACTGATGTTTGAGAAACAGTAATCTGTTTAATACAAAGCGTCTATCTGGTCTAGCCCCATCAAGGATTGGGCCATCCATGTGCGTTTTTTTCATTTTCGGACTTGTAGGAATGTTTCACACTATTTTGCATAATCACAATGTTCACATTTAAAATTATAGTTTGACGTTTCAATCTTTGCTGCTTGCAGACCTTTTTGAAGTGTAGAACCAAAACATGAGGAAGATGTTGTTACTTATATTATTATACGAAGAATCACCAGCAATTAACCGAAAACACAAGTAGCTACCTATACCTACCATCAACGTAGGTAATCAGGTTTCTAATAATTGTACAGCATGTTAACTATAAGGTCTTGGAAGCCACAGTAACGAAGGACCTATTGCATTTGACATTATTAAAATCTTGTGCAGCGGAGGAAGTTGCGATTGTACTTTTACTCTCAAACGCCTGCTCTTATATCATATATGACTTAGGGTCGCAACGCTTGCAGCTTCCAAAATTTCATTTGGGGTATCTGAACTGTCGCTATCACCCATTTTGATACGCACAAAACACACGCAAAGATGTTAATTATAGTTTATTACATATGACAGGAAATGCTTTGTTTTTAATTGTCTAAGATAACTATGATTTTCAGAAAAAATATGTTTATGAGCAAATTTTTGAATTCTTTTTTGATGATCGCCTAAAAAATGTTGTGTGCACCTTGGCCAAAAGTGATTTGTTAGGCCTCATCTGAATTGCGGCCTCGGCTACCGCCTCGGCCACAAACAGCAGCTTCGGCCAAAAAAGATCACTTTTACGGCCTTGGTACACAAATAACTATTTCTACAACTGTCAAAAAAACCTGTCATTTTCTGACGAATTTCGAAACGCGAAGTACTAGATTTTTAAACGGTTAATTAATAACTAAGGTTGCTCTTGACAACGTGCGCGAAATCGTCAACAGTGAAAAAAAGTATTTCGCGCACGTGACAAAGTTGAACTTAAACAGCAAATTTAATTAACAATCGGTTCAGTTGTAGAAAAAATATTGTATATAACGCTAACGCGAAGTTATTTCGCGCATTTGACTGATATTTTAACTCGGCTTCGCCTCGTCAAAATACCTTCAGTCTCAATGCGCGAAATTGAACTTCGCGCTCTTGTTATATAAATAACTTTTTGTACTCATTGAATGGAAAGATAATGTTTTCAAGCATCCTCGATGCACGGGAAAACGACTTTTTCTACAATCGATATCCAAAGTAGGCATTTGCGCTCGTATTTGACAACGCAAACGTCATCTTTTTCGAGGAATGTCACTTTGTCGCTTATAAGCGACAAAATAGAAAAAACGCTCGCTCTCCCAATTATTAACTATAAATCAAATATGCATTGCTCAGAGTATCCAATGACAACGAGTAAATGACATCTTTCATTTGGGCATAAGATTAAAATGATTTGAGTGAAAAATTTAAATTTTTGGAAATATGTGAACTGCTCGATTGTAGAAAAAACCTTGTGTGTAATTCGAGCGCAAATTGATTGTCGATTTCAAGAGATTGCCGCGCTCCTTCGTCGCGCGTCAACTGTCTCTTTCAATCGACAATATATCATTTTGCGCTCTTAATACACAAATAGCTATTCCCGCATCGCGGTGTTTTTTAGTTTCCGCTGGAGAGAAGGGGTTATGCGCGTTCTTCAGTTGGTAGTACTTATTGAAGTCAACGAACGTCATGTCATGGTTAACTGTCATCTGCTGTAAAATCAATTAAACCGTTGGTTGAGGGTATTTAGTGCGATTAATCGGAAACAGACGTACACTAAGTTTTACGTAAATATATAAACAAGAACTTATAACGCAATCAAATTATTTTTCAGAAGTGGAACTCAAGAAAAAGTAAAATTTATTGTTAAAACGTCTTAAAATGTGACCAGTGATATTCCGCAACTATTGGCATATGCAGCTTAAGAAAGTACATATTAACACACGCAAAGCTTCCAAGGATTATAAATGTAACGAGTGTATTTACGCAACTCAAGATAAATCAAATTTGAGATCACATTTGTTCACACGTCTTCTGGGAATATTAAATACGATCAGTACACTTACGCGACCAATAAAAGCAATCTTTTCAAAGCATATTTGTTAACACTGAAGACTTCCAAGGATTATGCAGTGGAAACGATGCAATTCCGTGACCAGTAGTAGCACTCATTGCAAAGCCAAAATATGTATTAACCAAAGATCTGAAAGTTTTAAATGTGACCAGTGCGATGAAAAGTGGGTAGTTATAAAACTATGTTACCAACCAAACATATTGTGTTACCAACTTATGATTAAAAAAAAAACTAATTTACAAAACTTTATTAATTTTGACTTTTTTACGCAATTCGTTACAAAAAATATTGTACCTAACTCTTTCGGAACGAATTTTCCCGCATTCGCACTAAATGCAGCACTCCCTACGGTCGTGCTGCAAACAAAGTGCTCATGCGGAAAAATTAACTTACCGAACTTGTTAGCTAAATAACTATTTCATCACCAGTTGCGAAATATTTTACTTTTCACAACTGTTTATGAAAAGTAAGGCATTTGACAACGTCAACGAGTTTTAAAAAGTGTCACTTTAAATGTCAAAATTAGAAAAAATTTCTGCCCTTGACAGTACTCTAAGGCCGGATGTCCACCGCATCGGAACGACCAAGATTGGTGCGATTTGAATCGCCCGATAAAGATTGCGCGCGTGCGCTCCTATTGAAACCTGTCCACAGGCTCGATTTTTGTCGGGACCGATCAAAATCGCAACCGACTATATTCGCCCGACCCGACGTTCTTGAACGATCATTTGTCGGCATTCGTGTGTCATAATAATCAAAAGTGCTGGTAATCTTTCTTCTACCGTCACACATCTTCTGTAATTGGTGTCCCTTTTGGCAATGTCAGCCAAAGGAAAAAACTACTCTTGGACATACGATACATACATTTAAATTTGTGTTCTGCTTCACTTGACATTTTATTTAATGTCAACTGTCAACTCGATCAAAATCGTTCGAAAAGCGATCGTCCTATGGACATGAATTGCCAATTTTATTCGGCCCGATCAATCTGGATACGACTACAGTTGGACCGATCTTCGTCACCCCGATTCGGTGGACATGCGGCCTAAGGCCCATACCGAACAGTTTTGTCAGCGTGTCCGAATTATACCAACGCAACGTAATTTTTTAAGATAAATTATAACTTTTTATCTACAACACTATTGACAACCGCAAGATTTTTTAACATAAATAATTCAACATAGAGGGACCAGCATAAACATTTCCCGCCATAATTATTTTTAGCGGTTTTTATCTCGAAAGAATAAAATTGAGTTTTCTACCCTAACGTTGATGTAGGTAGCAGCATTTAATAATTGAAATGGTGAAAGTAATCTCATTATTATATGTTGGGTGTTTTTTCTCTGCTACAGGAAATGTGTGTTAGAAGAAAATGTGATTTATATAAAGCTGTACGGTCTGGAGTGATTGCCCCGTGGAAGTTACACCCGGAATTTTATTACTTTTAAAAGCTTTCTTTAAGATAGAATTATTTGCGCATAAATAATTTGATGCAACCTCTAATTGGTTCGTCGATATTTTAATGAAAGGGTATGTGTTTCTGATAAGGTTTCTGTTCTTGTAGATTGTCGTACAATGCATCTAATAGGGTAAGTTCGGTATTATTTCTACTGTAATTTTTATAGTTCAGAGTTAAAAGACATCAGCATAACAATGCAACAATGCACTTAAAACACATGGCAAATATTTTTATACGATCACTCAAAATTAGATGAGATTATTCGACGGTAAATGTAAATGTCGCATAGAAATAATATTTGCGCACAATTAGCTGCTTTAGAAGTGGGACCAAGTATAACATGCAATTCAACAAGTTCATTCCTATAGTTATAAGGGTCACAGATAGACCACGGGTTTAAAAAAATCGACTATCGTTCGTATTTGTTGCAATAGTTTCCAATTCGCAAATAAACTTTTTAAGGTCATGCCGTTTTTATCTTTGTGGGTTAAGATTTCCATTGTCCGTATTTAACGTAAGTTTCTAAACGGTAAATGATTTCTTATAAATGAAGGTCACAGGTTTAAAAGTTTACGCGTTTGTTCGTATTCATCGTAATAGTTTTTAATGTGCCAGTTACCCTTGGTAATTGATGGTCACCAAACCTTAATTTACACGTAATCCGCTTGGAAACTGTACCATCGGTTTGCCGCCATTATAACACAAACCCAAAATGCATTCTACGGTAATTTACAGGTCATTGACGTGACTTATCTAACGGTTCAACGCGGATTTCTTGACGGTTCCGCGCGAACAATCAACTTCCCACTACTTTTCTGTTTTGAGTGATGTGACGTAGGACGCGAACTTTTTTCACCAATCAATATTAATTTTTCCGTCCAATCAGAACATTTATTCAACATGCAGTGGCATCCTGCTGAACCACCAAATCCCACGTTACGTAACAGGCTCGATAATTTCGATTGCAAAATAAACAAAACACTCCTGTAATCTGAACCACTCCCACGACTCACTGGCGTCGTTAGCTTTTGTACGTATTTCACAAGTCAGGATGGTATTTTAGGACCGCTCCGGTAACATATCAAGAAACTCAGACCCGTGGCTAGGGCACGCAACATCCATTTCCACATTCCATTTCAATTCAAAAAATAGGGAAGGCGCTTTTGACATCTCCGTTATAGCTATGAACCGAATTGCATAAAATTCAAACTGGGCATAGCTATAACCATATAATATGCAATTCCAGGGTGAAGGTCTGCGCTATCAACTCGACGATAACCACCATGCCGCGGGCGTCATCCATTGAACCTAATGCGACCTTCCTTTCTCATGTCTGCAATAAAAAGGTCTGTAATGAGAGAGATCGACTTCCAGGCTTTTATTTCGACGGATAATTATTTGAAACTGACCAGGGTCATCCATCAAGTTCGTTTCGTCAAAGTTTAACGGGCACAATTCCTTCCATGCTTTGCTCTAAATGGTCGAAATATTCGTCGATACGTACTTCATTACTTGTGCCGGTCTAAGAAAGATCGAGTCCAACGAGGCCCAGGAAAATTCTCTTGGAATCGCTCGTCTAGGTTATACTGTTATAGTTATAGAACTGAGATTAAAGAGAATCTGCGAGTAACTATCCTAACTCCCCTCCGCTCCCAAATGTGAACTAGCCAGCTACTATTTTCCTTTAAACAATGCACTAAATAGTTGGCGCCATTAATCCCAATTTTTCGATTTTTTAAAGTTTACTGGGTACGAACAAGGCAATCGCATTCCTTCTCTGAGCTATTTAAAAGAGAACAACTAAAGAATTGCAACAACTCCCTAAATATTTGATGTTCCATTGGGAGAATAATAGTGTAAAGCTACCGCAAGCGGTTTGAAATAATAGTAAATAAAATCTGTTCATACAAAGTTCTTATAGTTCGATTCCTTTAGGAATATTAAAATTACTTCAAACATAATTCCGTATGAAAATTCCTTAAAATAACCGACCACTACTTTATACAAATCAACATTTTTTAAATAACTTACAGTTATTGACGTGGGTAATATTTCTAGTCTGGTAGCAATTGATCTCATCTCTCCTTGGAAAATGCCGCTTCAAGGAATATGGACACGGATCGTTTCGATGGTACAGTCGATTTTTTTGCGCCACTCCGGTAAGAAGAATTGCAACAACTCCCTAAATATTTGATATATTTGATATTGTTCCATTGGGAGAATAAGAGTGTACAGCTACTGCAAGCGGTTTAAAATCATAGTAAAATTGGCGAGTAACTTGGAATTACGGTACTCTGTGAAAGTATTCGAAATCAGTCATTGAGTGTAACGGCATTTCATTTATAAGGGTCGAAAACCTCATTTGCATAAAATAACGTCTGTTCATGCAAAGTTTTCATAGATCGATTCCTTTAGGAATATTTAAATTACTTCAAACATTATTCCTTATGCAAATTCTTTAAAATAACCGACCACTAGTTTACACAAATTTTAAATAACTTACAGTTATTGACGTGGGTAATATTCTATTTGGTAGCAATTGATCTTATCTCTTCTTGGAAAATGCCGCTTCAAGGAATATGGACACGGCACATGGATCGTTTCGATGGTGCAGTTGATTTTTTTGCGCCACCCTGGTAACGTCTTCGTGATGAATGACGCAGTTTGTCGGAAGAAAAGTTCGTATGAATCGCGAATCCAAGCAAACCGGCTTCAATTTTAGGAAAGTAATACACGAGATTGTGATTATGTAAAGGAATAAAATGCCAATGATCCATTGTGTTGATATTAATTTTTGCCCAATTTATTAAGTAGGTTTCGCTGCGGGTAAAATTCATCGATTAATGGTCTTTAAATTCCCTGCCGTATGCCGTTGTATACAAAATTTTATTTGTCGCACAAGGCGCTGCCCAAAAACGTCACCCAACTATAAGGAACTAGCTCTTAACCACTAGTTACGGTTAGCGATCCGAAAAACAAACTTCTTTGTTTATTACAATATAAAAAAATAAAATATATGATGATAAGAAACGATGTAATTTTTTGGAATTTTGCTTCTCCTTGTGTGACTGGCAGCTGATAGGACAGACGGACGGAGACTTCGTTTGCTGACTGGACAGACGCTACAACCGTATCAATGTTAGATGGGTATTTATCAATTTCCAACTAAAAGAAATAATTATAATTATAACTCTACCCAGCGGTCTAAAAGATTAAAATAAAGCACAATTACTCTAAGTTTTATCGAACGAATTCCACTTACCGAATAGCGGCAAAAAAGAAACTAAAGTAACAACGTAACAAGACTAAAGACCTACATTTATAGATGTTGGCAATGGTCCTTATTGATGGCCGGTTAGGTCCTTCTTGATGTTTTCTCTTGGTTCAATTTTTGCGTTAGGGACTTAGGGTCTACAGGTTATAGTTACGGCGACTATAGCGGTTTTTTTAAAAACTACTCCTGGAGGTAATGATATACCTAATATTAGTCTTACGTTTACAAATAGTTTTTGCTTCCTTGTAGGTACCTTTGAAAACGATTCTTTGGGGTCAGGATTAATTAATCACATGGTAATTATTTACTTACCTACTTCTATATTCACAATTCATATTCGGTATATACCAAGTTTTTATAAAAGTTTAAGTTTTACACACAATATCGAAATTTTATACCAAAAGTTACAATATAAAAAAGCGTTACTCCGAAATATGGGCAAATTCCACATCGAAAACTCGCGCTGGAATTATATGTAAAGCAAAAAGTTTGAGTTTCGTATGAATGAATGTTTAAAAACTATTTAATAGGAATAAAGTGACTGCGCGATGTTAAACTAAGTTTAACAAGCTGGATTGTATGAATTTGAAAGTATTTGACTTGTCGGTAGAATTACTCCACTTCTTTCGCTAAAGCGCCCTTTACAGGAAATTTAAATATAAATGTGGGTGTCATCTGTAGTTCGACATTGTATTTAATTGCAATTAATCCGTGATTCTGAGTAGAAATACTCGTACGTTATTCGGGTTAGAGCTGCCGGAAGGTTTCTCACAGATTGTTATCGTTGATCCATTTCGCATTAGGCCACGCGTACTTAATTGGTCATCATTACCGCCGCTCCTTGCTCTATACTTTTTGTTACTGTACCTCAAGGTTTGCTCATCCCCAGATGTAACTACAGTATTTGAACAGTATTTCTTGTTAAACTATTAGTGCAAACCCCCGTCCAGACGATTACGTTTCAACTGCTTTTTCCTAAGCCATTCGCGCTAGAACCGTATCAATATTAGGTGGGTATTTATCAATTTCCAACTAAAAGCAATAATTATAACTCTACCAAACGGCCTAAAAGATTAAAATAAAGTACAATTGCCCTAAGTGTATCGAACGAATCCCACATACTGAATATTGGAAAAAAAACCAAAGTAACAACGTAATAAGACGGTTTTCTTTCAATTTACAGCTATAATATTAATTTCTTCAGCTATATTTAAATTCCCAAATGGACACAGAATACGCATACAGCGTTCTGATAAACCACAATCAATCAAAGGCCGAATTTCACCGGGACAACGGCTTTACTCATCGTCCATACATGCAAATGCAACCACTTACGCACCACTCGATTACACAAATTTCTAAAACAAATTACATGGGAAGCGTACCTTTTTAAACGAACCTGTATTTTTGTCACGTGATACTATGATCTTAAAGTAAAGTTTTGCCCGAATTTCTATTATCTTAATGATAAAATTAAATAATTAATGTTATCTTAATGATAATTTCAAATCATTCTTTTTATCTTGTTGATAATTTTAATTCCATTCCGCCATTTAAAATTATCTGACATAATTGTAAATGGCTATTTCAGCCATTTAATATTATCTGAGATAAAACTAAATGGCGCCGTGCGCTGCTTTTCTCTCTTTTCTCTATAAAACAGCGTATTTCCATCTCGCTATGACTTGCAAAGGTAGCCATTTAAAATTAAAAATGGAAATACGCTGTTTTATAGAGAAAAAGAGAGAAAGGCAGCGCACGGCGCCATTTAATTTTATCTCAGATAATATTAAATGGCTGAAATAGCCATTTACAATTATCTCAGATAATTTATAAATGGCGGAATGGAATTAAAATTATCAACAAGATAAAAATAATTTTTTTTTCATTATCAACAAGATAAAAAAAATGATTTGAAATTAACATTAAGATTAATTATTTAATTTTATCATTAAGATAATAGAAATTCGGGCAAAACTTTACTTTAAGATTATAGTATTGTTGCACATTAAATGTTAAAACGGCGTTCCATAGATTAAGGTGGAAATGGAATAAAATCGCAAAAACATATAGTGACATTATACTTACATCGCATTTAATCAGTTGACACTAGTTGGTATATTACAATGACACTGAACTCAGCAGAACACTACTTCAAAAAACCAAGAAAATGAAGAGTGAACTAACTATAATTAGGTGCTAAATAGGTGCTAATTAAGTGCCCTATCCCCGAATGAAATGCTCCTTTTTTTTAAATTATTACATGGGAAAATCAATTGAGATAACAGTTAAAGTTATTTGGTATTATTTCGGATTACTATATGTAATTACAATGTAAAATGAAGGACAGCTAGCCCAGGTTAGACTAAAACAGATTTGGAAGTCGTTCTTGTTTCTTTTTTTATTATTTCAAATCAAACCATCCATTCCAATGAAGAAAACTAATAGACGAATCTGAACATAAACTGAAAGTAATATCTCACACGTTGCAACGTCCAGAAGCGACATTGCATTGAGAATTCCTTTACTCGCCCAGAAAACTAATTTGATTCCGATAATCTAACAAATCGCTTTACTAGGATTGAGTAACCGCAAAATGCACGTGCCGTCAATTGTAATAGAACATCGATCGACCTAGATCAGAGATCTACTATAAGTTTATTTAGAAGACAGCGAGTAAGGTATTAAATAAAGGGCTGTTATGTTTAAATACGTCCCTCGTAGCTGAACTTCAAAGTTTTCGCAGAAATATTACCCCCTTTATGACAAAATCTATAGAGAATACCTTGACACTTTTATAAGATGAGCTCTAGAACAAAAGTTCACTTCCTTTAATTAAGTTATCTGCTGGGGCTTTCCATTGCATTTTAATGTGTATTGTTAAGTAAAGTTTACTAATAAAGCCAAGAAACTCTTTCACTTCCGATATCGCCCTTTATATACTCTGTGGACCTAGAGCTAACTACCTAATTTGACTAAAAATAGATGTAAACCTCATATTAAAATTCTTTTTATAAATTATATTGAAGTATATCAGCTAATTACGCAAATTCTGATTTAATTTCATAGCGCCCCTCCTTTGAAAATATTTTCAGAGCAATATCAGGCAAACATCAGACAATGGACCATATTTTTCGAATAAACGTCAGAAATTTTAATAGAGTTAGAACTTGGAAAAGGATTTGCGTTCGAATAAATAAACTTTATTGAACGCGATTCAATATGAACAAAGCCATTTACTTATACCCAGAGGCTTTTACATTTTTGGAAGTTCGTGAGAATTTTTAAATAATATTTGCTTTTTTGTACTTTTTGCTTTCCCGGCGTCAGCCTCATTTAAATCTAGTATCTTGGGGTATTACGTGTAGTAATATTCTCATCGGTCCACAGTATCTAATTCATTTCGTTTATGGGTAACCTATAAAACATTCGAATAAAGTAAAACAAACATTTTATCTTCTTTTTTATACATCATTGACAAATTAACAGCTCGCTTTAGGGTGGAAAATTTATGTTACACTCTTAAAAGAAAGTAAAAGGCGTTGTAAGAAAATCGGGACTGTGATGACGAATGAGTCATCAGTTACTTTCTTTTTATACATTCATTTTTCACTGGCAATAGGGGTTATTTGTTACTTTTAACTACCCGTTGAGTCCATTACTACCTATAACTAGAAGATGCTCCTAATTGCCACATTTATCTTGTGGGAATGAATCCTAATTTCTAACTTTTATTTTTAACTGCTGAATACTTATCATGTGAATGTTTACCTGAAAACTGGATAGTTTACCAAATCGACCCACTTTGATCTTAGCGCGTCTTGCAAGTCTGTAACAGGGGGTCGCTTGGGCGTTTTCAAAAATGTGGTTTTGAATTTGTATTTTGGGCAACGTAGAAAATTTTTTACATGTAACGCTTCATAGCCAACGTGAACGAAAGTATGTTTGACGATAAGAAGCGATAACAAGAAGCGTATTGCGGAAATCAAGCGCGGTTGCCACGGCTTCTTGGGTTCTGAAAGTTTCGTTCCGTTCTGTTTAAATCCGTGCACGTGACCGAAATGCGTCAGATTAACTTATCGGTGCATTTTTCCTGCAAAAAGACCTAGTAAATTGGGCAAAATTAATATCGACACAGCGGAACATTGACATTTTATTCCTGTATAGATTTTGTATATTTTATTGATAAGAATCAAATCCAAACAACGGATTTGGGGTATTTTGGTTCGGATCTGAGGAATGATCCAATGGGTTCAAAGTTTTCTTAGAATCTTGAAAGCTCGGCTCGCTATATTTATTATCTGCATCAGACGGGATTATTGCTCCTACTGCAAATCGCTTCCAACTTTATTCTGTGCTCTCAACTGCCACTAGTTGAAACTATTCTAAACGTCTTTAATTTCTGAAAAGAGGAAATAATTTTCACTCATCAAGAAATATCACCTTAATTTTTCTGGTGATAGTAACTAAAATTATAATGGCATCTAATTTATCAACGGTAGTAATAATAATAAAAAAGAACAATAGTGTTAGAGGTAACATTGATGATAGAAAACCTGTGCCAACTCTAACCAAAAAATTGACCTAGTCGGCGGTCAATACCGATTCCTTCCAGCGCCACCAGAAGATTTACAACCTTGCTTTTGGTCAAAGGCCGGCGGAGATGCAACGATCTCGGGGTTTTGGAAAAACACAGAAGAAACACTAACTGTAATTTCAAAGCATCGCTTTAGTTATCAAGATAATTCACAAGAAAAAGAATTAATCCAGCTTCTTGCACCCCTACGCTCTGATACACTAAAAAGTGTTATAAGGAAAGACAGAACACGTACCTTATTTTTTAAGACGTGCTTTAGTATCAAGAGAATCCACAAGAAGAAGAATCAATTTAGATTTTTGCACCTCTACGCTCCTGATACACTTACAAATGTTATAGGAAAGAAGAAACGACAATGATATTTTCAGAGACACGCTTTAAGATCAGGAGAATCTATGAGAAGAAGAAACGATACCGCTTCTTGAAACTCTGCCCTCTTGATACACTTAAAAGTGGTATATGCAAGAAGAAACGTAAACATTCTTTTCCAAGATTCGCTTAGAAGAATCTATAAGAAGAAGAATCGAGTCGCTTTAGTATTAGAAGAATCTACAAGAAGAAGAATCGGCTCAGATTTTGTGTCTTCACAGTCTTGATACATTTAAAGATGTTATAAAAAGAAGAAATATGAACCTAATCAGGATAATCCACAAGAAGAAGTATCAATTCAGCATCTTGCACCCTGACGCTCCTGATAGGATTACAAATTTTGTAAAAAAGGGGAAACTTAAATCTTCTTTTCAAAGACTCGTTTTATATCAGGAGAATTAACAAGAAGAAGAATCGATTCAGTTCTTGCACCTCTACGCTCTTGATCCATTTAACAATTTTGTAAAAAAGGAGAAACTCAAACCTACTTTTGAAAGTCTCGCTTTAGTATCAGGAGAATCAACAAGAAGAAGAATCGACTCAGCTTCCTGCACCTCTGTGCCCCTGATACACGCAAAAGTGCTATAGGGAAGAACTACGAAACTTATCTCGCTTTAGTATCCTGAGAATCTACAAGAAGAAGAGTGAATTCAGCTTCTTGTACCTCTACGCTTCTGATACATATAAAAGTGGTATAGGAAAGAAGAACTACGAATTTTATCTTCAAAGACTAGCTTTAGTCTCAACTTCTTGCAACTTTACTCTCCTGATACACTCAAAAGTGGTATAGGCAAGAAGAAAAGAAAACCTTCTCTTCAAAGACTTGCTTTAATATCAGAAGAATCTAGGAAGACGAATCGACACAGATTCTTGCAGCTCTACGCTCCTGATACATTTAAAGGTGTTATAAAAAAGGAAAAAGCATGAACCTTCTTTTAAAGACTCGTTTTAGTATCAGGAGAATGCAAGAATCAATTCAGCTTCACTTAAAAGCGTTATAGGAAAGAAGAAACACGAACCTTATTTTTAAAGTCTCGCCTTTAGTATCCGGATAGTCCACAAGAAGGAGAATCAATTCACCATCTTGCACCTCGATGCCCTGATACATTTAAAAGTGTTATAACTGTTACAAGGACTGAAGGAACACGTACCTTATTTTGAAAAACTCGCTTTAGTATCAGGAGAATCTACGAGTCTTGCACTTCTACGCTCCTGATGCATTAAAGAGTTTTGTAAAAAAAGGAAACAAATCTTCTTGAGAGACTCGCTTTATATCATCAGTATAATCAACAGGAAAAGGAATCGATTCAGCTTCTTGCACCTCTACGTTCCTGATTCATTTAACAATTTTGTAAACAAATTCCTTTGAAAGACCTGCTTTGGTGTCAGGAGAATCAACAAGAAGAGGAATCGACTGAGCTTCTTGCACCTCTGCGCTCCTGATACACTTGAAAGTGTTATAGGAGGATTACGAACCTTATCTCGCTTTAGTATCCGGAGAATCTACAAGAAGAGGAATGAATTCAGCTTCTGGAACCTGTACGATCCTTCAGAAGAATCTACAAGGACAAGAATGTATTTAACTTCTTGCAACTCTGCCCTCCTGATACACTTGAAAGTGCTATAGGCAAGAAGAAACGCAAACCTTATTTTCAAACTCTCGCTTTAGTATCAGAAATTACTTACGGTGCTTTCTTAATAATCTGGTCGGGTAAGGTTTGAAATATTCAGACGCACTTAACTGGCACACAAACGCTGACAACTTGTGGAAATATTGCTTGTTCTTGATGGCTCCGAACCTCTTGACAAGATCTGGCTTGCTGAATTTGCTGACAAATTATTTCGTAGCTGTTTGGTCGGTAGAAACTTTTAACTTTTAATAAGAGGAGAAGCTTAAGAAAAGGCCTCGCGGTACTACAACAGCTTATATTATCAACGTCCGTCAGACAAAATGCTTTAAAAAACTTCTCCGAATAAAATGCGCAATTATTCGTGACATAGGTTGCTCCTTATCCAGCACTAAAACACGTGCGTTAATTAAATTCCGCCTGGTAACTTATCTCAGCCGACCAGATGTATTTTACTTTTGCCACCTTAAACCTCTCGCCAGGAAAGATTGCCGGTCACAGAACACTTGATCCCGGTCTACAATCTATGTTTTTCTCAAGATGTGAGCGACTTCCGGGATAGTATCGTGTCAATGTTAAACAAAAAATCGTTTCGTGCAACATTGGCACGACCCTATTCCGGAAGTCGCTCACATATTAAGAAAATCATAGATTGTAAATCGACACAAGGTGTGCTGTGATCGGCAATCTTTCCTGGGGAGAGTTATATATTAATTGAATAATTAAAAATCCCCGATTTACTTAATAAATTGCAATACTTTCACATACGGGATGTCTCGTCAGCTTTGTTGGTGTTTAGACCGATATAACGTTAGCATGACGTTGTTTACACAACAATATATACCTATTGCTTGTTCTCTTTAATCTTTAATATGCATGTGTAGTATTTATATTAAAAAAAAATATTTGCAATGCTATATTGTAACAGTTAAATTTAATCAATTACAATCTGCGCAGAATATCCGGAATTATTAAAAAATGTATATCCGTAGGACATACCATGGTGATCCGAGATTCATTTCATATCCAAAATTTTGCCAAACACTGGATGTCCATAGTATGGCAAATAACGTAGATCTGCATATTCAATGCACATTCATAATGTCCAGAGTGCATGTCCAGTGGATATTCTCTGTGTATCCTGGTACTAATTGGGTTAATCCTCAAACAATATTTTATTGTTAAGTTGATGATGTATGAAGATTGTTATGAATAAGAGTGCCTCGAGTAATAATTTTACCGCCAACTTGTTCCAATTATTTATTTTGTTAGTTACTTCTAAATAAGAATGACCTGGTTGCAAATTACCTAGAGCTCTATACAAATTAGCAGTGGTTTGGCCAAAAATAGAACTGCATATGTCAAAGGCTGTGGATCTTAAACATCAAAATGCAGAAATTTGGCGTCACTTATTCTCAAACAGAACTTGCTGTTTGAGTATCTAAATGTAAGCAAATATTGTTGTTTTCCTCTTCCCATTTTGTATCTCCTCCCGAATAATCCACCCGTGGCTTACGTTGCAGGGCACCGTTCTCCATCTTTAAGATACCATTAAAAGACGAGATGGCAGTAGTGTTTAATTAACTAATTAGTCCTACGCCTAATCCCAGCATCAAAGGGTTCGTGGAAATTAGAGATCAACATGTTATACAGTATCGATCGCCGTGATTTCGACGGAAACGCAATATTAAACCAAAAGCCATTTCTGTAATTAAAATTTTCATCTCGCAAAGTGATGCTTCCCGGATTAAATATATTAAAAAAATCTATCAACGAGACATTACTCCGCTGCCGTTAGTGTGCTAATTTACATAAAACGTTCGAAACATCTGCGCAATATAGGAAATAAGTTTAATGTGAAAAGCCAAATTGAAATCAATACAACACAGTGTTAGGAATTAATGAAATGTAGGTACTCCAGCATTAATCTTAATAGTCATTCAAATCAAACCGTACGCCAAAATTACGATTTGGATATTAAGGAAAGATTACGATGCGTATTAGAGACGGATAAAACACACAACGGCCATAAACCGGGTTCAAAATCCACCGCATTGGTCAGCGTGCAGTCCCTTTTCTGAAAGGGTGGTTATAATTGGGAATATCATCCACGACATATTGCTTGATTTATAGTTTTAACACAACCTCACATCGTAGGTATAAATTAGACTTTCGCCCGTTGTTTGTTGCGTTAGGGGTTTCCGTCGTTGATGCTTAATTATAAAGTCCTTTTATGGGGAAAGTCTAAAATAAAAAGCGCAAATAAATTTGCATAAAGTAATATATGGCGAGCTTTTGTTTGTTCTCCCTTATATATCTGAAAGGGAGGATAAAAGCATAATTTCAGTTATTGCCCAAATTATTTATGCCTTCTTTTCGTTTCGTTTGTATACTCACTTGCCGATAATAAGTATATACGTATACAGCTGGCGGCGGCGGTTGACGTTTATAAGATAAATGAATTTAATTTGTTCAACTCAGCCAACGACAGATGTAATATTGCCCTCTAAACGACAATTGCAGCACATTAATCCTTGCCGTTTGTGTAAAATGGGTGCTTTTAAAAATACGTATGTTTTAATTTTCGAACACATCGAACTGGTACGAGGCCTACATTAAACTACGGTAAGATTACATTAATCAGTCAGTCAGAATCTTATTTACCATAAATCCCTGAAGTTGATTTGAACTATTTAGTAAAATTCTAAGTATCTACAAAAACGAGTGCAGTTTTATACAAATGAATTTAATTGTTTTTAGACGGTTGAACGTACCACAACGTTTTCAATTAAAGCGCGGCAACACAAAGGTAATTACAAAAATAAATATTGATAATGGTAGTTCGTCGCGTTAATCTGACAGACAGTTTGCTCATGCTTGACAAAGGTGAGAACTTGAGTTCTGCTATCTACGACGCTAATAGCACAGATTAAAAATAGTATTTTGTCTGTGCTAATAGTAAGTTCGTTTCCACAGGTATGTAAAGTTGTCTAACTTCATTGCAAAATATAGCAATCTGAAGGGGAAAGAGAAGAATGAAGTTCCATTCTATTATACTTGTATTTTTTGTCCTTATATTTGACTAATAATGGATTTAAATCATAAATGAGCGTCTAAATAACCTGTGCCTAATGAGTTTGTTTGAATTATTTATTGCATATCGTTACAGGGAATTAGAGGATAATTAGGTAGTTTACGTATTTGCATTTTTAATGTTTATTCGAAGGAATCTAAGAGATTTGCAAGAATGGATCTTTTTCCATTACATTATAACGAAGCAAAATTTTTATTCAATACAAGAACGTTGTTGTTATACCTTCATTATAGAATTATTCCTGGAGATTTTATGGTTTGAAATGTTTTCGTATTTTTAAAATAATGTTGTTTGCAATATTCAACTTTAATCGTTTTCGATCAAATCCATAATCAGAATTTTAGAAATACTGAGGGAAGGTCGAAAATTTTTAGCAAATTCGGTATTGTTTACTGTGGAACCTTTGCATTTTACGTTTTGGGGTTTTTCTACCATGCAGAAAAAGTGTTTTCCCTGAAAATAACGTTTATTAAAAGTACATACCAATAATTTGGAAAACTATTGATTCAAGTTTGTGTAAAATTTTCAAAAATTTGGATATGACGCAACTTTAATGTTAGCGTGCTTCTGAAATAAAATCTATTTTACTCTTCCTAGGCAAAAATTACAAGAATTATTTCAAAGTGAATGTATTTATTATGATTAAACAACGACATAAAAAAAATAAATATGCTGGCCAGATAATTAATTGATTTTAGTAAACAATGTCACAATTATTCTTAGCAAGTAAAAAAAGTAATCGTAAACGATTTACAAAAAGCGCATTTCTTTGTCCGAAAACCCTAAAATTTCAGAAGGATCGATTCGGAAATAACGAATGCGGGTCTGGGCATGCACAATAATTGATTTACGTGTTTTAGTCAATTTATTTTTTGATCCGTATTTAATTTATTTCTTCCTTTAAAATTTCAGAAAAATCCGTCCAAAAATGACAAAGGTTAGCGCTGCGCATATACGACCTATTCTTTGACACATCATTTCTCTTTGATATAATAAAAAGCATCTTAGCGTACCTATAGAATTTACAAGCATAATAAACCGCAAACGTGTAAAAGTATGGTCTTTTACTATAACATTTTTTAGTAGTATACGTAGAAAAAAATTCTAGCCTGGTGCAAGCCTCGACACCAAATAGTGACAACAGTAGCACACCGCCGAAGGTACGGACGGACAGACGGGCGGATAATAGCGAATTTTTTAATTGTTGTGGAAATGCGCTAAAAAAGTATAATCTAGAATCTAGATCATCAAATCAACGTTCATTAAGATGCGGAAAAATATGCACTTCAATTTCATTCACTGATAATTCGCATTAAACGGAAATAATGAAGATATAATTTGGTCCCTCGTCGTCCTCGAATGTCGCCGGTTGCACTTTCTCCTAATCGGGTTTCAGCTGCTTGGAAATTAACGACGCCTGCAGGTCTGATTCGTAGTTCGATGTTCCGCACGCATTACATCTTCTAAATATGGGTTTAATTCATAAATCGAAATACCAATTAAATGCGATGCTTATTTTGTGGTCACGTGCTCATGCTAAATTTCATCCTTATCTAAATATTTTATTTTTATCACATTCCCAATCAATGAAACAAAATAATTCAAATCCCAATAAATACAATACAAAATCTGTTTCAGGTAAGTAGTTCTCATAGGTCAACTTTTTCAGGAATATCAAAATTACTTCAAACAAAAATTCCTAAAAATAATTATATATTATATAAATCCAAAATTTAAAGTAACTTACAGTAATTGAAGTAGATGAGACTCCTTTCAGGTTACAATTGATCATACCTCTCCATGAGAATGCTGTTCCGTTTAAAAATATGGAAATAGATCGCTTCTGTATAGCACAACACTGACTCAGTGACGAATACAAAACTAAAATGTCCCTGCGTACTGCGAAACCGGCTTTACAAACCGGATGTTTGGTAACAAAAGCACACTGGGCAAACTTTAAATCCTAGGTGATCTTGTATGTTACCAAATGTGTTTTAGATTTATCATTCGTTGCATAGTCACACTGGACACATTTTAAATTCTTGCTAGTCTTGTGTGTTAAAATGCTATTGAGCATGTGTTTTTTACATGGAAATACGTTTCCGATTATCATTTGCTTGTATGGTGTCGTTGCAGTGCGTTTGTATTATGATCACAAAGGACAATCTGTCTTTTGTACTTGAATAAATTGTAAAACAGCCGTGAACAGTTCAAACATAAAGTAATAAATGCCAACATTTTTGGATTCGATAGTATATTTACATTCGTACCAAAATTGGTTTCTGCGCAATCATCTTTTAGTTTTGGCGTACTCTTTTACAACACTAATTCGATACGTCTCATAAACATACATATTAGGTATATATTTTATGTCTGTGTAAATATGTAATTGATATTACAAACAATATCTAATTGCGAGTATCATTTCTTTATTTTTAATAACTTATGTTTTTTATTTGCAGGTATGTCGAAAGACCTCATCTCAATCTACAAAAATATGTCATCTAACCAGGAAAATAGGTTTTTTGGTTGTAATAGATATTGTTTACTGTTGACGTAAGTACACATTTAGTTTAGTTTACCGTTCACATTATTAAATATGATTAAAACAACATCAAGAGATATTTATTTAAATAACTGGATGCCGTCCACCTTGAGAACTATGCTACAGTGATTCGCGCGAGTGCAACTGCTTTCCACTACTTGCCTAAGCTCTTATATAAGTGAAACTATTTCTCATTATACCTACAGGATGTTACATATAAGTATGTAAAAAAAATTGGGGGTAAAGGGGATCAAAACAAGCAGTTTTTCCAAATAAACCGAGAGTCCAACGTGTTTCGTTTGGGAGCCACATGTGAAATTTTGATATGAGACCTATGGGGAATAAAGGCTATTATTATTATTATTAAAAAAGTGGTGAAATTTGCATTTTATCTTCAATTTTTTACTCAGCAACCATAGAGTTAGAAAGGCTGGTGGCACGTCTTTGAATGGGTCTTAGGGAATTCCCTTTCCGATTTTGCAAAAATTTTACGAAAGGGCGCACAACTTCTGATTTCGACGAAATTTGGTATTTAGGGGTCTTTGAACATAAAAATCACAAATCTGAAATTAAATTAAAAATTCAAAAAACATTCCACTGCAATGCTGTAACACCCTGTATAGAGGTCTGCATATTAATAACAATTTTGGATGGTAACTCGTGCTGGATTTGTGTACTATTTTCTAATCAAAATGACTAATGCAAAATAATTATTGTATGAATACGAATGTTATCACTTGAAAATTGTATAATCTCTCGACACGATTTGAATAAACTCACGCCTGTCCTAAAAATATTTCTTTCCCAAAACTCAATGTTTAGAGAATTTATTAGGCTTCCATTAACAGCGTATGTGATATATTATACCTATTGAAAAAGATACAATTTAAAAATCTAATAATATATCATCTCATTTCTCATTTGGATTCAATTCAATGTGAAAGAGACAAACGAGATTACCTATTTCGATTCGATATATTCAATACGTCAAAGATATCTGGGAAAATCTCGTCAATTTATTTATGGTATTGAATCATAAATCTGTTTTTATTTTTTCGGCGTAATTGCATTATTTATAAATCCCTGACCGACAAAATTGCCTCTCAAAGAAGAGCTTAATTAGGAAGCCAAATACACACGGCCGTTCAGAATTTAAGGAAGATGCGAACATTTTGTGTACGTCATATTATACGATCACGATGTAGTTCATCATGCAAGGCGTTCGTTTAGAGAGATGATCGTTGCAGCATGAATTTAAATTAGTGAATTTATCTTCAGAGAATCAATATACGGAATGGCAATGGGAAGTTAACACAGGGAATTGTTCTGTAGTTCTTGTATTCCTTCTTATGGCTCCATGTTCGTTTTATTTTTACTCGGAAGTTTTCGCACTTCATTGGTCCCTTACCCAATTTCCAGGACTTTTCACTGATGCGCCCGCCACAACCATGTCCGTTCATACTTCCTTTTGATTTGATTTGCATATCCATACTTCACCTGTGAACAACCTAGAAAATACCGGATTATCTTATTATCCTGCAGAATGGCCTGCGTATGACGGTGAATTGGTAGCTATATATGAAGCTGTTCAACACTTTCACCATTTTACAGAGGCACATCACGTGAGCATATTATAGTTCCTCGGACACAACAGCCTTTTTGTACACAACCCGTTTACAGAACGGACATAACGAAACCAATAAACAAATTTAAAAAATCTCAAGAAATAAAAATTGAGTACTCAGTCTGGCCAAACAACCTCCAAATTAAGTTGGTCTGCCCAAGGAAACGCAATTACTGACGAATCACATTTTTTTACTTTTTTTTTTACAAAATCACATTTTTGTTTTGCACATGGAATTAAATCTTCCAACGCGTCATCCGACTAAATTGTGATTAAATTTGGTTGACCGTGTAATTAAAAAAACTTTCAATCAACGGGACACTTTCAGAAAAAAAACTTTCAATCAACGGGACACTTTCAGAAACTGGATGACGATATTATTTCATTCCCAACTCTGTCGCCGAATTGATTCTCATATGCGTCGCCTTGTCATACAGGTGTTATTTTGTCAAGCCCGGTCAATTAATTTGTCCGATCATAGCTTTTACACACATTTGTCCACATAACATTTCTTTCCTACGTCGATTTCAAATTAAAGTTTCCTTGAATTTTAGACACTCGACAATAACAACCCTTAAATAACTTACATAAATTCTAAATTTCCAGTACAAAAAACTAAACAAAAGCACAATCCTCAAACTGTGTCCAGTTGATAAAGTTTCCCCCAGGTCGTGAACAAATAAATTAAAACATTTTACAGGATGTCCCGCCTGAAACTTCTAATGCTTCTAAATTACGTTTACAGCACGTAAATTTTCAATTGCATGATGGCTCGCTCTTATCCTCGGCACTATTTTAACCTAGAGAAACGAGACCACCTGCAGTTTACACAACAATATGCACTGATCACTACCCACTCACTTATGCTTTCCAACAACGGCACGAGTGCAACTTAACCAGCTCTCTCATAGCGTATTTGACAACAGGCGTCGTTGTCAAACGATCGCGACCATTCGTGCCAGAACTGCTCTGCAAGGAAGCATTTGATTCTCATCACTGTCTCAGTCATTCCGGAACCCGTGCTTCTGGCTGACTTGTATCAGACCGCTTCGTACCACGTCACTTCTCCACTAGAACATTTTACCAAGCCAATCCTCCGATTTGTCATAGTCATATTAAGATTATCGGACCACTGCCTCGCGCTGGAACGTATCTGTACTGCACACGAACGGTCAATCCGCCGACCGGCTATTTCACTGATTATTTAACGTAAATTCTAATAGAACATAACACTCCTACCGGTGCCGGGTATTCTCCCAACCGGCAGCCGATAAAAATAAAACACACGCGTTGGCTCTAAGCGTGGTACACAAAACACATCACTGCTGAGAAAGTCGCTGTAACCATTTTCAACGGATGGATTTCACGTTTTTGCGCCCCGTCCTGGATTACCACCGACGAGGGTGGATTCCTCACCCTCTTAAAAAGCTCTCAGCTTGTGCTCTGGGTTCGAGTGAAATCGTACTACCAGTTATCCAGCTGCTTACGGTATGATTGAATGCACCCACAAGCAATTGAAGGCAGCACTGATCAACCTGGCTACAAACTCTACCAACGGTTCTTCTTGGAATGCGGAGGAGCGCAGGATTGCCTCCAAACATCCTCCTGTTTGGAGAACCTTTATGCCTTCCCTGAGAGATAATCAGTTCTTCTACTCGCCAGCAAATACCTAGTGACATAACAGTCTTCACGCACAATCTTCAACTAATTATGTCACGCATTCACCCAACGATTGCCTCTCGCCACAATAAATCGTCTGTGTTTGTGGCAATTTGCTCACATGTTTTCCTGGAGGACGGTACGGTTCGCGGCGCTCTGGAACCTTCATAAGCCAGCCGGTCCTTATCTAGTCATTATCCGCTCAGAAAAAAGTTATAGATATAAATTATTTATTTATTTATTTATTTATTTATTTATTTATTTATTTATTTATTTATTTATTTATTTATTTATTTATTTATTTATTTATTTATTTATCTATTTATTTATTTATTTATTTATTTATTTATTTATTTATTTATTTATTTATTTATTTATTTATTTATTTATTTATTTATTTATTTATTTATTTATATATTTATTTATTTATTGTCCCTGTCTTGTTGTTCTGAGCCCTCAACAGGCTTTCAACCAATTACAGACTGACCCGCATAATGCTTTTTAGAGGTGCTCCTGCAGATGGTCTTAATTTGTTCTATACTACTCCAGTATTTACCTTACGAATTAGGAAAACTGCAGGAATACCTAATATAATTCGGAGTAGCCGGCAGAATGCCCCAAACTGATCTAAGGAATTCTCTGCGAGAGATGAAAAATTCACCTCAACCCAGGTTCGAACACCCGACCTACCGGCAATGTAGCCCATCTTTCTACTACTGAGCCACACAGACGATCCTGTTCGGTTAATATTTTTAATACGTTTATCCATACACTCTACCCGGGTCGCACCATTTATTCGAATAAACACACATTTAATTGATGGATTTATTCCTAAATCCACGAAAGGAAAAATTAGAACACTATTCTTGAAAGAAAGAAAAGCTTACAAAGCTTGTTTGGACAAAATACCCCGCACTCAGGCGGTCGATGGTGAAGATAAGAAATCTTAAAATTGCTTAGTTTTCTCTTTTTTAATAATCCTAATAATCTAGTCGTACAAATTTTGCGATAATAAGACGCCCTTAACTTCCCACACACACCCACAGCCAGTTTCTGTACTTCACTTTCTTTTAACACATAAAACAACATGAACTTTATCAATAAAATTACGAATTACCGGTAGCTGTTTAGACGGTACAAACTGTTAAACTTTTAATAACTATAGGACCTTAACAGAAGGCTTCAATGCATTAACTGCTTGACAGACTCTTTTCATAAAACAGACAAACCGCTTTAAACTTTTCACACGACCTCGGTTAACTTGCTTCTACAAAAATTATTATAATAATGGCGGACTTTCCCAATAAAAAAGCGTAAGAAAACGTACTTTCTTTCCAACCGTCGCAAACCAGCCTCGTTTTTCGTCGATTCCAGTATTTAACGAAACACCACTTCCACTATAAAAATCTCTGTCTCTAGAACTTTCAAACAAAGCCGCTAATCACAATCAGACTTTTTTCGAAACAGATGTGCATTTTCTGTGAAACTAATTAACTTTCGCGTGATATCAAAAGTTCTTATCCCAAACACTTAAATACACCTTTTATAAAATACTTCGACCACAAGTGTCTTACATTACCAATTCAAATTCAAATAAAATCAATTTACAATTAATAAATTAAAATATTGTCATATACAGGATGTCCCGTTATTATTTTTGGTGTTTAGATCGAAAGAACGTCTACACAACAATACAATGATCGGATATACAAAAGAAAAAAATGTTGATGTATTAAAAAATGTATAATTATGCTTGATAAACTGTTGCTTTTACTTTGAAACTACTACCGATATTTGGAAAACCTATAACTTTAATAACAGTATATTATTTACCCATCAAAGTGGAGAAGTCTAGTATCATTGCTTGAGCTTGTTGTCCTTGATATTCGTACCCATTCGTGGTGTTGGTAATTTTGTTAATAATTATAGCGAGCGATGGATAAGGAAGTAACCGAAGTAGTCCAGGAAATAGAGACTGAAAATGGACCATTTCCTGCAAAACGAGAAGTAGTTCCAATTTTTTTTGCATGTCATGAAAGAATATCTGGTGGTTAAGAATCCAAGTTTTCGACCTCCCACCCCTTGTGCTTCCCCCGTACCACCCTTAAAACCAAAGAAATTTGGTTAGTTTTTTAGTTTTTCAATCATATCTTCTTATAGCTTCATTTTACAAAAAAATATTGTTATCAGAAATTGTAGACTATAAAATTCTACACAATATACACTATTTTTTTGTGAAACGTTTATTAAAAACGATATAGAGCTTCAAGAGTTGGTTATATTTGTAAGAATTCTAAAATTTGTATGTAGATATTTTAACCAAATTTTATACTTTGTCTCTATAATTAAAGTTTTATGAAAAAATATCTTGAACTTATTGGGGTATAAATCCCTCTAAGCTGCACCCTTACCAAAGGGGATGCATAATAATTCAACTTTCAACCAATGCTAGTGGGGATATTTGAATCACTGTGAGATTGAAGGGCTTTCTAATATACGTTTGAAAAATTATCTCACTTCAGTTCAGCTTCATCCTTCATCCCCCCTCCCCCCCCACCGCAGTAGGAATAGATTTAAAGAGGAATAGAAAATATATGTAATAAGCGTTGTACTCTCTGACCAACTTCACAATCGCCACAAGAGCGTTTAAATATCTATTACTACCGCGCGCGCCCCGGGGGGGGGGGGGGTTGAAACTGAAATGAAGTGAGACAATTTTTTAATTTCAAAAGTATATTAGCTTTCTAATATACGTTTGAAAAATTATCTCACTTCAGTTCAGCTTCATCCTTCATCCCCCCTCCCCCCCACCGCAGTAGGAATAGATTTAAAGAGGAATAGAAAATATATGTAATAAGCGTTGTACTCTCTGACCAACTTCACAATCGCCACAAGAGCGTTTAAATATCTATTACTACCGCGCGGGCGCCCCGGGGGGGGGTTGAAACTGAAATGAAGTGAGACAATTTTTTAATTTCAAAAGTATATTAGAAAGCGCTGCAATCTCACAGTGATTCAAATATCCTTACTAGCAAAGGTTGCAAATTTCATTATTATGCATCCCCTTTGGTAAGGGTGCAGGGTAGAGGGATTTATACCACGATAAATTCAAGATATTTTCTCATACAACTCTTAATTATAGAGATAAAGTATGAAATTTGGTTAAAACATCTACATAGAAATTTCAGAATTCTTAAAAATATAACCAACTCTCAAGGTCTATATCTTTTTTAATAAACATTTCACAAAAAAGTAGTGTATATCAAAGTTGTGTAGAATTTTATGGTCTATAATATCTGATAACAATTTTTTTTCCAAAGTGAATCATTAAAAAGATATGATTGAAAAACTAAGAAATCTACCAAATTTTAGGGGTTTTGGGGGTGGTACGGGGGAAGCACAAGGGGTGGGAGGTCGAAAAATTAGATTCTTAACCATCAGATGATTGTCCATGACATGCAAAAGAAATTGGAACTACTTCTCATTTTGCAAGTTAAAACCCTCTATTCCCTGGACTAAAGGAAGCTCACTATTTGACAAGGAAGCGTCCAAAAGCGCTTTTTTGCAATACATTTTCGTCGCCCAAGCACTGACAATAAAGCCGCTCCGTTTTAGGACATAAAAGCTGCAAGATACGAATGCAGGTTCCATTACACATCACGATCATGCGTCAATTAGCCCCAATGGAACACGATAGCCGTATTACGTTATAAAAGTAAATTCGTGTTGCAATAAAATAGAGGACCGAAAGAAAACGGTTAGCTAAAAATGTCTTACTTCAACTTTTCCTCATGAATTTATATAAATAGCCTACACCTTTGAACGAAAAACTTGAAAACTGTAATATCCGAAGGAAGTTTTTGATAAGGATTATTTTTGTTAGTTTGCGGGATTAAAGCGAATGTAGGTAGTAGATGTTTATGTGGAGCGTTTGCTAAAGTAGAAGACTCTCAGAACAAGCTTACTTGTTAATGTAATTACCGAGACCCCGAAGATTGCTTTAGAAGAAGACGCACAATAAACGTAGTTTAATGGGTTAATATTTAGCCAATAAATTCCGAACGGCATTAACAAATTCGTTGCCATTGTTTGGTAGCGTGTAGTTTCCGATTTAGTGAGGAAGGGAAACTCAATTTAGTTTGTCGTGGATGGAGGTACTATCGATTTCATTAGCTTGTTACTTCTGCGAACTAAAAAGTGATGTAGGCCGAAAGTGTCTTGTGGGATAATAAAGGTTTATTGGATTGCGGTTTGAAACTCTGGAAATGTTTGTTCTAGTCCCTTTTTTAGCATTGATCTTGATACAGAAACGACCAATGAGAAGCTTTTACTGATTGGGTTACAATAAATGTGAGGATGAATGGTACATAGTTGCATTGCAACATTGCATATAGCAATTCTGAGTGTGAGATGAGCCGATACTTTACATAATTGAGCACCCTTTTCTCCTATTTTAATTATAACACACAAAACAGGGTGGGTAATTTTAATTTAATTTTAAGCGAGAGAATACAGAAAGTATTCGTCCTTGACCTGGAACGTCATTTAAACTGCGAATTGTTTTTTAAATGCTAACGCAAACTTCAACTCCGGTAATTTACGTGCGTTGGGCGACCTTGATCATGACCTTGAAGGACAGATTGGTTTTTATAAAGGAAGCCCTCATTGTTGATACCGGAAAGGAAAAGAGGGAAAGGGAAGAGGGAAAATTGCCCATATTTATTATGCGCCAGGAGTAATGGGCAATATTTTGGGAACGTAGAGCGGAGGTTATTTGAAAACAAAAACGCTATTTCCCCGGAACTAAAGACAACTGTAAATCACTTATAACCTACAAACTATAAATGCCCAACATAATAGGGAAAATAGTCTAGAAATTATGGTGGCTTTCTGCACGTTGACATATTAAATTAAATTACCTTTGACTGCCTGTAGGAATTTTCGGTGCTATTCTTGAAAAGTTATTGAAAATGTTGGAACAAGATAAACTATAGTGTGTCTAAAATTGACGCGCAGTAATAAATATAGTTGATAGACAGAGACAGAGAAGCACTTCCATACAAAAATACTATTTCTATTTCACCAATTTATTATTTATTACTTCGCGTCAATTTTAGACAGACTATAGTTCTGTGCTTCATCTGTTGTCTCTGCCAATCGGTACTAAATTACACGAAAACCCGAAAGCGGACATATTTTTTCCGTTTTCTGGAATCGATAGCTTAAGTTTGCGGGAAAATTGTTCTATGATATTACCAGTGTCCACTATTTTAGTAAATTAAATATCCCCCTTTACATAAACAATGGAAACAAATTGTAGAATACTGGAGTCTTTAAAAACAAATTTATATCTTAAACTCAGTTAGAAGACTTCTAGGACTTAATATTGAATTGAATGGAATTGAATGAAAATTTCTAACCGAATGCTTACGCGACTATTGATTACAGCGGAAAATTCCTTTTAAAAGTGTGGCGTTTTAATACTTAAATTAGGGGCCAACAGGATCACCGCCAACTGTGTTTCATATAGATAATACGAGTATAGTGATAATAATTCGAATGCCAAGTAATTTTGAGTTGTTAGTATTTTCAATAAATTGTCGACATAAACGACAAAAAGTTTTAAACAGATTAAGGCAATGAGTCCTTAAGGAATGCTTGATTTACTGTTTAAAACGTAAACGCCCAACACGTCACAATTCTTAGAGGAAAAATTGCAGATTACACTTTACCTTAATTATGCAGTGTTTAAATCTACCCCTTGAGTTCTCAAACTTTGGAATACCGGACCACCTTCTATTTAGGTCTCGTGGAATGAAACAGAAAATAGCTGATGCTGTCTTATGGCACGTAGGTACACGCGTAAATTTTACCAATAGTATTTCCGGGTGATCTATTTCACTTACTGGCTTAAGTTCAAGCATTCCGCACTAAAACTACCCTAGGGCTTCGACACGAAGTATACTCACCTAGGTCGATTTTCTCATTCTTTCTCCCAACTTCGCGCCTTTTCAACTTAGTGTGGAAACCTTTTTAAAACGACTATTTTACCCGGGTTAAATTTTGCTATGTTAAGTTCATTGGAAAGCTATTGACTTTATTTACTAATTGAAAATAACCATCCTGTTTCTCTCATAATACTCAATACTAAACAAGTATAAATTGTGCACAACCTTCAATTATATCCGATTGCGATGAGTCGTGGAGGATTATGGTTGATTGGAATTACTTCCTTTCGTGGAGACCTTTCATCAGAGTACCATGAAGGATAAAACCAGTCCAGGAGCCGTGCGGAAAAGTTATAGTTTGTGCAAACCAATTCATGAGTCAACATTTTCTCTAGTCGACGATTGATTTTGTCCTTGGGAAGGGTAGCAGCAATTTAGAAAATTGGATGGTGGAACGCCTGGTCCAATACAATTGGACCATTGTATAGCCAGGTAGAAATTGGATACTCGTTGAAAGTGAATCTGGAAAGATGGATGACGATTTTGGATGCAGAACAACCCCTGCTTCAGGTTTTACGCACTTTATTAATTGAAATGTGATTTATTTACCGGAATAGTTATCAATGTTCCGCACTATTGGAATGTGCGACATTACCCTTATAATTTTGGGTATTGACAGCTAACAAAAGCACGAATCAATTGTCTTTAAACTTTTTTCCGGTTGCCGTTTAATGTAGATTTAATAACACGCCGTATACACATAAGAGGTGCACAATTCTGATTAATAAATTGGGTTTTTAACGTAACGACCCAATAGTCTTCACCTTGGACCTCAACGATTTTGTTGTAACAATTTATTTAAAAGAAACGCACGTTAATCTCATCATATCATGAAACGAATTTGTTCGCTTTCTCTTTAAAAGATTATACTTCGCACCATTCACGGTTACAAGTAAATCTGCCGTCCATTAGTTGTGTTCGAAAATTCACCCTCCACAAAATATATAGTCTCCACGATAATAAATTCGTGGAAAATGGTAGCACACTCCTCGGTTGCGCGGCTAACGATCCTTTTAGATAGCGCTACGAAAAACCAAAAACAGGTTGATTTTGATTAAACGAGGACATCTTTTACTTAAAAGTGTACACCCCTGGCGTCAAACTCCTAATCAGGGTTGCCACCCCCTCAATCATTTTAAATTGAACGTTGAGTCGAGTGACACAACATTGCAACGGGTTCTTAATTTCCTACACGCCTACGCCTATTTTTTAAATTTGAGCGAATCTTTTGAAGGATACAGGGTGTCAAATGACAAATAATTCAAATGAATATTCAAGCTTTTACGTGAATGAATATTTTCATAAGAGATATTTGCTCCACGGAACAATACTGAAGAACATAAAACATGAGAAATCAACATAACCGCCTAATAATCCTCAAAAGTTTAGACTCATAAAACCTGCTACAGCTATCCGTATTATGAGGCAATATTTTATATTGGTTTTTGGCTCGGTTTTAAGTACTGTAGTGTACTTAACCCCCAGGTTCTACGCTAACTTCACACTACAAGAACACGGAAGTAAAGTCAACCCGCCAACGTTTAAAAATGGCCACCCGAATGACTATTCCCTCCAAAACTAAACAAGATCCAGCTTGAAAAGTGGCACGTGATTAAACATCTAAGGCAGGACCCCCTTACGTTAGTTGTAGACAATGCTTTGACCTGAAGCACAGTAGGGAAGGAACGTTAAATAAAACACTGAAATTGTGAAAAGTTTGTTTAATAATGATCGTAATTATTAAGATTGTGAAAGTCCGGAAAATTAGTTGATGTACATTAATATAAACAAAGCAAGCAAAGCCAAAAGGTGTCGTACTCTCGCAAAAGTAACTGCTAAGGGTAAAAAGAGTACGACGTAAGAAAAACCTCGCAGTTTGATTAATACAGTCCGAAAGTTAATTAACAAAATATTTTGTAAAAGTTTAAGTAGTAGTTAACAAAGATAGTAAATGCATATATTATACAATGTTGGTTACACTCAAGGTTAAAAGCAAGTTTTTGGGAACAATGGGTCAGGTAGTAGCAGGTACCTAAATTCTCAGAAAGGGTTAAGAGTACAGGATGTGACTCATCTTTGGTGCAATACAGCCCTTTTATTAAAAGCAAGATGGAAAATTACATGGCCTTGTAGGCAAATTTGACTAAAAACAAGATATGTGGAAATTATTGAACCGCCACTCATTTATCGCATATAGATTCTAAACTAAAGAGCTTTGATTAGCGTAATCCCGCTCCTGCAAGATGGGTAGCCCGCCCCTGGTTTCGGGCTTTCGAGCCTACAGTTGGATGTCGAATCACGGAATTAGGTGTCGTACTTCAATTTTGACTACAGTTTTTTACCACCCCCGTGACTACTTCATTCACGAAGAAAATTGTTAGTAACAAACAACAAGTCAGTACATACCTCAAACGAATCACTAATTTCCACATATTAAAATTATCAAAACTTACATGAAGGTTACTTCAGGGACAAGATCAAGTAATCAACATCAATAAACATAAATTAAGCAAACATTACACCAAAAACGTAAACAATTACAAACAATAGCATAACGGTATCACACATGTGATTCTGCATTACGGTTAAACCTGCATTAAAATAACACAAAATAACAACAAACATTTATGGAGCGACGCCTGCACGATCTTCATTCAAAACTAGCTGCCAAACGTACCCGGGGTTCGTGCTTTCTAGATGGCGCAGGCAGCTTTTTCCCACCTAAAAATTGCATGGTTGCCAACTCTCAAAAATGTATGTATCGTCGTGAGTTGTATATACAGGGTAGAACCTTTCAGAACTGTTGCCTAAATCCTGATACGATTTTATTTCAGTGGACCAGACCAGACGTACCTACTTATGTTACATAGTTTGTTGTATTTATCTGAGCCCTACCGTCTAGTGTATCTTATAAAAGCAGGTATAGTAAACTGAGACCGCTTTCCAATGATTCGTCTGTCGACCCAACGCTCAATTTAAAATTACTAAAGGAGGCAACTCTGATTAGGGGTGGGGGTGTAAATTTTTAAGTAAAAGATATCCCCCTTCAAACGAAACTGTATCTGTTCTTGTGTGTTTTCCAAACACCATTTCCTTACCTTTTATTCAGTTTGTTTCGTTTTCGTTGTGCCACCCTGTATAATGCGGTTGTACGGCCTTCGGTTCGAACGTTTAATTTAATAATAAAATTATTGGCGATCTCAAAAATGTCGTACCCTACTCACAATATTTTCGATCGCAAAATGTAGTGCTCGACTTGCATAGGTTCGCTTCGAAAGTTTCACCAAGAGTGTCTCTCTCCCACCTAATTTGTATTTATGTACTAGCCGAATCCCAAATACGACTCTGTTTTTATACATGTGAAGGTATAGTAGCAATACCGTCCCTCATTTTCTGTCACGACGGTATTTAAAACCGACAACGCCGTAGCGTTTCGACTCTTATCTGCTTGAACACTCGTTTCTTATCTTAACGCACTTTACTTTCTCGCATATTAATTGCGCTCTCCTTCCCGTTTCTTAAACGCTGTGCCAGCAAATTTGCAAATTTAACAAAATATCTTTAAAGCCTAAAGCGACCATCTGTTACAAACCCGAATGGGGGGATTATCAACTGTAACTTAACGATGGATGTGTAACCACTGATTCGCTAACGCTCGCAAACAACTCAAATTAGCAATAGCCATTCCACTAGTTTCCTAACGTCAATCGGTACTTTGGACTAATTGGTAGCTATCCATCTTATAACGACTCAAAACGGGGTGAAATTGACTAAGTGGATTTATAAAGACACTAAACCTTCCCCATACTTCTTTTCATTGTTTCAGGTTTTAGATTCAAGGCATTAGGTGACAGCGACTATAGTTTCGACCCGAAGGTCATTATCAAATTATAATATTTCAGCTTGATAATGACCTTCGGGTCGAAACTATAGTCGCTGGCACCTAATGCCTTGAATCTAAAACCTGAAACAATTAAAAGAAGTATGGGGAAGGTTTAGTGTCTTTATAAATCCACTTGGTACTTTGGACGTCTTGCACATTCTAAACTAAATTTTGTGTTGAAATTTCAGCTATTTCACTATCAGTTTAACCTTGTTAGGTAAGGGCATTCTGTTCGTATCCACCTCACCCTCAAACCCCATTGATCTGAGGTACTAAAAAACCAATCCATTCTCTTTAGTAAACTAATTTGTAATATATATGTATTACGAATGGATGCCTAATCCCCTTGTACTTGCGCTATCACCATTTTGTGTTTCTACGGTCGAATGCGCTTTCTATATTTCGGAATTACAATCGTCGGATTCTATCGAATATCGGAAACACTAGTAAGCTCGGCTGTAACAGATCGTAATAACCACCCAATCCACCGTCGATGTGTTATAACAATTAATTTAGAGCATCGCCGAATTTCAAGTAGTTTAGCCTTCATAATAATCAATAATTTAATCGTGTCATATCTGCGACTGATGCGAGAAAGGTTTTCCTCTGAAAATGAAAAGTTGCCATCTACTTTAATTGACTTAGTTGAAGTACGATGCATGCCAGAAGGATGAGACATAGATGAGATTCTGCCGTTTTCGATGCAAAACTGAATTAATTTGTATCGGATGAACTGAACATTCACGATGAAATATGCGATTGATCGCATTGTATTAGTTAACGTAACACACTTCAGCACGTTTCCTTTGTAGCGTGTAATGCCTTTTGTTTCAGCATTGAGTACCGCAACTTCATGCCAGTTTTAAAGCTGTCAAGTAAACTTGTTAGTGTGTTTCCGTTAGGCGGCATATATTATGCAGGTCAAAAAGTATAACGAAAACTCTCAGAACCTTTGTTCAAACACGAGAAGTAACGAGAATTATGCCATAAGTGAACACGTTCTCGTAACTAATACGAATGACCTTCGAAAGACATATTTCAACCCCTTAGTCCAGACCAAATTGATCCCGACTAAATTCCGCTTAAAATCAATCCGTCTTTCCCCTCTTAAAGGATTCCGTTATTGTAGAAATACGAGACAATTTTCCTGTTTCGTAAGAGGAAAATATTAACAGGACAGGGAGACCCTAACGACATCCGCTGCAGGAAAACTGATTGGTCCGCTGTTACTCGTTGAAAGTGATAGATGCGACGCTCGAACTGGAAGTTCTTTAAAGACGATGGGAGCAGGAGCAATGTCTAAAAGTAGCTTTTAACTAAAGTGCTAGTTAAACATCCAGTTTTGTAATTATAAAGGAATGGCACCATTAACTTTTTCTTTCTGCATTTAAAGATCGGACGAGGAAGTTTTTTTAAGCCGAAAATTTTATATGTTTACACATTTAAGAAACAAATATCGCGCCAATAAGTATAAGTCCAATTACTTCTGGATACAACAATTTCGGATTTTGTCTCATTTATG
The DNA here is from genome assembly GCF_008802855.1 of Photinus pyralis. Taxonomy (NCBI): domain Eukaryota; kingdom Metazoa; phylum Arthropoda; class Insecta; order Coleoptera; family Lampyridae; genus Photinus; species Photinus pyralis. Next base: position 13,868,500 of record NW_022170596.1, read on the forward strand.
ACCTAAAAAGATTATATTATTGATGTAATGAATATCCGATCGAAAACAACTTGAAATAAGGATCTTGTTTTATCATATTAGTTATTATCACATTGGTAGTGGTAAAAAAGTTTGCAGCCTGGGGAGTTGTTATTTCATTGTATTGCGAATTTTTAGGTGAGTTTAGCACTCCTCAAAAGAGCCTGAATGACGTAAATAAGTTATACGTCTAATAATATCCATATGTGAATAGAAACAACCGCTTAATTTGCCACTAGACACAGGATTCTGTTTATAGATTCACGTCTTCATAGGGTGCATAAAACCCTTAGATTCACTGTGTTCCTGGTTCAAGGGTTTTATATTTTAATCCTGGATGTTGTAACGGGAGACCCCTAACACATTTAAAAGTTTTTCGATTTTTGTGTGCAAATGACATGCGGCCAACTACACTAATTTTCATTAACACCTGACACACTCCTTGGACGCGAGAGGAAAAATCTGACATGCAAACTCTATCCGAGTCGCACAGTGGGTTCGAATAAACACACAATTTATTGATTGACAATGACTAATTTTTATTCCAAAACACATTAAAAGAACATTAAACAAAAGTCCTGGCATTCTTGTTTAAACTTTAGCCAGTATGCCTTCTTGTGCATAAATTTTGGGTATCGCTTTTTCTGGTGTATAGCTTCCATTATTGCCAATTTTGTTATTTTGTGATCACTCAGCGATTCATTGTGGAGGATTTGCCATGTCGTTGAGGCACTAACATTACGGCTGGCGTGGCGGTTATGACGACCATGATCTGTCCTTCACGGTCTCGAAGATGCTGTTGAGTTAGGGTCGTTCCACACGACTGCGCGTTCGGCGTTCAAGAGGACACACCTCTCACCTTTCTGGTTAGAACACCCCTCCCTTCCACCCTTCGGGATGTTTGTGCATTAACGTCACCAGCTATGACTATTTGGCCTTTATACTTAGAGATTATGTTATGGAGAAGACTCGTCTCCTGGGCCCAAAGTCGCATCTGTTCGATGTGTAAGTTAATGACGATTATGCCATCCTGTTGATGGCGTATGTTGATCACCGTGCTAATTATGGTTGTGTAGTGACTCATTACGGCGTATTTGACATTGTCCTTGGGCGCCCACCACAGTAAAGCTGGCATGGGTGATATCAGGCCCGGGCTCTTGGACTCGGAGTAATTGCGCATTGGACTCGTCCACGATTTTAAGAGCATCTCAGTGGCTGCGCTCTCTTTGCCCGTATACAACTGCAGTGTCACCAGCCTGTTGTTGGGGAAGGATGGCATGGGGGTGATCGTTTAAGGATAATTTTAGATCGCTGATTTCAAATCTGCGACAAAACAATCAAAATTCAAGCAATTTACACTCTAATTAGTCATTTAAATATTATAAAAATATACTTCTTCCAGTTAATGTATTTTTTGTTTTAATCTCGATCTAAATCATAAAATAATTGTTGGATAAATAATTAGAATTTTGATTTTGTAAAAAAATACATATTACTAATAAAAAGTAAAACCATCTTAGTTTGAAAATTCGTAGAGAGCGAAGGAGGGGAGATATGAAAAAAATTTTGCGTTATGCGCGATTTGCGAGGCTAAGCCGAGCTATGGATCGTTACAAATCAGAGCGAGCGGAGCCGAGCGTATGTCTTATCAAATCCAAAAAGCGTTACCAAAATTAAAAAATCTTATGTGCAATTATGTGCAGACCTGGATTCAACAAGTTGAATGGAAAGTTTCAAAAAAATGTCACTTTGTATAGGTGATCTTTCCAAAAAACAAAAATATCCCTCACAAATTCAAAAAAATTGTCAATTTAGTATGCTCAATATCATTTTCTTGCCTCACCAAAACTGAAACTGAGAAATTGTCTTTTCTGAACAGTAAACAGTGCGAAGCGAAGCCGAGCTATACACCGCTACAAATCAGAGCGAGGCGAGGCGGCAAAGCCGCCGGAGCCGAGCGTATGTCTCATCAAAACCAAACATTGTTACCAAAACTTAATAATCTTATGTACAGATTATGTGCAGATCTAGATTCAACAAGTTGAATCAAAATTTTCACAAAAAACTCACTTTGTATAGATGATGTTTCCAAAAAACGAAAATATTACTCACAATATTCAAATATCATTTTCATACCGTACCAAAACTGAAACATTGTCTTGGTTGAACAGTGAAAAGTTCGAGGCAAAGCCGAGCTATGGACGTTACAAATCAGAGCGAGCCGAGGTGGCAGAGCCACCGGAGCCGAGCGTATGTTTCATCAAAATCAAAGAGTGTTATCAAAATTAAACAACTATAAATTGTGCACAACTCTTGTGCAGATAAAGCGCATTTTTTAACCGAAATATCGTTTTGACATCACCAATGGATTTATTCCTTGCCGACATTTCAATCGCCATTTGCGAGTACCCTCTTCCGACAATCCGTTCTTGAGGTATAAGGGAATATACACGATCACGATAAGAGGTCGAGGAGGAAGGATATTATTGGTAGAAATTAATTCCTTTCGTTGAGACCTTTCATTAGAGTACCATGAAGGATAAAACTAATTAAAGCTCAAATTTATTACATTTTGTTTTTTTTGACCTCAGATTTGAAATCAGCGATCTCAAATTATCCTTAAAACATTACTCGCATGTCATCCTTGAAATGCAAATATATATTTTTTGAAATCTCTCAAATTGACCTAGATTATCCAGTTTTCTCTCTGTGTCTTTCGACACAGCCGTTTGCCTACTACAACTCGGCGTCCACTCCTGTAAGTATAATTTTCGGGTTAAGTGACTTTCTTGTGGCTTATTGTTCGGGGTGTCTGCCCAGCTGTTTGCTGTCCTCCCTTGTTTGTAGTAGAGGTTTATACGGAATGGAGACTAAATGTAACGTAGAGGGGGGTGAGAAGCCCTCCCCGGCTACGCAATTGAGCAGGATAGGTGTTCTCGTTCCCTTATTAGCACTAGCGTGGTTTCTTAGCCCGGATTCGGGGGCTTATACCTTGAGCCTTTGCTCAACTGGCGAGGATGCCTCCGATTTCCGAAATTAACTGCGGGAAGGTGTTTGCCTAAGCTTGACCACCTTCAAGTTCATGAAACCGTGTGCTCGGTTAAAGCGCACCTTGACGGGACTCGGAAAGAGGGGATTTGGAGACGATAAACGCACAAACGGGGTTGAAAAATGCTGGTAAAATCTCACTGTGGTCAAGCCTAGGCCAGACCTGAAATATATCGTTTTTCACCTTTCGGGGGAAGATTGTTGGCTATTTTTTGTAGGTTGAATGTGACGTTCATAATTTAAAACCGAATTATTGAACCTACATTTTAAGGCACCTTCATCTGAATCCTTCTTGCATTTAACGTACATAATCCCCTTCCTTTTTCGGGCGTTGATGCGTGCAGGAAATTGCCATCGAGGATCATTGTTGGTAAATTTAAGGACGAACAGATTTTTTCAAACTAGATAGCGTAATATCTCATTGTGCGCCGCCACTACAGACAATTATTAAGTGGCAGAGTGAAGCAATGCAAGCTTTATAGGGGAGTCGATGGTGTCCGTCTGTCCGATAACTATCAAACGCTTGGACCGATTTGGTTCAAACTTTGCACAGTTGACCTATATACGAGTATACCACATGAAACAAGCCTATTGAAAATGGGTCAAATCCAATGACCCCGTAGGGGCGATCCGAGATGTTCTTCCGCTTTTTCAGATGGTCTTTAGGGGTTTATTTGTCAATAGATTTAATCATAACTTTCATTGGGAGATTCTGCCATAGTTTAGGCACTAAAAAAAGGAGGCACGTCACAGTCAGTTGAACTCATTTTCAGATTTATACATATTCTCTTACTCGGTCTTCGTATATGTAACAACTGTTCTCATAATGTCACCATTTACCTTTTTGTCTGCGTATTTACATTCACTTCGCCAAAGTAAATAGATTGACTAAAATTGGTTAAGGTTGAAAGTGATTCGGCAACCCGATAGTTTGAAGTTACGTTACTGAATGTTTAAAATTAAATGTCAAAGACTATTGAGGGATAGTCCTTGGTATCATCTCCTCTTGAACTGTGAATCGTAGGAAGGATAGTATACCTCTTAACAGCGCCCTTTCACTCGCGGGATATTGTCGAAGGAGAAAGGCATCACGTTCAACGTTCATTATGTAATATTGTACTTATTATTATATTATATGGTACTGTATTATATTATATTATATTATATTATATTATATTATATTATATTATATTATATTATATTATATTATATTATATTATATTATATTATATTATATTATATTTTTTTTTTGTGGGCATCAACTTCATTGGTCATTAGCCCTGTTTCTACAAAGACATTCCTTCTCTACCATGTTGCGACACTCACTCTATTTCCTTTTCATAATCGTTCTTTGGACGTCTGTGAAACAATTCTCCAGATTTTGTGGTACGTCACATAAGTTACGTTGCACGGTTTGGGCTGGACAGGTACATAAGATGTGTTGTACAGACATGGCATCATTACATAAATCACACAGTGGAGGGTTCTCACCTTTTAAAAGGTAAGTATGTGTAATTGCAGTATGTCCCATTCTAAGCCGGTGGATTATATTATATTATATTATATTATATTATATTATATTATATTATATTATATTATATTATATTATATTATATTATATTATGTTATTTATATTATATTATATTATATTATATTATATTATATTATATTATATTATATTATATTATATTATATTATATTATATTATATTATATTATATTATTATTAATCTGGGAATGAATAAATTGTAACTTGTTCATATGATGTGACAGTAACAACTATTACTATTCGCGAAGCACACTTTAGACGGCGTACACGCTAAAAAAAGAGTGGCCCAAAAAAGGGATAACCACTTGAACTGTTAACAGTATACTTCTCATAAGCCGATGAAAATCCTACACTAAATGTCCAAAAATGTCCAGTGTGTAGCCTTTAATCACTTCGTGTACTAAATCAATTGACAATATATGGTTGTATAGGTATCAAACCAACAAGTATGTATACAATTGAAATCGTTCCATTAATGAAATAATATTCCAAACGCAACGTATTAGTGCCGGATAATTGAGAGACTAAACAATGTTCACAAAAGGTCATTGTCAATCTATTTTAAATGAAAACGAAACTACCGGTATTCGTTAAATCAAACGACACCTGAATTATGCGATTATTTTCAGATTTTACAGTCCAAATTTAGGTATAGGTTAATGTCAATTAGTCTCGATTATGCTTTATCGTTGATTTGCGAGTTGTAAATAGACGATGGAATACAAGCACTGACGACTGTCGGAAATGTTAATCGTCAAATGTACTGGATCGCTTCCATTTCATTTTCAAATTGTATGCTCATAGTAGGTATTGCATGTTGATGTAAAAATATTATAGTTTTCTTCTTTTTATTCAAATGTGTACCTACAATATTTAATGGGTACCTAAACCCGTTGTAGTGAAAATTCCTCACTTCCTCTTTCACTCAGACTTCGTAAATTTTAGATTCAATGAAAACGTCTTGTCAAATTAAATAAAGCATTCATTTTGCGCGTCCCTCTAGACTACATTTCTTTTAATGCAGTACAAAACCATCTGCGGTGTGAAAAGTTTCAAAATTATCAAATTGAAAACTAACTATAAATAAAATTATGCGCAATATCTTTGCAACGATTCCTTTTTATCATGTTTCCATTGTAGATTGCATAAAAATAGAATTAGTGAATGTAACGACCAACGTGACCGCTTGTTACTGTAGTTGTATAATATTATATGGTTTTGAAACCAAACTGCGGAGTTACACAAGCAAAACACTAATTTCCCTGTAATTGGCATAACGGTTGTTGAGTTTAACTCACTTTATTAAATATTTGATGTTGTATAAATAATGCACGCTGACAACCGGACCACCCCAAGTTGTCAAAACTCTACGCGAAGTTTAATGGCTTTTACTACCCATAAATCCGTTATTAAAACAAACATGGCTATTCCCAATTGCGTCAAATACAGTAGATATGTACCGCTAATTCCGCTCATCAGACGACAGTGGTTTATTTTTATTCCCAAAACACAACTCGAGCTGAAATCGATTTCCGTTCCGAACTAAGATAGGAAATTCTGTTGCACAATATGACAGCGTAATTGAGAAATACGGTATAATGAGGTGCTCCGACTAATTGCAAACTGATATTATTATTATTTAGAAGAGCAACCGCGAGTTTTTACTTATTATAAACCGTGAACAAAGTAAGCTTAAAAGTAATTAGTTTACTTACACTATGATAAAACTTACCAAACCGGGTCGAGCAACTAAAAATGCTCCTGGTGCCTTTTGGGAGTAGGGCCATGCCTCTTTTCTGAACTCTTCAGTTGTGCAATGAGATGCATTGCGATAATAAATTTTTGGTTCATACTTTTAAAAGGAGTTTTCAAAGTTGCCTACGACCCAAAATTGCAGAAATGACTGTTGGCTATTGCTTCACCGAAGTTTAATTTTTATTAACGCCTGGGTTTAGCGCGGTTCCTGTATTTAGGTACACAAAAAAATTAAATTGCAAGGTAAATTCATCGCAAATTCCGTTTAATCTGCTCTAACATATTTTAGTGTTACATTAAATAAGCACTTCAAAGCTACTACCCAATTTCACGTTTAATGAATTAATTTCATTAATTTTGTTTAAGTAGCTATTAATATAATTGTTAACCCTATATAATTAACTCCGCTAGTTCCATTACGTTTAATCAATACAAAATTGAAGGCCTTTTTCTCTGTATTATTTCGCTACAACGATTTCGCTTTGATTGAAGGCGCGTTTATGAATTTTACCCTTTCACCATTGTACGACGCATCATTATAAATGTTGAACATGAGCAATTTAAAGTTGGCTTTAATCTCAAAATTGATCTACGTATAAAGGGAGAATGTTTCAAATTCCTTGTTTAACGTGCGCAATCATCACGTTAGGTATACGTCCGCTTTTAGTGGAATAGTTTTAAAGATACCTTGAATTGCAACAAACAAAGTGTGGCTTTGCCTAATAATATTCGGACATAAATTCGGGGAAGCAATGTAGAAATATCGTATTGATAGCTTCTTTAAAGTGTTGTCGTGATTCATTAGCTATTTTTGCCATTCAGCTCGCATTCGGGAACCAGACTATTAATCCGGCTCATATTCAATATCACTGACCCTTGAGCTTGAATTTCATGCAATTCGGTTCATATCTAACTGAGATGATAAAAGGTCATTTTTTTTAAATTATATAATATACTTTTACATTTATCATTCTTACGAGATCTATGTACTTCCCCTGTAAACCCGTTCAGTTGAGATCTATGTTAGTTTTTGTAGTAGAGTCGTTATTACTCTAGCTCTTTATTTTGCCGCTAGAGGCCATCCAAGTGTAACTTTTATGTACTTTAACTCTAGCTCTTTTTTTATTTTCTTGCACGTTCTTTGTTGTTTGTTGCTTTACAGAAGATTCTGCTTTCAATTTTTATAGTGGTTGCGTGTGAATTTTTTTAAATACGCTATTATTTTTACGTGACATGTCTAGATGAAAAAGTATTATAGTTATTTGGTTTTTTTTATTTCTGATGTGTTGTGGTTGCTCCATTGGATAGTCTTAGCGGATTTGTATTTACAAGACGTTAGCTGTGAGGTGTGTACAGAGTTGATTCGCCATTATTTTTATCACGTACTTTTTAGGACTTTTCTCTCCTAAGTTTCGTCTAAGTGTCTCCTCATTCTACTTCCTATTTAGATATTACCTATCTGAGTACTTCGACTTACATATTCAGTTACCTGTGCTGGAAGTTTTTGAAGTGATATATTGGGTACCGGCGAGTAGCGTTGTACCGGGTCTCGTGGAGGGCTCGATGGAAGGACACTACATAATTCCGGCACTGGAGATTTTCGCAGGAACCTCCGTAGTGCATTTTTCATGAGCTTACGTTCGTACCGATATCGTTAATGCCTCACTGTGAGACAGCACGGTTTCGTCGTAGGAATCCCTCCCTATAGAACACCTCGGCGTGATTGTCGTCGCGTATTACAATGCTCCAGCTCGGCTATGTCAATTGCCTCGGACAGCTCGGTTTGATCCTACTGTTTACATTACCCCCCAAGTTGGTGATGGAGTCACTGGAATCTTGCGATTATCTCCGCTTCTGTTATTGTGTGTTGCGTTGGTTGGCGAATGCTGTGTCGTCTATGACTGTTGTTTTGCCTCGATTTGTCGAGTTCTTATTATCCGTTTATTGACAGGGTACGATCTTGCGTACGGAGAGTGTGCTATTTCGATGCAAAAGCACTTGAAGAGGATCGAGTTATTCCTAACATTGTCGTGGTCTTTGTGGTCCTGCGGAGGTGTTGGCGCATTGCCGCGTTACGGGGAGCTTGCGTAGTCTTAGTTGATGCCTCACTATAGGACAGCTCTGCGTCATCTGAGGCTTCGTCACTGTAGTGCCTCACTACAGAACAGCTTGGCTTCGTCGTTGCCTCGGCGTGTCACCGTGCCTCAATATCGCACACCTCGGTATTGTCGGTTACCTCAATATGGAGAAACTCGGTCCTACTGCTTACTATAGTACAGCTTGCAGTAGAATAAAACCTAATGCATGCACGTCGCCTTATAAAGCCCTGGTCGACGGTGGGGATGATTGTTTTGCACAGCGTTGGGGAAAAACCGTGTTGACTTTGCTGTCATCCCGCCATATTGATTCTACTGATCGTTGTAGTGTGATGCGTATCAGCTACCATATGTTCCACCACTCTTCAATAGTGTTCCAAGTAAACAAATGCCAGCTACCAATAAAGTTTTTTCCAACATTTATCATTGGGTAAATTTCGCTCAAACATGTACAGGGTGTCCCATTAATAATGGTCACAGGTCATATTTATGGAACCGTTAATTGCAAAAAAAATTTGTTAACAAAAGGGACCAAGAGAAATCGCTGGAAAGTATTTTCAAGTTTCTAGCTTCGCCGCTAGAGGGCGTACGGTTCATGTTTAACTAGAAAAATGACTTTTTCCTAAAATATACCCAACAAACATGCACAAAAAATACATGCATAGCAATCTCGTATCAATTTTGCATCATTTTGATGCAGCACATATTGCTCTAGCTCAGGCATGACAAACTCATTTATCGCCAAAGGCCATTTTAAGGTTTCCACATACAGCTGCGGGCAATATCATAAAAAAGTTCACATTAAGACAATTTTGATGTCTCATTATTAACATAAAAGTAAGTATGCAAAATAATACAATAAAACGAAAAAATACAAATAATCATAAAATCATGAAAATATACCCTGTGTGCTGTTTTGGTTGAGACTGCAGAGTATCTCAGCTGTTTTTAAAGATAAGAGACGTGTGGTTTCCGGGACCCTGTACCATTTTTTTTGTTAAACTTAATAACACAAACAGAATCAATCCAACTAAGTGCGTTTGATTCTTATTAGGTACAGAGTACAAAACGAAAAAGTTGACTTTTTGGGATGTTATCAATCATACCTTACTACCGATCTACGATAGAAAAAAAGGTAAGAACTGCCTATTTTAGATATTTTTACGAAAAATCCAGTAGCGTAGTAAAAAAAAAATTGAATCACCTTTTCTGAGATTGGACCCAAACTTGATATTTTTTAAATGCAACACCATGTATTTTAACGTCAATTGTTCGCATTTCTTTTTCGGGATTACATTGACGAATCATCCTATATTTTTTTAAATTAAATGTATTTTTCAAAATGAAATGTTTCTACCGCCCGCCATTTTTATTGATTGACATCGGCTGCCTTAGTTACCATGGATACAATAAACAGAACAAAATCTCCATGAATCCATGGCTTACTATTTAAAAAAGTAAAAAATAAGCATTTGATTAATTTTCATCGATAAGATTAAGAAAATATAGGTAACAGGTCTTGTTGGAACGAACTCTCTTTGTGGAATCAAATTTTACATGAAGACTTTTTTAGTAAATGTGATGAGTGGTAGATGGCGCAATGTGACATTAACATGAACTTTGCAGTTTTTTTTGGAAAATTTCAAATGGAACGATGTAATTGCTATATGATATTATCAAATAAGATGAAAAAGTGAGAATATTAGTGAAATCCGCGTTTTGATATTTGTTTTCTAAGGAGAGATATGGAGAAAATACGAACATTCACAAATTTTAGCCGACGATATATTAGAAAAGACAGCACTCAATTTCGTAATAATCGAACCTAATCAATTTATTAGGTGTTAGAAGAGAGAAATACATATTACATTCAATCTCGGTGATATTACATTACATCTCTCGGTTATTATATAATGAATCGTTTTCATTACCCTACTCTGTATAGTGATTCACCTTTTGGACCTAGCTTTAGACCAACCTGTGCCATATAAAACCATTAATATATAAAATCAAGGTTATCGCAACGATATTACATGGCTTATGTTTAATATCATATTCAACACGTATAGATTGGTGTAATCAGTATCATATTTTGACTTCACTAACCTATACGAGTCGAATATGATATGTCTATTAAACCGCTCGATTTTGGTTAACTATTATTAACATTATGATATTGTACCCCATTTCAGAGGTAGGGTCAGCTTACATTTTCAGGGAGCAGTCAATATTCACTACAGGAGTGGAAGTTCATGAATAGGTAAGTCAGATTTGACCAAGCGCTTAGTAAACGTCGCTGCAATCTCGGTTAGGACTAAATTATTCCTTCATGTAAGAATCCATGTAATAAAACCGATCCCCTTTGTATTTCGACTTCAACGACGAATTTGTATCTTTTTTGTCTTAAAAATGGATCTTAAAAATTCTCTCAAGCAATATGTGATCGCGTAATACTTAATGACAATGGAGTAATGATGGTGATGGTGGTTTAATAAAAAAAAACCGCGTCGGTGTTCTATTACTTGAAAGGTATTTCGGAAATAATTTACATCGCCTGCATAATTTAATACTAACGGATATTGCGGTTAAACGCATTTGCACAATACATTTGGAACTCTCGTCGTAATGTATATTGCAGCAATTTTCATAAATGCCCCATTAGGATCATTTTTATTGTCCATACTATAGGTGAAATTATACTGCATTGTAATAAACGGTTAAAGCATACGGCTATCTGAATGTGCAATGTATTTGCTCTTCAGTGTAGAATGGCAATTTTAATTGTGAATCACGCCCTTGCATTGTCGCGTCTCCTCACATACATCAATTGAACTAAATAGAAATTCTGCAAACAATTATGTCAGAAATTTTGCATGTTCCCCATTCGTACGTGCAGAATTTCGGATGAGAGGGTTAAATTTTCGCTTGAACGCTGTCATTTGAACGAAACTTATTTGAAACATTCCGGTCGAAGGAATAACGACGAAGAGGAAAAGTAAAGCATTAATTTCCAGTTCAAATCTTGTATAATAACGATAAAACTGTCTGGGTATTCACTTAATTCCGCTGTATCTTTCGGGAAAGATTGACGTATGAAATTAAAGCAAACCGCATCAATTACAATTCGTGACAGCTAATCGTTGAGGCAGGTATATTCTAAAACCAGAATTGAATTGGGAGCAATATCACGGGTCGGTCTTTTAGGAAATCTTTGTAAATTAATTTTCCTCTATGCCATGAGATGAATTGCGTGTGAAATTTAAATTGATTCGAAATGCCTTGTATTCAATCCCTGTGTAACAAAGTACCTTGTTGCCAGTTAACCATAAACCTAAATTACACGTCCTTCCAGGGTTAAACCTCAATCCTCTGCGGTGAGACTACTATAGGTAAATACAGAGAGATTTACAGCCATATACTTATTGTAGAAGTTTAAATCCTACCTCTCCAAGGTAGATATCAAGGCAGTCACAAATGCTAATCTCTTCCTTTGTTCTTAGCAAGAAAAGCAGGTAAATTGTTAGAAATAATACAGCAATGGCTTATTCCAGATTTGATGCATACGTTTTCCAAAACAAGAATGCCATTGATTCCGAGAAACTATTTAAGTGGATCACATTATACTTATTAACCAGATGGGGCCCACTTGCAGAAGGTGGCGTATTAATTATAATTATTTATTATACAGGGATATTGGATCGAGTAATTAACTTCATTTGATCCTAATTTCTGTCATGTATCAATTTCCAATAGATGAAAATAAATTCATTTTACCTACCCTTACTTTTACGGGATCTACTCAATCAACAGCTCGTTTGTCAGGCAATTAATTAACTAAAATACCTACTCACGGCAGTGGCTAATATATCATAAGAAAATATTATCACGCGTAACTTCATCCCAATAGCCGATCAGGTTTTTCTTGATAGATGAGTATTTTGCAATAGCTTCAAACTTCTTTATTACCGAAGGCTTCAAAATTATTAAAACATAAATGCCCTTATTGTTACACTTTTCTTTGCCATCCCTTTTTCAGTTCGATGCAATATAGCTTTATAATAAAGCAAGTGGAGGCGATTAACCTATCCGTCTGTTCACTGATTTATGAAAAATAATTAAATTTGGAGGCTTGAAACCGTACAGTCATTTATTTTACAAGAAAGTTGCAATTTCAATATGGGATAATGAATTCATTTTTCGCCTGGGGAAATTAGAGAGTGGGGAGCTCTTACGCTCCTTTTAGAGCAACCATTAAAGCTGCATTAAAAATTTAAAAACTCTAGCCGAAATACTACAACATGATCACATTATCTTCAACAAGAAGATACAATGTAAATTAAGTGGAGACTGATACTCTAAGTATAATAATTGTAGTTCAATACTGTATCCTTCAAAATAGTTAATTTGGAAAGGCAGGCAGATTTGATGAGCATTCTTCCACTCCTCTTAGCAGTGTTGGAACTCGTATTCTAGAATATTCCGTAGCTGATCGCTTACAGTTTCCTGAAAGTCATCGGAAATGACCTTTTAATTCCAGAACAAATTTAAGGACCAAGTTTTCTGTGTTCTGGTACTCAGTAGAGCAATTCGTTGCGGCAATGGCAAAGATAAACGGTAAGAAACCCTAAATGGCAAACGTACTTTATAGTTTACCTGCACGTTGGCAGATCCGGTATTTCAGATAATCATTTGCATAGCTGTTTTTCGACCTTAGATACCATGTGTTGGATCAGTTTCAACTAACCGGCAAATATCAATCTTCGATTCCAAAATGAATGTTGGCATAATTTCCAATCCAATTCTCGTTAGGTACACAAAACGGTATACCCAAGAACTACAATACCCAATATCAAAGTAATATCAACTTAATTGAAACTGGCGTAACCCATTAATCAATGGGTTTCGGATTGCGATATAGGTAAATTAAAAGTCATTCGTAGGCGATACAACCGCGTTCCAATATTGTCCTGGCGTGCTTATAACAGAAGTGAAAAAAATGTCAAAATCGTTTTGGAAAGGTATGTTTGTCCTCTTTTCGAGTACAAATGTCACCCTGGGGGCTATGTACAGTTTTTTAGAAATACTACCTATCTGTATGTCGTATAGAATTTATGCAAATACTTGCAAGGAAATATAAAAACCGTTTTGGATTGGTCTGTTTGCTCTCTTTGTAAGGCATAAATGTCACTCTGGACATATGTAGGTACACTTTTTGAGAAATATGACCTTCCTTTATGATCCTGTATGTCGTATACATACTTATGCGAAAATTCTCATGGCGTCCTTATGACAGAAGTGCAGGAAAATGTCAAATGCGAAGGACCTTTTCTAGTAGGAGAGCTGGTAGACATTTTTGAGTAAGTATTTGAGGCACGCTGAAAACTTGTCCACCACTTCTCCAATAATACCCAAACACAGAAATGCGGACCTGGCTGAGGAGAAGCGGGGCTAACACCTTGCCAGGCTATCTTTGGCAGCTATCTTCACTCCGTTCCTTATAAAGGCACCAAAAAACATAAATGATTCCCGATTGGTCAGACGAAAGTGCATTAACACGGCTGGGAGGCCAGTAGTGTGAAATGGGTAGCTGGTTAATCGCATTAAACAGAAGAATCCGCACAATTTGTAAGATTAAAATTAGTAAAATTGCAAATTGCAAGATTGTACTGTAGGTAATACTAAAAATTGCAGAGTTGTTTCATTTGAATGTGTATTTCAGTGTTGTTTTTCCTTTTAGAAATTTTGAAAATGCACAATTCTTGTTTAGATTTTATCGCTTTTGTATTTAATTCAATTTAGATAAGATATTTCTGATGGTTCCATGTTCTATAGCAGTTAAGAGATGAGGAAGACGCAGGTGCTTTTAAGATTTTCTATTTTATTCGTAAGCCGCCTATAACGCGCAAGCTTAGAATGCAGGGCACTATAAAATACCATGTGCAATTTGAAATTAACACACGCCGCTGATCGGCCAGCTAGCTCCGTTAGCCAAATAGTTAACAGCGCAGAGAGATATGCTCTTACTCAGGGTATTAGGTACCTAAGTGAATTAAAAACTTTGACCACAAATTATTATAAAAGGTTCCAAGTAAATCTCCGCCACTAATACTTACTGGTGCTTCGATTCAAGTCTTTCGGGCGCCACCTAATTCCATTAACAATTTTATCTGCAGCCACCTGAATTAGGAAAGGTAACTTCAGTATAAAAAGAGTCAATAATTGACCCACAAGACAAATTATTGTTTATTAACCAAAGAGTATGCAAAATACAAATCTTCCCACCAACTATTAACACAATAATTAACCCACCAACAACCCCTGAAGGTATGTGACACCTCGTACCGCTAAGCAACGACAAGAATTACTAGAAATTGAAATTGAAATGTACTGTAATCGGTAGCTTGAGGTGTTGAAGTTAATCGTAGTAACGAGTTCTTTACCTTACAAGTGATTACTTCTCTAGAGTAATTCGTATTTGATAGTTAAACAGTTCTAAAGATCAAGCATACTAATTATACGAAAAAATTTCCACTTACATATATGGGTCAAATAAACTGTTCATAGATATTTAGGTCTTAACAACAAAAGAAAGAAAACAAAAGATTGAAGGTACGTCACCGCTAACGATAAATTGTGTCGGCAATTCCACAGGTTCCTGGTGTAACCAAAAATAACAAAGTAACAAAGTTTGTGCTCCAGGTATATTTCTCTCACGATCTACGTTCGGCTGCCCTTAAGATCTTAATGATTCTACGGGATGTTTTAAAGCACACTTATCTGCAGTAGGTAGATTATTTCCCCGGATTCTGCTGAATATTAACGCCCTTGCAAAGATTCTCTTATTCAGAGAGTACGCAAAAGAAAAGAAAATGACTTCAAAATTTACTATATGGTCGGTATTTGTTCCCGATTTGGAATGCTTGAGTTTTCCGTATTAAAAGTCCATTTCGGAAAAAATTGTAACCGAACGTCCAAAAACAAATTGTCGGCACAACAGGTAATCGATTGATTAAAGATGCTTCCGCTAATTATTAAATCAATTCAACCATTGGAAAATATATCAAACACCCAAATTCGGGAATTTAACACGACCTATTCTATTGCAGGTTGCTGGAAGACACTACAAGTTTCGAAGTTTTTCCCAAGCCAAAGCTACGGATAGTTATCTCTGACGAATAGTGGAGCGGTATTTGATACATGACCATATAAGGTAATTTATTGGTTAACATAAAAAAAGCAAAACAAACTAAATGCCCTCCAACGACAAGAAGACAAGTTAAATCGGAGAGGCAAACACAGAAATGCAAAAGTAACTAGAAATTGGTCGCATTCAATGACTCGAGAAGATTTAGAAAATATACAGTTGGAAATTGAAATATGGACATGTTAATATTATTTTAAAACTGTTGCACGCCTGAGTGCGGGGTAATATGTCCTAAAAAGCTTTGTAAGCTTCTATTGCCTGCAGGTATTTTGTCTTAATTTTTTTCAGTGCATTTCGGAATAAATTTGATTGTCAATCAATTAATTTTGTGTTTATTCGAGTCCAAAGTGTGACCCAGATAGAGTCTTCATGCCAGATTTTTTTCTATTCGTGCCGAAGAGTTAATGCCGGTGTTGTTCCATGAGTTCTTTGGAATTTTCGAAAGTTGATCGAGGCCACCGAGTCTCTAGAATTGAGAAATGTTAAGTCACTATTAGGATTTTTCTTATAGCAGATGCCGGGTGGGTACGAGAATAAAATTTAAAAAAAAGTTTCAACAGGTGTTTTGTGGGTGTTGTAGTGACCACATACCATTGCACACAGCAGCATAGATCGCCATATTCGCATCGTCCACCGATTAACAGCTTTTGCATAGATCGCTTTTTCGTATTGGCAACCACTTAAGTATCAACCGCCATCTGATTCGTAAATTGGGGAAGGGTAGCTTGTCGCATTTTTCACGGATTGCATTTTCTGTAACAGCCGCCGCTTTTTCATGGAAAGCCTTTTTCCTTGTCCACTACCATTTAAATATCGACCTCCCTTTGAATCGCGTCGGAGAGGGGTTATTTGTCGCTTTCGTTAATTCCCATTTTTCGTAACCTCTGTCGCTTTTGGATAGACCTGGTGAAGACCACCTTATTCGCGTAAATAAAACAATTTCAATTCAATTTTTCTACCTCACCATGGGACTGTTGCGGCACTTAGAATTATAAAGACTAGATTATAGCCTCTGCATTGATAAGGGCCATTCGTTGTTTTAGATTGAAAAATGTTTCCCAAATGACTTAAACAAAATTTAGATATTGAATTTTGGCCGTTACTTTATAGTAGTAGCAATCAGCAAATAAATTTCTAAAGAGGTGAATAATTTGGCAACGGCATTTCTTACGATGAATTTTTCCACCTAGAACGCAAAAACTTGCCTGTTTACTGAATATCTAGTCTGTAAATAGTGCCATCCGCGTTGTCACACTACCAAGACAATTACTATACCAAAAAAACGATCCCGCCGCCGCCGCCGCCGAGAATGTAACGATGCAATTCACTGCGGTATTGTAACAAGAGTGTACTTTATAATCTGAATTAACACAACGCCATCTTTTACGATTTTCGTAAATTTGATGATTAAGTCGGAGATAAGAGAATGGACTAAACAATAAACATCTCTTGCATTTCGAAAACAAGAAGATAGTTAAAATTTATTGCGAATTGTAAAAGGAATGATTATGAAAAGTTTGAGAAATGCATAAATCACCAGTCATGCAAGAGAATTGGTCGTTAGAACCGATAAATTCCCTACGTATTCCTTAGTACGGCACGACGAACGCATAAAACTACAGAAGACCTTAGTAAAGACGTCGTCCCGACGCCCAATAAAGCGAAAGTGCGAAAGAAGTAGAACAAAAACTGGCCCTGGAAACCTAATTCGCTATCTCAATATTTGCCGAAAAAAATTCCTCGTGGGCGTGCAAGAAACGCCAGACCTTTGGTAATGTGTTTCTATATCACCGACACTCAACTTCCTACGTTTGAGGAGATACGAGCTAAGTAAATTCACCCCTACTGAATCCTATTCAAATTTGACGGGGTTATTAACATAGCAATTTAATATAAAATAGGGCTCGCAGTGGGAGCAAATTACTTAAACTTTACACTGCACATAAAGTACAAAGACGCACTTAGAAGCACTTCATTTACACGAAAGTTTTTCGAAATGGGTACTTAGCGAAACAATATGGTTCGGTTTAATTAATTTCGCGATTGATGTCTGGTAATTAATTACTTACATTTCGCGGGGAGGCTCAAATTTTTACTGAAAGAATTTCGTAATTAACGCATGTAAAGCGATTATAAGGTAAATATCGACGTTGGGATAACGTTTGCGTACTTAATGAAGCGATGGTCCCTTGCGGTATTCCAATAAAAGAAAACGATGTGCTCAACGATGCAGGATAACTCGGTTAGTTCCGTTGGAGGGATGTCATATTATGTAGTGAATTGTGGTCAATGATTTTAACATGGAATTTTAAAATCGATGTGCGATTCATTTTATTACTTTCTACTGCATTGGACTCAGGAATAAAAGCCATTTTCTTAAGTAATTCGAATCGTAGTGAATGCACCTACATCACGCAACGCTACGAAGAATTTCTATTTTCTTCTCTTGCCGAAGCTTACAATGTGCATTGCATTCTAAATAAAAAAAAGTGCAGTGTACATGGAAATGCAATAAAATCCGTATTCAAATGGCAGAATGCTGCAGCACATTTCTACCCTTTTGTACAACTTCAATGGAAGTAGCGAAACACAAAGTAGGTACATACATACACAAGGGTAGATAAATCTTATTTATTCATTATCATGCACATTTCACAGGTTCTGTTGGCAATATACGCGCCTACACCGCCGTTCAAGCCTTTTCGAGTAAAAGCCGAATTAAGCGTTTCGCAGCATCTTCCTTTAATGCTTTTCGTAATATTATTTTATTATTAATCATCTCCCTTGGCAAAATTAATTGGAAGTGTGTAACTAAATTATACCTAATCTCGGTAGTATATTTCTGTTTTTGATATAATTAATAAACAGCTTGGCAAAGTTAATAAACACACCTCTCGATTCTCTTTTGGCAGCCCGGTGCGGAATTGGGCACAGCCCCGAATTTGAATATTTAAATTTGCTTCTAAAGCAGATGTTTCGTAAATATTAAGCAGATTTTGGAGTCTAACCGCAAGAGTTAACACTTTAGGTTTCAATCTGGATTACTCCTGATTTATTAATGAAATAAGATCCGAGAATAAACAGTACAAGAATTAAACATTTAACCTGAGTCTTGTCACGGATGGCACTATTTATAATTTTTGTGGAACCATTTGCATGTATACCCTGTATCTAAGATGAGTATGTCTATAACATGAATCTCCGTAAATTTAATTACGTGGTTTTATTTATAAGAATTAACTAACAAATTTATAACAGTCTTAAAATTGATTAATTTATAACAGTAATTACAACTAAGCACTCAAAATTTACATCATGACAACGCATCGATGTTGAAACTGATTAAAATAGGCTACAATTTGCTTATACAGGGTGTTACATGACCACATGCAAAAAAAATTGGATGATATAGGGGATCAAGACAAACACTTTTTCCAAATAAACCGATGGTCCAACTTGTTTCGTTGGAGAGCCACACCCAAAGAAGTGGTGAAATTCGGATTTCTTCTGTAATTTTTTTCTCAGGAACCATAAGAGTTACAAAGATGAGTGGCACGTCTTTGAATAGGTTTTCGGGTATACCCTAACCGTTTTGAAATAAATTTTCAAAATTTCCCCTACTTGGAGGTGCGAAAAAAAATTCTGATTTCGACGAAATTTGGTATCTGGGGATTTTTGAAATGAAAATGATGAATCTGAAATTAGTTTTTGAAAATTCGAAAGAAGTTCCACTGCAATTCTTGGCCGGACACCAAAAATGGAGAGAATTCCACGAAATTTGTTGTGTACATACTTGATGAGTTAAGGAACAAAATTGTCGAACAGTTTTTTAAAATAAATTTTCAATCAAAAGTTATACTCATTTGAAGATTGGGCCTTCGGGTTACAAAGTGTCCCCCGCCTACTAATGAGTGATCTGGTTTCGCATGTAGTGAAATGAAAAAATCTCAAATAACAAAATACAGTGATTTAAGTCGATATTATGTTAAATGATCACAAAAAATTCGATATGTTGATCTTGGTATTCAAGTCTGCAAATTCGATTTCAAAAATTCCGTGGCTGCGGATGATGGGAAAATGCTTTTTAGGTAAAATTCTATTACAATCAGAATGAGAAAAAAATTGAAGAAGAAATCCAAATTTTACCACTTCTTTGGGGGTGGCTCCCAAACGAAACACGTTGGACCCACGGTTTATTTGGAAAAAGTGCTTGTCTTGATCCTCTCTATCACACTAGTTATTTACCTAACAAGTTCGGTAAGTTAATTTTTCCGCATGAGCACTTTGTTTGCAGCACGACCGTAGGGAGTGCTGCATTTAGTGCGAATGCGGGAAAATTCTTTCCGAAAGAGTTAGGTCCAATATTTTTTGTAACGAATTGCGTAAAAAAGGTCAAAATTAATAAAGTTTTGTAAATTAGTTTTTTTTAATCATGAGTTGGTAACACAATAATATGTTTGGTTGGTAACATAGTTTTGTAACTACCCACTTTTCATCGCACTGGTCACATTTAAAACTTTCAGATCTTTGGTTAATACATATTTTGCCTTTGCAATGAGTGCTACTACTGGTCACGGAATTGCATCGTTTGCACTGCATATCCTTGGAAGTCTTCAGTGTTAACAAATATGCTTTGAAAAGAGTGCTTTTATTGGTCGCGTAAGTGTACTGATCGTATTTAATATTCCCAGAAGACGTGTGAACAAATGTGATCTCAAATTTGATTTATCTTGAGTTGCGTAAATACACTCGTTACATTTATAATCCTTGGAAGCTTTGTGTGTGTTAATATGTGCTTTCTTAAGCTGCATATGCCAATAGTTGCGGAATATCACTGGTCACATTTTAAGACGTTTTAACAATAAATTTTACTTTTTCTTGAGTTCCACTTCTGAAAAATAATTTGATTGCGTTATAAGTTCTTGTTTATATATTTACGTAAAACTTAGTGTACGTCTGTTTCCGATTAATCGCACTAAATACCCTCAACCAACGGTTTAATTGATTTTACAGCAGATGACAGTTAACCATGACATGACGTTCGTTGACTTCAATAAGTACTACCAACCGAAGAACGCGCATAACCCCTTCTCTCCAGCGGAAACTAAAAAACACCGCGATGCGGGAAAGTCGTTTTCCCGTGCATCGAGGATGCTTGGAAACATTATCTTTCCATTCAATGAGTACAAAAAATATTTTTAAGTTTCTGAAATGGGCGTTAGGGGGCGTAACTGCAATCTGGAATCTAAAAAAGTTCTGTGAATTCCGCTATATTAACCTAACAAAAAAATGCCCGGTCTTTGAAGTCGACGATAATCTGAACCTTTTTTGTTTGACAATCATTGCTGTATCTCTAAAATTGAAGTGGTGGGGGGGTATTCAAAGGTTTCCGTAAAGAACACTCTGTATCTTCGAAACGGCTGAGCCGATTTTAACAAACTCGGGTTAATTTTGAAAGAGTTATTCTTCGGTTACAAATATAATATTTTGTTGCACGGGCGGTCCCAACGGCGGTAATCACCGGCAAGGGCAGGGGGAGCGGTGAGGCGATGGAGTAAGGACGGGCGTGTGGCATTCTTGAGGTGGTAGTTGTAGGTGAAAGGTGTCGTGAATTTAACTTGTTAGCGTTCTTTAATAAATCGATTATCTTTGGCGTAATTAATTATTTTAACAATTTGTAGTTTTGTTAGTTTCACATATCGCCGCTTGAGGGATTTTTCGACAATCTGACAGAGATGGATAATTTTCTCAAAAAAATTAAATGCGTTGGTTTGATTTTTTTTCATGAAAAAGTAGCTAACTGATGCCTAAACAAGCTCGCGATAACCGAATCTGCTATAGACCCCACCTTATGCTAAAGGTGTGTAAAATTTAAATAACAACGACTTATTTGTAAATTAAAAATAAATTATTACTCCTTGGAGAGTGATTCGACATACACCACTGGAATTAGGCAAATGATAATCTATTATTACCAACCTTTAAAATTTTTTGTTTTGCGGGATATTCAAACTGTCATCAGTTCTAATGAATCACCCGGTATAAATAACTATTTTGAGCTCTACAAGGTACCGTTGAGAGATTTTCAATACAAAGTTTCGTTTCATCAACTTTATTTTTATTTTTATATAGCCCGTAAAAAAACGAATACAACGATATATGGCACAAAAAAAACCTGTTGGTTTCAACAAGATGGTGCACAACGCACTGATAGTCTGGGAATATCTCTCTGATAAACTTTTCCCTAATTTGATAATCATCGTATATTCTATGGTTTCGAAGATCTCCATGATAGACATAGATTGGACACAGTAATTATTCTTTGCGCTTTGTAATATTTTGATTTAATCCAAAAGAGTTAAATGCGTTACGTTTTCATTTGATATAATAATGATATGATATAACTTTCGTTGTTAACACGCCGATATTTTGGAAGCAGTTGCTGTTCCGATGGAAGATTGCTATGAAAAGGATGTAAGATAACACAGCTTTCGTCGTTCTACTTTCCTATAAGTAGTTGGAAGCCCGAGTGTTTACCTGTATGAGCATGTGTGACGTCACACCATCCGGGTCAAGATAAACTGAATTGCGATTGCGTTTATATCGTATGTGCGCGATTCATTTTTTTAAATTATAACCTATAACGTTTGGATCATAAATAAGGCAGACGATGTATTTATTCCCTGCATTTAACAGTATTTATTGATTTAAGGTCCACTCAAACCGACGCGGGAATGCGGGAACAGGAGCGGGACGGATTCGGGATATATTTGTACAGCTGGATATGGAATCACGCATACCGGTGCGGCGGTTCGCCCGCATATCTCGCTGTATATCCCGCATCCGTCCCGTTTACGTTCCCGTTCTCGCATTCCCGCGCCTGTTTGAGTGGAACTTTAAAGGTACAATTCAGGTAACGTATCGATTTTTATCTCGATGTGATATTTAAATTTGCCGTCTTATCTGAGCATAACGGTTTCTATTTTTTTTTGTTATAAATCTACCCAAATTAATCCACGGGAACTGTAAGAGATAGGTAGATAGTTTAAATTTGGCAAAGTTGCGTATTTTGATGCTTAGTAAAATGCAGTTTTGAAACTAAAAAATTTCGAGTACTTTCGGAGATATTCGGAAAAAATCGAAATTTTGCAAAATCCTTTTTATTCTTTACTGAAGTTATTTAAAAAAATATTTCAGAATAAATGACATATTATTATGGACACTTTTTTCCCTCTACAAGATGCTACTTTTAAATTTTAAGTTTGACGTTTCGTCTCCAGTCTACCATCCTCAACATTGTTTTTCTTATGGAAGTCATTTTAACTTTTTTTCATGTGACAGAAAATTTTTGTCTGATTTCAAAAATGTAAACATCACTTTCTTTTAATAAGAAATAGCGCTATTAGTTCGTACAAGCGCAAGAAAGTACGTACGTCCACTACCCAAGACAAAGTTTTGTAGGTAAAAAAGAAGATAACAATATTAAAAAAATTGTGATGTTTACATTTTTGAAATCAGAAAACAATTCTCTATTAAATGAAGTAAAAATTATTTCCATAAGAAAAAACAAAGTTGATGATGGTTAATCGGAGACGAAACGTCGGATTTAAAATTTAAAACTAGCTTCTTGTAGAGGGAAACAAGTGGTCAGGTCATAATAATATTATTTATTTTGAAAAACCGTTTTAAATAACTTCAGTAAAACATAAAAACAATTTTGTAAAATTTCGTTTTTCCGGATATCTCCGAGAGTAGTCTACATTTTTCCAGTTTCAAAAATGCATTTTGCGAAGTTTAAACTACCTACCTATCTCTACAGTTTTCGAGATCCCCCTGGTGGCCCTCGAATTTGAATCAGCCTGTATAGGCAAAGCAAAAATGGCAAGTGTTACACAACGAGTTAATAACCTAAGGAGACAGCAAACCAACGAAACAGTAAGTAAAATCAGCACCATTGGCGTAACCAACGTGGAGGATAATATTATCAACCTTATACATCGTGAAAAATCACAACGGCGCAATCATAAACGAGGGTGAGAAGAAAGTTATGATCTCGACGAAAGTTGGTACTTATTTAGTGGTGTTCTAACACAAAAACTGTAATTAGTTATTCATTCCGCAATACTTTGTACTAATTTTTTCGTTTATTTTTACAGAATAAGGTATCTATATCTGCCCAGACCGCGTAGTATCCGTTAAAAAATCTTTATGAAAGTAAAATAGTTTTACAAAGAAATAATAATAATAATAATAATAATCTCCACCAAAAACCCAAGCAACCACACAAAAACAACCTCAAGAACAAAGAAACACCATAAATACAAGTAACGCAACATGCACTACAAAGACAGGTCCACCCAATAAAGTTACACGTCCTAGCACAGTTAAAAAACACAAAACTCCTTCTTCACAGAAACACGCGACATTATCACAACCCACTCGTATTCAACCCAAACGCAAAGCCAAAGAAACACTTACACAATAAACTCTATTTAATAAAAGTACAGGAATTATTATAATGATATTTTTGTTATGTTTTCTTCTTTCCTGATAGCGTTGACTATTGTGGCCATTAATAGCTATGTTGGTAAGTATGAATTACATACTATCCCTAGATTTCCATTGTGAGTGTGCGAATATTTATTTTATTTTTTATTTTTTATTTTTCTTTAGAACCCTACATAACTTCACCAGACACAGACACAGACACTAATCGTTACTTGATTTTAATCCGTGCGATTAGTTAACCAGGCTAGACCAGAGTTCTCACAAGAAACACCGACAATAATAATAATAATTTATAAAATTAAATTTTATTATTTTTAAATAAGTGTACTTTAAATGAATTTTTGAATTGATTGGAATTCGGCAAATAAAAGATTTCATTGAAATGTTTATATGTTGCTAGGGTGCCAAATATTATATTAAGTAGAACCCTGTGTCAATAGTCAGTATAATATGATGAATTTCATCTTCAAAACATATTAGCACAAGATCTTAGAAATTTTACGATACGACTTTTGCACTGAGGTTATAAGCAGCATTGTAGAAAACTTATTGCACAAACTTATTTGATTTTATGGCATTGAAAGGGCATTTCTAAGTGATTGATATATTCGCGAGTGTAAAACTTGTTTCAAACGACCAATAAACCGGGTGCGGTCAATTACGATTGAGCGTGATGGTCATTAATACATTGGGAATGGTCAGATACATTTATTATCTTTGATTGAAGCGCTAATACAGCGAAAAAAAGTAACGTGAGACGGGTACGTATGTGATATAAGAATTTTTTTATAGGATTAATGAAAGCCTAATCAAAAGTTAATGTGTGATTGTTAAAAATGCTATAAAAGTTTTTGAGTAGGTATTTTCCTTATAGAATTTTGCTTTGGGAGTACCCTGTCGTTAAGGTCACTACTTAAGACTCAGAAGATACATTAAATTTCATTTTATTGTAGATAAAATAATATCATATCATTTTCACTCCATGATACAAATGTTGGCGGAAGATGTAAAAATTATCCATGCACTATAGTTTATTAGTGAAAGCAAGGGGGCGTGCAATTAAAAACTAGGAAAACGATTGTGTGCTTGCACATAGCGCAGCCATGCATGATAGTAACGTCACTTCGTTTCTTCGTTGATTGGTTAGGAGAATTGAATTATTAATTCGGTGGCGTTCTTTTGATAAATACGAAAACTGGTTAAATACACAGCGGAGATGCAAAACGTAGGCCCGTTTTAGCCAAAGGCGCTAATAACGGAGTCCACCGTGAACACTAACCTCTGAAGCTCATGTATTGAAAAAATCGCACAACAAAGCATACAAATGACCAAATCAACCTGCGATATACGCATTTTTGGAGTGGCGTTCCTTACACGTGCGCGATGATGGTATCGAGCTCGTTGATAATAAAATTAGGCGTACAACCTAAAAAAAACTTCAATGGTATACTAAACTCTCGCCGGTCTCTTCGTGGATTACATAAGAAATACGTGTATGGAATAAAGGTGTCGAATTTCTGTTCTTTAAAACGAGTAAACATCATGCAAAATATTGTTAGATAGTGGTCCCAATGGTTTGCTATACATCGAGTTCCAGACACTTCAACAACTATTAACCGAGTAATAGTGCAAGCTGTATAGGATTTAAAGCTATATTTTAGACAAATAAGATAATTTCCTCTGGGAAACCTTAAATTGCAATTATGTTGATTTAGAATTGCAGATAGTACAATAATGGGGGCGAAAACTGTGATATATAACCTTAAAGGTAGGTGTATACTGCTATTGTTCCAATTTTTTTTGGGGAATCGAGGCGCATTTATCACGATTATCAAGATCCGTGAGAATATTACACATGCTGAACTGGTGCGTAAACGCTTCGAAATTCGGCTAGGTCTAGAGTAACAACTTGTGACGCTATACCATAAGATTGTGTTGTATTTCATTCAAATTTATTGGCATTACTAGAAACATTTCTGTGAAATTTTGTCTTGCCTGTCGCGGTTAATCTGAGAACTTGTTACTTTTTTAATTCCGACTAGTTCTCCATTTCAGTGCTCATCTAAATGTTAATGTATATTTAAAATGAAACTGCTCGATGTAAAAAATTACCGCACTGCGAATTGTATTTAAATTGATTACATAGGTAATGTCATATAACACAATGAAACTTTACATATTGAATGAGAGCCTTTTTATAGCATAATTTCTATGTAAATGAAGGTATATTGTTTTAATTACATGGCGATAATATATTCCAACGAAGTAATTACAGGAGTTATGTGTAAATAATCAACTGAGGTGTTTTGTAATGGCAAATGTACACAACGTTTCAAGCAGAAATCCTATTACAGAAGACTGCTACTACAACTTACCAACAAAAGGGAATTGGAATTAATCGTATTTTAAGGTGTTGCGACCAGAAGTCGAGTTCCCAAAATGTTTACATGTAGAACAAGTCACGTTGGTTGACTATAACTATTAACTAATATTTGAAACGTGAGAACAGAACCACAAGATACAAGATATATCGTCAAGTCCTCTATAAAGTGTGCTACATTCGAATTAGCTTGTTTGCCAACTTTAAGTTGTAAAGCACTAAGATCGGGACGGAGATTGTAGCACATGTTATTTATTCTGTGAGTAGCACTGTAACTTGTACAATAATTCCGTAAAGGTTGGTAGCATCATCGTAATGTCACGTTAGACGTAATATTCACATGAAGTCAAGTTGTTTTACAACGGTTGGAATCTTTCACGGACTGCCGCATCAAACCGTTTCGTTATAAATTCAAGAGTATTGGCACCGATTTTCTTCCCCATTTTGGCATTGCCTCTTGTTCATAGAACATTCGTAAGGGTTAGTACCATTTGTAGTATTGGAGGTACATTTTACTATTCTTAGTTGTTTTTTTAGTATAGCTTTTAACTATTTAACGTTAAATGTGACATTTTGCATTTCTTGACCTGAGTAAATAAATATTGATATTGACATATTAATTCTGTTTTCATCCGGACATGAGAGAAATCCGAATCTTTCCAACAGTTCAATCATAACATCCACGTACGTAATTTAATTTTAAACTTTTTTCAATCTGTAACTCGAGGCGGATTGAAGCCTTCTATTTCGTTTAATTTAAAGTATACTAATTAGTACCGAAATTGTTTTACAATTTCATTGACTTATTTTAATGTATACTTTGTTTCACTGGTGCTGAACCTGACGTCATAAATGTGATTCTCTCTTCATTACATTTAAATCGATTGAGACAAAAAAATTACGTCATTAACGTAAGTCGTGACAAATAAACCAATTGATCTGTCATAATATCAATCCGTCAAATGATTTTCGTTATAGACAGATTTCCAGTGTTAAACGCCTTTTCATTAGGTAGTTTGTATTAAAAGTGAAGTAAATATCATCAAAGTTAAAAACGCTTAGGCAAGTCGACAGTGCAGCAACGCCGTTAATAGACAAGTATTTTAAAAATTTTACCGCATAATGGTTCGATTCGCTCATATCATGAATTTAGGTCATTCCCGTTACCATTAGGTAAATATGACGAACCGATACACAGAATGAAGATGTTTCCCAGAACACTTAGGTATTGAATTGATTTTATAGGTGAGAATGTTACACTCCGTTCCTTACACAGTAATCTTCAACGACTTGATGGCGTAGAAATATCTGCTACCTCTTTGTCCCGCAGTTTGAAGAAACTGAAATTCACGTGGCAGAGATGCACCGTTTCCAATAGATTATTTTTAATGGAACAGCCCTATGCAGTTCAAAGAAGACTACAATTTTTGAGAGACTTTAAACACAACGAAACTTCACTCTTTCCATTACGACCTGTGGTTTTAGACGAAACCTGGATATACAGTAAAGGGTCTTTTAGAAGAAGCTGGCAAGATGGTACTCTCAAAACAGTTAGAAAAAGAAGTGGTGAAGGGGTCCGGTATATACCTAATACTCCATGCAGGATCAGAAGATGGATTTGTGGTGTAGTGTCGTTTTTTCTTTTGTACATACGATTTGAATATGAACATTTGAGAGTTTTTTCAGGAATAAATATCATCACTGTTTTCTCTCACAATTGCGTTTTTTTTTTAAATAAATCGGATCAGAAGATATTCAAGATCCTTATGCGAATATCTCGACTGTGTGGCAAAAGAGCAGAAACTGTATGTATGCGTTGTTATTTCAATGAGCCAGTGGTATAATGACTACGCTTTATCTCAAATTTGTAAGATGTATAAATGCGAAAGGCTTACCGATAAACCATGGCCTATTCTACTTCTGCAAATGGCTAGTTAAGGGTCATTAAAATACGCGCAACTTAACGCGTATTCTTCACATTGGTAGCATACTTAATTTCACATCAACATTATGTAAACAAAATATTAATTTACGAACTGCCTAAACAAACTTTAAGTTACAAATGTTCCTATGCGTTTTCTGTAACCATCATACACTTCATCTCAAAGAGTTTCGGATGCTCTGGCAGTATCCATTTCGATTGTCGGTGCAAAGAATCGGTTACGTGAGTCGTGAGGTGATTACAAACGGCGGAAAAGGTTTAATTCATACCAACGGACTTCCTCTACATAAAATACATGACCATTTCGCCATTATAAAACCTAAGAACAGGAAAAAACCTATCAGGACCAGATGCCTTACAAGTGATTGTCAACTTGGGC